>NW_028185037.1:558795-595119 GCF_003343005.1 Rhea americana | reverse complement strand
TTACATTTTTATCCCTCTGCGTAAGAGAAATCTCAGTGCTAGTTATGTGGGTTTTTTACTTTTGCTCTTTTTTTTCCTGAATATGTTAGACATTAAATGTAAAAGGAGTAGGAAAGAAAAACTAATTTTGGTTGGAGGATGGATYGTGCAAAACTTATTAATAATATATCTATGTATATATATGTATATGTGTGTATATATACACATGCATTTTGTACACATGCACACATATATAAGTATTTTATATATACTTATTTTTACATAGAAATAATACATTTATAAAATAGTATGTACACGAACGTGTGTGTGTACACTACCATTGCGCTAGATAGTTGGGGGTTAGACTAGGTAATTTAACCATTCTTTCCTGGGCTGGAAGCTTTGCTATCTGTGTACCGTATCGTGAGTTTGATCTGAAGATAACTGAGAATTTGTACATTCAGTCAAGCTTTTACTGCAGTTTATTTCTGTTTTTAATAAAGAAATAACTGTTCCTTTACACACACAACTTTTATTTAAGAAAAGTGGAGGACATGGGATACTTTTTATCTCCTTTTTGATTTTTGTTACTGAAATTTGAATGTGCATAGGTTATTTGATTATGAGGAGAAACTGATGTGGACTTCCTTGCCTTGTTTTTCTGAAGATAGAAGGAACTGAACAAGATACCCTTTCCTGACTGCCATTAACCCTTTGCAGAAAGTACTCAATGCAAAACCACTCTTTTTAGCTCATAGCCAGTCTAGTATTTTCGTAGTACTTTTTTTCCTTCCTCAGCTTCTCTGCTATTTCTTTTAGTTTGTTTTCCCAGGTCTTTGGCTTTTATTTGCTATTGGTCACTAGGAAAACATCTCAAAATGCTCAGCTTCCTATCAAGCCTTACTGTGTGCTTCCATTTCAGTATTACTCCTCTAATTCTAGTTATCTGAATACACCAGATATAARTTATCTAATTAAATTAAAGTTGGCTGTTGAGTCTCTAGACTTTAGAATTTTAAACCTTAAAATTTCAAGTAGTTTTGTTCCTTAGGAAAGCGGAGCTGACATTTTCTGCTAGTTATTTTCTGGCTAATTTTTCCATACTGAAAGCCAGCTATATAATTAATAAATTTAACACGATCAAATTGTATATAAATTATTTAATTTAAAATTGAGACTTAAATATTTCAAGATTTTAAAAACAGTATAAATTTTGCTGTGGTTTAAACATGTGGTGCTATTATGAAAACTATTTGTGTAAAAAGTCAACATTTTACTATTTTTCATTTTGACTTTGTTAATTATATTTTTAGTTAAAACCAATGCATACTACCTTCCCCTAAAAACTCCAATATAACCGAAATTATAGGAGGCAGTTACTGTGATTGTAAGATTTTTATCTGTCAAAGCAATTTTGGTTTGTCACCTTCTTCACCCCTTTAACCTTTCCTGGAGCATACAATTACTGATTAAACCACAAGTGCCTCCTGGATAGTATTAACCTCAGGAGTTTCACCTGTCACTTATGTAAGCGCACTAATCACTTTTAGTATTTTGAATAAAAACAAGATAGTGAGTCATGCACAATAGTTTAATTTTGAAATTCTTCCTGTCCTTCCCTTCCCACTTTGTTTTTCTGTTTTATGTCATCTGTTTGAATGCAAAACAGTAATTTCTCTGAAACTTTTTGTAGAATATAAATTCCACTGATCCCTGAGATCTTCTTGACCTGCAGATTTAATACAGTGTAACTCTGAAATTATGTATTTTGTTTGTGTTTATTATGCAGTACTCTCATCTTAAAGTTTTTGTCGGTTAGAACTAGGCTTGTGGTTTGTTGAGGGCTGAAAACTGTGATCAGTAACCTGATTTTTTTCCTTTGTGTATCTGCAAACTTTCAAAAATAACCTGTGAACACTTATTTCTGCATAACCTATAGAAGTCACGTTCTTTTTGCACTTAAATATGCGTGATTATACATAATTTTTCCACATAGTGGATAAATTCTGTCGCTTCAATATATTAATCATATATATAAAATATGGCCCACACAAGTGGGTCTGTTCTGTCCTTTTTGAAAATGTAGGCTATTATTACTTTGAAGGCTTTTGGCCTTGATTTCTTTCCTTTTTTTTTTTTTTTTTTTTAAGGTGAGGTTACATTTTTTATTGTATGCTTCTTGACAGTGTTCATCTGAACTCGATGTAGGATACACTTGAAGGAAGTGCTTACAAAAATATGTTAAATGCACATTAAATAAAGTATACCCTGGTAACAGCCTATATATTTAATTTTTTTAAAAAAAGCCCTTTTCATGATTGCAAATAATGGTTTCATGGGTTTTTTGTTGCCTTTGAAGCATCTTGCCTTCAAAAGTGAAGACTCTTCTTGAGAAGATTTGAATAGGGTTTATAAGGTTGTCTTTTTGTCCCTGTTTTCTTTCAGAAATGGTAAATAGAACAGCGAGGGGAAGCAGAGGCCATAAATGCTCTCGCTATCAGCTGTTCTTAGGCTCTGAGGGACAAAGTCARTTCTTCTGCTGAGTCTGTAGGCCTGTAGAAGCCTGCAGGCTGTAAGAACAGCTCTATCCCAAGTTAGAATGAACCAGGACCATTCCCCTCACCAGCACTTCGAAGGAAGACCGTTTTACAGAATGATTTACAAAGGAGAGAAGAAAACATCCTCTCTTCTCTCCATTAAAAAGAYTGTTCTGAATTAATGTAGTGAAGGAGAGAGGGGAAAGGGAATGTTCCCATGAATCATGAAAAAAGACTAGGTTCCTCTCAGGCAACCAGAAAGAAAACTTGCATTTTTCTAGTTGGTTTAGAGGTAAGATTTGCCTTGAAGCTCTGAAGCACACCATGCCAGGCTGGCTTAAGCACAAAACCCCAGCTACTTGGAATTTGACAGATGCCCCAGCTCCTGGAAAAAATGGGTGGGTCAGCCATCTGCAGCTGCCTGGTTCCACTGCTCGTCTTCTCTTGCCATTTCCTTCAAATGCATTGGTACAGACAGATTACATCCATGAGGATGAGAACATAACTAGAATTTGGAATTATCACATTTTCCTACGTTTCTAGGCAATAGTTCTCTACAGGTGTGCACTTTTTTTTACTGTAACAGAAGATCAGGAGGTTGTTTAGATTTATGCAGGAAAATTTGCATCCTGGGAGATGGGTAGGAAGGGGAGGGATAGAATCTGCCTTSCGTTGTGTGAAGATGTGCACATTCCACTTTGGATAAGAAAGGATTAATGGCTTGGCAATCACTTGAAAACTGTTAGTGATAYGAGCAATGCCACGGGAAAAATCAGTCAACATTAACATAGACTTTAGTTCTTGCACCACGACTTTATCGTAAGTGTCGAAGGAGAACATATTAAGGAGACAACCTTGGAATACAACAGTAGAGACCAAGGTGAAACACTAAGTGTAATGACTTCGCATATTTCCTGTTTCCTGTTTGTCACAGTTTTGACAAGGTGGATTGTGGCGGACTGTACTATCTGAGGAGTGTGCTCTACCCAGATTCAGTGAATGACTATATTACCATAATTCAGTTTTGTCTCAGGATTCTTTTCTTTTTGTATGTTAAATAGTCTGAGAATCCGTTTAATCTTGATAATTTTTTGTTACTTTAATAGTTAGCAAGACATTTCATGTATAATGCTTGTATCAAAATTGTAAAGACATTGTCAAAGTGTTGAGTCTGAGTGGAACTTCGCGAAGTAAGTATTTTTTTGCAGGTTGTACGTAGCAAGAAAACCTGTTTCTGACATCTGTATAATTTAACTGAAAAATTTTTCTATGAATTCCATTTAGAGTAATGTAGTCGTAGTATTCCATAGCTGAGCAGTGGCCTGTATACAGTGAACGTGTGATTTCAGTCTACTTTATTGCCCAATATCTATTATCACAGAAATTATCATTATACTTTGATTGGTACACTGGTTGGCCATCTGAGCACAAAAGCTCAACTGGGTGCAGAGACTTAATAGTCTTTCAGACCCTGAGGTCATATGTCTAAAAATGGTATGAGACACATTGGTTGAAGAGATCTGCATTCTCACTACCTGTGCTCTTCCACATCAGTAGATGGAAGGGTTTTACCTCCTTCAGTTGTCACTCTGATTTATGACAATATGAGTGAGTGCAATTCCCGTTTCTGTTCTCGCCCCCTTTACCTGCAACTAGAATTTCAAGGGCCCGAGAATCTCTTTCAAATGACGTCTCTTCACAGTAAWTTTTTTCCTGCACCTTCAAGCTGTAAGATTATTTGGTGGATATCTTTGCAATATAGTGCAGAAATTTTGAACAGCATAGTTGTCATTGGCACCTTGGATGAAGTTGGCCATGTAAGTTAGGATGTTGTTTGGGCCTTCAAAGCATTAGGACTTCTCAATGACTGATGAATTCATATGGTGCTTGGTGGAAAGGCAGAATCTTACTGTTTGCTCTGTCTTATACAGGAATAGTACTTTTTTTACACATCTTTTAAACCATTTATGGTGCATTTATGTATTTAATTTGTGTTTTTTGTAACTTCTGTATGTTTATGATAAAGCTAGAATTACAGGATTTGAAGCAAAAGTAGTTTGCAAAGRTTAAACTTTTATATCCAATTGTTTGATGTATGTTGTTATCTGTGAAACTTCTAGTTCCTGGGAATCAGCAAGACCTTTCTTCAGTAAAAAGTGAAGATTTTGGAAATGTGCAGGAGATGTCTACGAAAAACCTCATTGTTGGTCCACTCAATCTTCAGTTGGATAGCAGTGCAGTACACCGGATAATGAAAATGATAGTTTGTGCTCTGGAACACGAATATGAGCCATACAGCAGAACTAAGCCAGGTTTGCTATTACTGCATATACACAAATATGCAGAATTAAATTAGATCAAATTCAGTGCTCTTGAAGGAGTTTAACTAGTCAAATTTTAAATATGCCATTTTTTTATGAGTCCAAATAAAAACTTTAAAAGGAAGATAAAACAAACCGGGCTATCTCTATCAGTGCCAGTTCAGACAATTTGAAAGCCATATTTTTCAATCACGGGTGGAGACCGTGTTGAGGGGTCTCCATTCCATGTTKAGGGGAATGTTTATTTTACTGACACTTCTAGGTTATCTTAGAAGCCTTAGAGAAGGAAGAATCCCTGCTAGTATTCATTGATTAGTTTGAAATAAAAGTTATATGGAGGGGGGGGGGAAGTGATTGGAAACAAGCTATGATAAAACTGTTAAGATAGCATCTTGCATAAAGCTTAGTGAGCTGTATAGATTTCTCACTTCTGAAATGTGAGTTTCAAACTGAGGAAAATACTCCAGTTATGACTGCATTTAGCCTTAGGTAGAACCAGTGGAAGGAATAAAATTATTAAATATGGGGAAATGAAAAAAATACTGGTTTCAGTTTTTGCTAATCTCTATTTTTTGTTTCATTTATGAAACAGCTACTGTGAGAAATATTTTATATGTATTAGTCATACTTATGTAATCTTGATTTGTTATAGATGTTACAGATGGAGGTAGAACTATACCAAACTCGGAAGGAGTAGCATCATTGGAGGAATACATTCCTACTCGACTTACAACATTCACTATTCTTAAGTGTACARTTACTATCCCCGTGGCAGAATTCAATTTACTGGACCACTTGTTGCCCATAATCATGGGTGAGAAGGTAGGTATATGCAGATATTTATTCAGTTCTTTACATGGACATGTGTTATTTAATTTGAAAAATTAAGGTTAAAATATATAAAGCTGTAATGTCAAACATGCATTATCTTAACGTATGGCTAGCCACATCTCTGCTTTTCATCCCTGATTGACTTCATGTGAAATAATGGAAATTGAAAARATAGCTTTGCTAGGATGGAATAGTGTGATTTTCCTTCTGGGCTGATATTCCATGTGCCAGCCATGTTACTGGCTTCCAAATGAGTTTACTTCCCGTGAGCATTCCTTTCAGATACTTAAGACCAGTGGTGTGTGCAGTGATAAGCCAGACTTTAAAACAGAAGATGTGATTTACTGATAGGAAAGCAAAGTTTGGAGGAAGAAATCAAGCAGACTAGGTAGCTGGAACTTGAAGTTTTCATGGTAACCTTTGGATCAGAAGGCTACCGGTTGTCACTTTGCCATGCGGATACTTCCAACCTTGGTCAAATCAGAAATCTTGGAATACATGTTCTCAGTAGATGCTTCCTAGGTGCTAACAGCTAGTTATGTTTGTACTAGTTGCAGCCAGGACATGTGCAAGACAGTTTTAACTGGACTTTTAACTRCTGTATATTGTACAATGTTTTTATCTGGGTACTTAAACTGAGTACGGAATCTATTTTTTTTCTGATTATTCATTAACAATCTCCTAATTAATAGTCTCTGCTCCGAAATACATGGTTCAAAACAGTGTGAAGATGAAGAGGACTTCTGATTTGGATGCAGAGGAGGTGATAGATGAATCTGTGAGACTAGAAAATTTTGCGTATTTATATTCATTGCATGTTTATATGATTTAAGATTCGATGTGTATGTGCAGGAAATGTGCACGAACTAAAGAACTAAAGATGACACAAACTAAAGTGTCATCGATGGCTTTTCTTTTAGTGGGCTCATGTAATTATTCTCGCTAGAGAATTGAAGTACACATGGTGACATGCACATGTTAATTCTTCACTTRGATCACTAGTCTTTTGCCCTTTTGGCTGCAACTTGTATAAAATGTCAAGCACATACCATTTATTCAGTGAATGTGTTTGAGGAATCTGTACCTCTTTTTCCTAAATYTAGACTTCCTGTCTTTTCACAGTTAAACTTGCTGCTGCCAGTGAACTGGTGACAGATCTGTTGCCTGTTGACCTATAGGATACATACAGAAACTTCTATTATTAGAAAATATGACATTACCAAATCTGTAATTGGAAGCATTACTTCCTCTCAGCATGGAAGTGCTCAATAGATTGTACTTTAAATATCAGTGTGAATAGCAAAGCTATCTTGGCAGTGTAAAAAGTTTGTAGATATATTATTATTTTTCTTTTCCTTTCTGCTCTGAGACCGTTGTTGGGTTTTTGGAATGAAATAAGCCTCATTTTGAGGGACTGGAAAGTGTGAAAAATTGCATCAGCAATCCCTTTTCTCCCCAAACAGCCAACAAGTTCATAAAACTCTTGAACTTTAAATTGCAAGGCTTTGGTTCAGCATGCGACATACTTGTGATCAGTTATTTAGCCATTTTGAGCTCAAGGTGGTAAAATCRTGTTTTGCATCAGTGCAAGTGTCTGTTGTAGATCCCAGTGAGAAAGGCCCTCAAACTGCGTAAGGTATTGATTAAAATACATTTTACTGTAGATAACATGAGAAGGAAAAAGGGAACAGCATACATAACCTTACATCCCAGAATCTCTTCGGATGCTGGAAACCCTGAGTTGTGCAGCATTGGGTAAACATCAGCACAGATGGAATCTGTGCAGTGTGCTATGCCCTGACTAGAGATTTGTCCAGTGCAGCACAACTAGAGGTTTCCAGCATCTGAAGGGTTGTAAGATTATCTTTGCTATTCTCTTATTCCTTCTCATGTTTTCACTAGTAAAAGCTATTTTAACCAATACCTTACGGTGTCTAAGAACATTTCTTATTGGAATCTATAACAAATGCTTGCACTGGTGCATTACAAATCCTTGATGCAGGTTACTGTGTATTCTGCATAAACGTGTACATTAAAAAATAACTAGCAATGTTCAGAGCAATGTTAGCTTGTCATCTGTGYTCATACATTAAAGTTGAGGTGATTGAGTTTTACAGATGAATGTTCTGTAACGACTTTACTCTTTAGTTCAGCAACTTGTCAGGTTTAGCTGAGTCATGTCTTAAGCTAAACGTTCGCCCAAGGGGGCTTTTTTCAAATTTGTACACTGGGGCCAGGTATCACAGTACTGTGACCATATTCTGCAGCATCATGAAAGCTGTTTCTCTGCACTGATGTAAAAGTTTCTTTATACTGGACTCTGTCTTTAACAAAGTAATATAAACATGCAAGTCATGTTCTGTAGCAATAGTCAAGTATTTGAAATTGCAAGTAGAGAGAATAGTTCTTTGCCTCTATAAACTTAGGCTGAATTTCATCAAAATTCAATTGAATATGCGGGTGGAAGAGATACGTTCAGATATGACCCATCTTTTGCCTCTCWCAGTCTGAGAATTCTCCGTTTGCTTTCCTTCTGCATTTCCCAGATCTTTSTCTCCTTTGCATATTCAAAAAGTGCTGTTTGTCGTTACTTTTTACTTGCTCTTGATATCTTAAACTATGAGAYTTCTCCAAATTTTCTCAGCTTTGAGAAGTGTATTTTTCAATTAAGATCATTTCAGTGCTGTGGAGGAAGGGGAGTTACACCCATTTCCTGTCTTTGCAGTCAGGATAGAGACAATATCTGTAGTCGCTTTGAAAGCTGAAATCTCTGATCTTTCTGTGCTTGGGCAGATCGTATCCATATAATGGGTAGACAGCCCTATAGGCAGACAAGTTAACTCAAGTTACCTTTTACATGTTAATTTTTCACTTGATGTTTCACTTTACATTTCTTGAATGAAGCYAAGCATATTTAAAATATTAGTAACRCTAACTTCTAGATTTAAAGCAGTACATAAATCATTTTTTAAAAAATCTTTTGGTGCATATTTAATAAAAGTTTTAGAATCATAGAATAATTTGGATTGGAAAGGATCTCTGAAGAACACCTAGTCCAACCTCCTGCTCAAAGTGAGCCCTGTTCGAGCAGGTTGCTCAGGACAGCATCCAGCCAAGTGCTAGGTGTCTCCAAGGATGCAGATTCCACAGCTGCTCTGGGTAGCCTCTCCCAATACTTGAACAGTAAGATYTTCTCTTGGCCCTCTCTTCTCCAAGCTGAGCAGCATCCTTGGCTTCAGCCTCTCYTGTGGGAGCGATCATGTGCTCTGTACCCCTAATTATCTTGATGGTCTTCCACCAAACTCACTCTGGTATGTCCATGCCTTTCTTTTACTGGACATGGTACTTCATTTTAATGAWTACTATGAAAAATGTTGTTGAATGTATAAAACTGCAACACTTACTTTTTGAAAGTACATTTTCTTCTTTTTGTCCAGCATAATTACAAACATAATGTCGTATGACARTGTAAAAGCTGTATCAGCATGAGTGTAGTGTGACTTGTAGTGCTTTTGTGTGATAAAAATGTAACTAAATATTTAAAGTAAATATAATATAGGAAAATGTAAATATTAAAATAAATGTAAGTAATATTAAATATTTTGACTTGCATATTCTAGATGAAAGTTTATTTCTAAAATTATATATAGAATATACATRCAGAAATTACTTACGGAATATACATATAGCAATTATTCTCAAAATATTTGAGGATTATCATTAGGAGTATGTGGTAAGCAGTCATCTTTTAATAGATCATTACATGGATATTTGCTTTTGTGTCTATGTGGCAGATAATACATCTGTAGTGTAATAATTGCACCTTTTTTTTTTGTTTTCTTCTTCCCTAGAATTCAAGTGGATTGTTAAATGCTGCGAGTTTCCAGCCTCTGCGGCCTTTACCTTCCATCAGAATATTGGTGGATAAAATTAACTTGGAGCATTCTGTACCAATGTACGCTGAGCAACTTGTCCAGATGGTCAGCAGCCTTAGCCAACCGTCTGATAACCTGCTTCATTACTGTTATTCCCACTGCTATCTAAAGGTAAAATAATCTTGAAACCTATTTCTTGTTGCAGTATGCTGAGAAGTTCGTATAAGCATAGACAGCTCTAAAATTTTAGTTAGGTTTTTTGTGAGCATTTTCAAGTTAACTGAAAGGATATATAGTTAAGTACCTTTCATGGAATAAATATGATATCGGATCAGTACTTCTTACTTGAGCCATATGTTTTGTAACATAAACAGAGAACTTCAAATGAGGAGACAACACAAACCGAAGCTCCAAAGTCTTCATGGCAGGACTGAGTTGAAATAATTTGGAAGGAAACCTTTCCCATTTCTTAAAAATAATTCTTATAGAATAGATTACTATGAACTATGCTTMGAAACTTCATAGGATTTTGAGAGGGAAAAAACATTGATTTTAATAGTGTTGATAGAGCAAAACAGTGAGAGTGAGGTATACAATCAAAGACTTTTGCCAAACAGTTTCAGATATTTTCATCTTAGGAGGAAAAACCTTTGAATGCTCTCAATTTAAGTTCTATTAGGAAAGGAATTTTTATTGTTAGGTTGGAGGGAGTTTAAGATGCTACTGAAAAATCATTTTGAGACTGTTCAGTTGTCATCTGCTAAGATTTCAGTAGAATAAAAAAGTAAACTATTAAGAGGAGTTTTACACAAACGTTCCAACCTTTTAGGATGAGCTGTCTGCTTGGATGATTTGAAAGGCTTTTGGGTGCTACTAAAACATAAATATTTAGTACCAGTTATACTAATTGTGTGAAAATTTCCAGTTCTTCATTCACTTATCTGGACATACCATAACAAAAATCTAAGCAATGAAATTCTTACTATCTGTGTAAAACACAAACATTGTTCCAGAATTACACAGCAAGTTCTYAGTTTCAGGGGTAATGTGTTCACCTCCTACCATGAGACAGCAATATCACAAGTCAACCTTTTTTTAATTTGGGAAAGACTTTTTCTATTCTCAAACGTTTTAGCAACTATCAGTATTTTAAAAATATAGATTTTAAATTTGAGTTTTATTGGGTCAGATATTTTATTTGCTAGTTTTAATATAGGCATGTGTTGTGTTYTTATGTGAGTAGAGATAGAACGCATTGCAAAGAGTCAGCTCTGTGATCAATATTTTACATATTACTAAGGGAAAATTGTAGAGAATAATTGTTGTGAACTTCTATTTAGATTTTTTTTTCATTTTATTAAGGAAAAAGAAAGCTTCAAAGGAAAGCTCCTCTTTAAATATSACTTTTTAAGCAAATGTTATAATTGCAAAAATTAAAATAAAAAAAATTATATGAAAGGCAACATGTAATCTGCAGAGTTRAAGGAGGATATAGACAACTATTTCAATGGAAAAATTATAATTTGCATTTGTTTTTTAACAATTTATATAGAGTAGACGACTTTTCTGAGTGAAGAGAAAATGTACGTACATACATACATACATATATATTCATATTAGAACACTGTTTAATTACTGGCAGGTTTTTCTAGTTATTTGKGGGCTTGACTTTGGTGGGGGAATCCTCTAAAAGTAATACTTAATGTATTTCGTACATTATGTGTTTATTTATTGAATATATTTTAGAAGAATTGATTTGTATGTTATATTTCAAAAATAACTTGAAATGATCAAATCATGTACTATTTGACCTATATAAATACTTGTACACTTTGTGTACACTTTGACCTATTGCATTTTCTTACAGATATTCGGTTTTCAAGCAGGACTGACCTCTTTGGACAGTAGAGGATTATACTTTTTTCCTGTTCCAGTTATTCCCTCTTTCAGTACTGCTGTTTATGGCAAACTGATAAAGTTTCCCAAATATTGGTGAGTGTTAAGCTTGTGCACTGTATGTAAGTAAAATACACAATAGCTACTTCTGCTTTTATGAGTGGTTTAGAAAATACAGGTGCCCTATGCRTCCCTAACTTTCTTTTTCCTTTGTATCTTATATTTTACTATTAAGTCTGTTATTAATAAAYCCCTTTGTGAGGCTATAGGTTTTAATTAGTGTTTTAGACAGATTTTTGGTAGTTTTTTGGTTGGGAGAATAGAAGATTCTATCATCTGTCATCATGTGAGCACACATTTGTTGAATTCCTGAGAACCAATTTCCATGCTTCCTTAAGCTAAAGTTCTATACTGCGATTAATGTGTTGAACTGAACTTGTCTGCCTGCTCTRTTTCAAACTCAACCAAATAAGAAAACTTGAAACAAAGCCTAATCCTCRTGAAGAATCGTACTTAAAATAATAAGATAACAGTCAAACAGGTTAATGTGTTAAACATTTCCTCTTCATATATTATGTGCTGTATACCTAGACTGACAAAGAGATTTGTTTTGAAAGTGTAATAGATTATTTAACAACAACAAAAAGAATACTATGCTTGTAGTGGTACAGATAGAATATAATGTTTTTTCCTCTTAAAAGTTATGATACCATATTAAACCTAAGAGGTTTTTTTTAGCATAATCAGCACACCACCAGGTGGTAGCAGCTTAATTGACTTTCTCATATTTTCCATCAATAGTTCACAAAAATAGTAACCATTTCAAATGAATTACTGTTCTGTCATGGCTTTTTGCTAAAAAAATAATAGATGTTTTCCAGATAACATATAATCAGCAAATAGTCTGGTAGGATTGGCAGCCTCTTCTCACATTCCCATATATTTTACATAAAGTTACTCTTTGTGATCCTTGTTAGTAGTAGTACTCTTTTGTTCCTTCTCTCTCTTGCGTTCTCTTTTTTAATGCACTGTATTATGACACATTGCCCAGCTAAAAAACAGAGTGTGCTAGACTAGTAACACAGAGAAATAAAAATAAGCAGTAGTTCTAGGGGGATAAAATGATACTGCCTTAAAACAGCAAATCATCTATCAGCATTTATTAGCAGATCCTGCAATACAWGTACTTATTGTGGTCTAGTATGTCTTAAAAGAACATTAGTTGTAATTTTTTCAATTTTTTTCTRTGATGCTCTGTGTTTCTAGAGTTTATTTATTAACAATGTGAAATAATTATATAAAGTTAATTTATTCCAACAATCTATCCTAAACTAAGCAACACCAATTTGCGGGTAATAAAGTAGAAAAACAAATGAGTACAGCAGCAATGTGGTTAAATGAAGTGTAGTTTGAAGTGAATAAAACTCCAGATGAAATGCATCAAATAGCACTTGAACTAAATCGAAATCAGCGTGAGGACTGAGAGCTTCATTGAAGTCATGCAGTGAGTGAGAATTAGTCTGGTAGAATAACCTGGTAATGTCATTAAACTTAAATTCATTCTGTCTCTCCCCTCCCTCTGACCCCCCTCCCCCAATTATACCACCTGCTTTATTTGTGTTTTTAGATTTCACATTCCAGAGTTTCTTAAAGTGTGCACATGTGATGCTACATGTGTTCTTCTGTTTCTTAGTAGAAAATATATACGACAGACCATACCTTTTAAAAACAAAGACATTTTATGAACTGTTATGGAATCCCTCAGGTAGTATGTTTTGAGTTAGCAGTGAAAAATCTCAACTTTATTTCTGACATAAATCAGTAGAATAGCTTTCTTTTCTGGTTTGAATATAATAATCTCAAAATGTATACTGTGTATTCAATACTGTGGTAATACTTACTTTTGATAAACATTGCTAGCACATTGTAAGACACACAGTTTGAGCAATATCAGACCAATAAATTCCAGCAAAAAATTAATATTGCAGAAGTGCTGTTTCATTATATTTACTAAATTTATCTGTTGTAATGTCAATTAATACACTTTCTTATAAAAGAAATTGCTCAAACTTGATAGTTAACTACGTCTTGGACAACTTCTAAATTGTAATTTATTTTTGTATTAAAGTCAAAAAGTCTTGTATTTTATTTTATCAAGCACAGCAAGATGCAAAATACAATGTTAATGTCAATAATTTATAACTATATGTAGTGTTGCATGCCAGATTGTAAAGCAGCTTTCRAAGCTTTCAGAAGGATGTATAAAAACAACTAAGAATTAGCAGAATATGGTTAGAAGCCCAGAATGAATGACAAGAATGTTTAATGCCAAACAGAAATCTTCAGAGGAATTAGCTGATTATTTTTTTTTCTTCTGGCTACAGTTTCTCTTGCAACAGATGAGGTAATTGAGTGTAGGATAGTTGAGCGGTTTAACACTGTTGCTTATAAGGTATCACTGTAATGCCTTTCTGAAGAACACTAAAGTACCATTAAAGAGTATAGATTCCATACCATAAAGAATGTAGATTTTTTTTTCTTACCCTGTCATCTCTGTGTTCCCTTTCYGTGACAAGTGTTCTAGACTTTCATCCTCTTGAATCAGGTCCATGGAAAGGTTCTTGCTTACTCTCTCCATGTGTGACAGCCTTTGAGATGATGAATACTTGTGGAATAAGGATATAAATGGGGATCCTATTTCTACCTAYGTTCTGTTCAGCAGTTTAGTCCCAGAGTCCATTGTCAGGGGATCTGTCTCCTTGATATTGAGTCTTTTTGTTTCTCATTTTGAGACTAAGGCAATAGCTACTTATTTACTGTCTGCAAGGAAGCACCAGTGTGAACTTGCRTAATAGCTGGTGATCCTAAATGTTAGTGTGTGAATGGATCATTGTATGAGTAAGTTGTGGAGCTGCTGGGTAAATTAGTATCTAGGATTTAATGGCTTTCGCTTTAATTATTAGTGAATGCATAGCAATTAGTTGAACATTATTGATACCAAAAAGCCCTGAAAGGAATTGTTACTGTGTCAGAGGAAAAATCTAGAGGAGAAACTTGCTCTAGATCTAGATAATTAGCTGTCAACCAACAAAATCTTTGTGATGAGAGATGAAATGGATATATTTCTGCAAATACTCTTTCTTTTGAACTGTTTTCTGCAAACACTGTCTTAGGAAGTAGATTTCAACTTACATATAGGTAATRTGCCAAACACAGCTGAAGAGATACCGAGGAAGAAGGATTCTTGCCAGCGTAAGGCTGTCTTATCTACTTGGTGTTACTTCAAAATGTCATAAAGAGTTCTTTTACTGTTTTTATTCCAATCCATCCAAAATGTAGAGATCTTSAAGTTACTGCAGGCAAATTTTGCASTAATTGATCTGGTAGGCATCTGGAGAAGGAATACAATTTTTAGGAAAATAAAGAAGATTTGAAMTTCTAGAGAGGCTTACTGCTGAATCACAGAAGGTTCCTATTGTAGCAGACTACATTTTTGAAAGAAAAAAGTGTTGAGCAGGAAGCTGGACTAGATGATCTCCTAAGATCTCTTCCAGCTGAAATTATTCTACATTTTCGTGATTAAAATTTCCGTTTAATGCACTGAAGTTCAGTAACTGAGTATGAATATTTCCTAACTGCACAGGAAGTAYTGTGATGGGAGTTCAGATACTGAACTTACCTTTTCTGAAGATCAGACTTGGTGTCTTTTAGCACAAAATTATCCTTCCATCCAGATCACAGTAAGCTGTATAATGGAACAGCATGACAATGCTTAAACTTTTGAAAATTATCCTTATTGTTGTTATTTAGACAGCTGCAATATATTATTATTTGTAGCCATCAGGACAACAGATACCAGAAAAGCTAGTCTYTTCTTTGTATTGTCATCTGCTATTCTTGAGTTTTGCCTATTTTTTTAAAAAAAAATAGTATTAGGAATACTGAAATATTTGTGTGTAGTGTTACGCTAGACAAAATATCAAAGATGGGAATCAATTATATCTTGAACATGGGGACATTTAAGCAGGCTGAATATATGAATCAAGGACTTATGAGCTTGTGAACTTTCAGAGCCAGTTTAGATTTGGCCAAGCTAGTGCTGAGATGGAACTAGTCTGACCTGCTTCGCCTGCAGTGTTCAGCATTGTGTTGACATTTCTTCTCTTTCCTTTGGCCTTTTATTGAAGAGCTGTCCATTACTGAGAAAAGTTGTAAGTTTAAAATTTGCTCTTCTGTTAGAGAAAGTTGTGTGAACTATGTGGTGGGCACCTCAGCTGCCCAAGAATATAATAATATTGCTTGTTTTACTTGTTGAAAGTGAGGATTGCCATCTTGGCAGTCATTTTATTAGTATGTGCCCTCACAGTACTGAAAGATCACTATGGAAATCTATACAGAGATCCTCACTTGGAATATACATGTGTGTTTTCTCTAGGCTTTGTTTTTGTAATCCTTAAGGGCATTTATATAATATAGTAATTCTTACTATTTCAACACAGATAAAATTATAAAAGTAAATATTCAATATGTTTCTAGAATTTGTTAGGTATACATTTTATTGGCATACTAGGCTATAACCTCCTGTTGGCTAGCTATTATACAAGTATATTGAGAAACATGCTTTCTCATGCCTGATCATGAGCATTTTCTGTTTTCTTACCTGACTTGCTAGCCTTTGTTTTGACTTTGTCACTGTGTAGTTGCCACCAATAGTTGCTTTGTGCAATGAATTTAGCTTAACTTTAATTTATAAATTTGATACTGAAATAAAACTAAGAGAATTCTAAAGGTGTTAATTATGCTATTAATCTGCTTAGTTACTTTGTTCTGCTAAAACATTTGTTGTTCTAAAGACATGTCTGTCTCTACACAGTTTTATTTCTGCTTTCTCCCATCATGTAACCCTTGCAATGTAATCATCCCTAGCTTAATCAAAGCCATACAGTGCTACGCCACACAACTGCATTTTCATTGACAGAATTCATCATCATTAGACTACTTGTACAATCCAGTTAGGACATAATACTCTATAGTATGAGTCATGATGTGCACCTGCCCATGTCTGCCTTACAGGTCATCATGAAAACCCCTTGTGTTTTTAATTGGTWCCACAATGAATTGACCAGAGTGAGAATAATTCATGCTGATCCACAGGCAGTATGATAGATCAAGATCTGAATTGCTGACATGGCCTTTGCCAGCAAGATACTACTGCTGATGACTCTAGTAGATTTTAGGTTTTGCTGCAAGCTAAAGAGAGGATCAAGAACATTTTAGGGGGAATGAGGTGAGCTTTCTGTCTTTGTTACTATTTTGACTGAAACATCTTCACAGGGCATGTCCAGTGAAGTAATGCTACTTAGTACTAGAAATCACAGYAGATGTGTGAGCGTGAGAGTCATGAGATGTAGCTGTCATGCAGTTCAGTGCAATTGTTTGCTATTAAGAGCCAAATAGACCCTCCTGGCAAGAAACACAGAGGCAGATATCCAAGAACTGTGAATGTTAGATCATAAATCTAGGAAGTTTTCCAATAAATTGACACTTGGGTCTTGGTTTTGGCAGCCTGTTTTATTGACTAGTCACAGTAAATCAAGAGGAATGTCAATTTAGGTTGGATGTGGATTGTGTTTCATATGGGCAGTTGAGGGGTATGCTCAGTTCCTGAGTCAGAAGCAGAGACAGGTTAAAAACACATGAAACTCATTTTGTAGCATTCAATTGTGACTATTAGTTATGTCAGTAATTGGATATAACTGCCAGATGAAAATTCAGTCTATCCTTAGTAACAAAAGATCTGAGCTTGCATGCCTGAACAGATGCCATCAGTGTATGGGACAGCACAGAATTTTGGCCAGATCAGTGTCAAGTGAGTTAGACTTAGCATGTGTAAAAACCTGCTTGGACTGTTAAAGTATGCCAGTGATTTGGATTGTGCAAAAACGGAGAGAAAAAGTCGTTCTGGTGGGTTCTGAAGAGCTGGTTGGGTAGAATTGCCTGAAAAGTGAACAAACAATCCACGGAGTACTCCGGATTGCTTCAGCATTGTGTACTTCTGTGCCACTGCATAGAAGACACATCAGAGAACATAATTTTAAATCAGATTTTTTTTTCTTGTAGCCTTTTTTAATAKGGTTTGCAAACAATCAATTTGATACTTTCAGAAATTTGATTTCCTGTCCACCTTTGTGTGTATTTGCAGGTTTAGATATGCCAGTTGTGACCAATAATATAGGGTGATTTGAGGCTTGGTTTTAACACAAGAATCATCTTTCACTGATAACACAGTTGAATGCATCTTTCATTATTAAAGTTGCTTAGGTAAGACTAAGTTGGCCATGCTTGTATGCAGAGTGCTTAAGGAGGATGAAGATGCTTAAAGAGCTTGTGTGGAACGTTCTCTAATCTACAGTGACATTAGCATGTAAAGTTTCTTCACCRTGAACATTTTGTGGCAATTACAGCTACAATCTTCTGGAAGGAACTGCTGTCATTTACCAGAAATGACCCTCTGTCCACAGGGTCTGTGCATTTGACTTGCAGCTTGATTACTGTGTCTACAAATTAACTTCGGTTGGAATCCTCTAGTTTAATTTTATTTTTAATCAAGTCCAGATCTAATGTTACTGCTTCTCAGCAGATGTGGCAGGCAACATTCAGCAAATCTGTTAAAAGGGCACTWTTAATCAATGTAAATTGGAAGCAGTTGTATTTTTCAGTATTGTCCACGAGAAGGAAATTCAGCAGAGTTGACTGCAAGGGGTGGTCAGGTGTACTGTTTCTAGTGTAATTATTTAGACTAGTTAATTGTCAAGGCTCTTCAGTGAAAATAGATTAAGCCTATTAGCTAATATCTGTCCAGGGAGAGTGATTACGTGTGGTGAATACATTATTCTTACTACATATAAAGTGACGATCCTTAATWTTAGCTAGGTTCTGGTAACTGCCTTGCCATCAATATTTGCTGACATTTTTACTRAAACCAAGCAAATGATTATATTCTGAATATATTAGTTCTGAATATATAGGATTTTCAGGGTTAAAGCCACCTTTTGCTTTAATTGAAACTGGTGAGAATGATGAAAAATTTATTGTCGTAAGGCTGAAGTGCTATTAATCAGAATTAATACTGAGGTAAATTTGAATCCTTAGTATTTACTCCCTTTTATACTTTATTGGATGCATTTGGCAATTTTGTTTGTCTGTCTTAGCATTATCTGTAGGAAACTTGTTAGGATTKTCAGCCATATCTGCAGTTTGAGTTTACCTCTGTGGATTCTGTCYGGAAAGCTTCACTGGTGGGAGTTCTTCACACAGAACGTCCCTCTTTTTGCCAGAATTTCACCTGCAGCTGATGGCTTCATTTTCTGTCTGTGGGTCGTGAAGAGAAATAGTCTCTGGGGTTACACKTACCCTACTAAATAAATCACTACAGAAACCATTCTGTGGCCCCAAGGCCAAATGGCCTGTGGTGGCTCAGTTCGTGCCCACGTGCTAACCTGTTGCTCCCACTTGCTCCCTGCTCCCTCCCTAAAGGTGCAGGGCACGGGAAGTGAATAAAGCTGGGAAGGATGCGACCAGACYTCTGCCAGGGGACAGCCTTCGGCGCACTTGATCCCTCCAGCACTGCTTAGGCGTTCCTTGAGAAAGCCCAAGCTGCCACGGCCTGAAACCGTAGCAGGGAGCAAGCGAAGAGCTGAGCAGCACGGACAGTCGCGGGCCATTACAGAAGCCTGTGCTTGGCCTTGTTTTACTGGCCAGCGTACRTGTAGCCTGCTTGAAATTTGCCCCCTCGAGCGGGAGGGCTGGGAGCCCGCACGCGGTTGCATTCTGCGAGCCCTTCCGTTCGGATGTTAGGCACGGCGGTGAATTTTGAGGTAGTTTTTACTATGCTGTTGCAGTTGCTCTTTTATTCTACTTTTATCTTCGCAACTTTTTAATGAAAATATCAGGGGAATTTGATAGGAATGAAAGCACCATTTTGCAAATTTGTAGTTGATAATTTTTTTCTTCAAGTTATAGAATCYGCATCGTCTTTCATGTGTTAGGACTTTATGTATAATTCCCTACACCATTATGTTTCTGAAAGGAAATTCTGAATTATTCCCATTGATACCAAATAATCCTCCCTCACAGAAGCGCTGTGTTTAAATGCTTGTTCAATATACTGTATAGAAGTGCTGACACAATACGCAWTTATCTTCATTATGACTGTGGACCATTTATTATGTTGCTGGACAGGCCAGAGCATATTCTTCTTTGACTCTGTAGAGCTTCAGTCTCAGATTCTAGTCTCCATTTCCACCTGGAGTGAGGTAMCAGAAACTGTGTGGTCTTGGGGTTATGCACCTATTTTAGAAAGCATGTTAACACAACAGGCTCGGCGGAATTTGATAACTGTGAGAAATGGTGATTGGCTAACTGGGGAATGTGAAAATATTTTATTAGAAAAATTCTATTTTTCTTCATATGGACACTCAGAGCAACAAATAAACCAAATATAAAGGCTTATTTGCATGTTTGCCCATTAAGCTTTTAGTATTTTCCTAGAAGCTTTATTCTCTGTTCATCTCTAGGTGGGAGAAGCTTAGCGTCCTATCTCCAGCAGTGGTTATATCTCCATGAGCTTGTGGGAGTCTGGGTGATTCCCTGGACAAATCCCATTAACGCACCTGGCTGTACTTTTTCTTTTCTACAGGCAGAAGCCTTCTCAGAGATCAAGATATGTCCTTGGTTTTAGGCCTAGTGAAATATTGTTTGTATACAAGGAAATTTCCTCACCTCAAGAACTTTTATCCTAATTGTTTAAAGCTTTGTCTTCATTTTTGTTTTATTTCTTTAGTAACATTCTTTAAAATATCTTGAAGTACCTGTTAGCTATATACAGTGAGGAACAAGTTACTATATTGAACTATATTGAACACATGCTGATGTTTGAGCATGTGAGTACACATGCTAACTTTTGAGTAGTTTCCAACTGTTTCTTTTTTGTGATTTCTTTTTCTTTCAGAAAGAACTTTCAGCTTACTGTAGCTAAGTAATTCTCATTTAAAATTACTTTTTTTATTTCTAACATTTCAATATGAAAATACATGGAAATTCTTTGAAGTGTTCTGATGGTAGCTTATTGTCATATTTTAAGTGTTAAATCAATCTCAAAGTTAAGTATGTTCAGTACTGTTGGTGAATGAACMAAAATAAATGGCATTTGCACTCTGGCACTGGAGGGTTACTTTTGCAAGGCTTATACTAAAAAAGTGATGCATTACTTGAAATCAGGAGAAGGGAAGGGTTGATGTTATTGGCAAAGGTGGGCTTGTGATGTGGATGATACATAGGGGTCCAGGAGTATTTCTACAGCCAATACCTCTTCYAGATAATTTTATAAAACTCTTAAGATTCTCTCTTATTCTCTCTTACTTTTTTATTTTTTCAATTGTGATTTGCTGTTTAAAATGTAATTATAGATATATTAGCACTTAGAATAAATTCTCTTGTTGGATAAGTGAATATTTTCAAATATTTATATGAATTTGATACAGGATACTTCTTTGTAATCATGAATTTGAAGTCTTAAATCCTGTTTTTGCAGTTGTTGCTGGTACTGTTTTTTAATAAAAACTYGTTGTTTCCAGTTTTGTAAATGTAACTCAAGACATAATGATCAAGTTCTGTCAAGCACCACCAGCGCGCTGAAATCTTGCCGCCTTCATTYACTCTTCCCTCAGCTTAAAATTAAGCATAAGACTTTTCAGTGATGTTTTTATTTTTGTATTTGCTTATTGGCTTGCTGAGTGAAGCAGGACTAGAAAGAAACAACTGTTTGTTTTTTGATAATTTTTAAAGTGTATGGAGATTCCTAAATGAACAGTTGAATAGAAGCACTGTATAAGGAAATATATTTGCTAAGGATGATTACACTAGTCCTTTAATTGGCAAGAAATGTGCATATATATGCATAATGATGGATTTTAGATTTTTTTTTAAGTAAAAGTGGTGTATTTAGGATTTAGGTATGTTATAATGGCTAAAGAATGAGATTTAAAGTTGATTAGCTGAGATCTTATCCTTATATTTCTTCACTTATAAATTGTTTTTTTATAGTTCAAAATTAAAGACAGTTCTTCAATCTCTGTTTATATGTGTAAGCTGTTAAGAAAAACTATGATATGAATCTGATATGAAGACAAAAGGATTTCTTCTTTTCTGTTAATTTTCAGAGCTGCACTTTGCTGTGTACTTTAGTATGTTCTTTACAGATTCCAATATACTGAAATAATTTGACCTAACAGAAATGGAGTTGGTATTACAGAATGCGGTCACTGGCTTAGTATTCTACTCCTAGAGTAGAATCTTCTCTTCCCATTCTAGGTATATTTGTAATACCCCAACATTTATTCTCCATATGCCTTGGATTTGGCTGTGTCCATGCATTACAGCAGGAGAATGTTATTTAGTGACATTGTATTCTACTGACAGTATCTTTTTTTCAGTGTGTGTGTGTGATTTCTCGGTACATGTGGCCTTTAGACTCACCAGGGCTTTGCAGAGCTTTTTAGTGGTTAAACAGGCTTAATGAGACTCTTGCAGTGAATACACTAAGACTGAATGCTTAAATAAATATATCAGTAGAATCTACTATGAAGTTTACAATGTTTTTGAGAAAGAAGGATATAAAGTCAATTCCAGAGTCAACATTTAAGACGATAAATTTAGGTTTAACAATAATTGCAGTCTTTGAATTAAAAATAAATTTTATTCATTTTTTCAGACTTAATATAATAAGCTGATGCATTGTTTTAAATAGCCTCTGATACACTTTAAAATTATTTTGAGGTAGTTAGTGACATGACAATATAATCATTTTTAACAACTTTCATATACCTTCTSCTGTTTATGCAGGGTATATATGTGCAACATAATAACAGGTTTTTCTGTGACCTTGTTATTGATGATGATCTTGATCCACTTTTTGGTATATTAAAGGCTTTTCTGATAATGCGAAAAACATCCCCTTCCCTTCCCCCAACTTCCTTTTGTTACTGTAACTTGTATCKTAAAGGCTATTAGAAGTGGCTTATGGTATACTTACAGGCAAAGAAGAATATAGTTAGGTGCCTTTGTGAATATTTCTAGTTTAATTGAAATTCAGTAATRCAGAAATGTGGCCTCAAGTTCCTTGTAGTCTTGTATACTTTTTGATTTGTGCTCCTGGTTTTTCAATATTAAACAAATAACCTGTACATGACTRTATTACTAGCTGCTAAATTGACTGTGTGACTTTTCCTCCTGTTAGAGGAACTGGCTTCTATCAGAGCTGCTACTGTTACTTCTGAAGCCATGATGGAAGCAGTTGCTTCTCGCAGGATTGCCACAGTCATGACTCTTGTTGCTCTGATAACAGAAATTTAAGCGTGGATCTCTTAGCCATGAAGGCAGCAGCCTTCTTGCTCTTATTTGGTGGCATTGTGTCTTGTAGTTGACTGCAGTTTTCTGCACTAAGCATCAGCAGATTTTTGAGCCCTCCTGGCTCCTTGCGTTACCTGCTAATGGCAACCAAATGGCATGGTATGGCAGATTTAAAGGGTTGATTTAATGGCTCTTGCTGCTGCTTCCGGGAGTGTGTCGTGGGGGAAGGAGAAGGGAGAGGGAGGGGGAGAAGCTACTGSTCTATGTAGGAGGGTAGGCTGCTCTGTTGGAAGACAATTCCCCAAACCCTGCTCCGCTTCTGTGGCTGCAGAGATTGGATTACGCTGTAGTATCTTAAGCCATAATACAAAACTGGATTGGATTTACTGGATTTACAAAAGCTAGAAAAACTGTAACGCTTGCTTTGTTTTTTCTGCTAATAAACATAGATCTTTACTGTTTGGAGATTTATGGATGCATGTGGCTTTATTGACAGTAGCAGTTTGTGCTTTTACCTGGTTACCTCTAGTAGTTTTTGTGGTCTGGGTCATCTACAGTTGTTCAGTCACAGCATCTCTAAGTTCCAGCTGATTTCCCCCCTCAGGGCAACTGCCGTCTTAACATTTACCAGCATGGTCCTGGTAATTATTACATTTTCTTTGTCATTGCTCCTTTTTCCAAGGAACTAGTTCTCCTTGAAAGAAACAAGGCACACCACAAATAGTGGCTGTGAAAGTGCTCTGCTTTTAGCATGATTTCCTCTGCACTGCCTTCATGAAACTAGTGGTTGCCTATATGGTGTCTTTGCTTTTATCCCAAATTTCTARCTACTTTTTTTTAATGATATCTTTTGATCTTTCATCACAGTTGTGTACCAGAATTTTCGTGGTCTTATGATTTGGATCTCTTTGGTGCACCTAAATGTCCTATCCCTTCCCCTTTTCCTGTTAATACCCACAAGAAATGACAATAAGAGATTCTTAGACTCTATTAAAAACTGACAAACCTTTCTGCAGAAGTAAACAAAAAATAGATGTGTGAAGTATAGGTAACCAAAAATACCCTGATCACACTTCCAAGAGGAGAGTTCTTATCTCCCCCARCACCTTGGGGTTGAAGAACTGAAGATGCAGTTCTTCAAAAATGCAACTTTATGCACCAGATTCAGTGGGCTGATGATGTATGTAAAACTAACCATATAAGCACATAAACAGAGCTAAGTGCTCGTATGGTAGTCTTCTCAGAGCTGAGACTATGTTTTTATTCTTTCATAGATTGCTGATATTCAATATTATGACTTTTTCATGGTGAGTCATTAATGAATGATGAGAAAAGGAGATTTCTTCAAAGGAAGAAATAGCAATTATTGACTAACCTCTACTTGAAATTTGGGATTTTGGATCCATATGTGCCTTTAGGCTTTCCCAAAGTCAGTGAGGTTAATTTGATCTAAACTTCCTAAATATGTTTCTCTAATTCAGTTGCAGGTTTAACATATTCTTGCATTACTTACTTTAGCAGCCACTTTGGTTTATAATGTGCTCAAAAATAAGATTGAAAACCCCACCCTAGACTTGCTGAAACCCACAAGTCCTTTTAGCTCAAATTTGTTGCATTTTGAGGCACAAAGTTAGCCAATGACTGTGAAGGTAGGCAGCCTTCTCACTTTTTCTTAGAMACTTTTAATACAGTGGGCAGAAAGACTCATCTTATGCTTAGTATGGCTGGATTCAAGCCCAGGAAAATTAAGACTTTCCCATCCTCAAATTCCAGGTCTTTGTTTTTTCTTGCAGCCTTCAACATTTTCTCTTGGTGTCTCACAGCAGATAAAGTTACAAAAACCATCCCACTAAGGCCACTGCTTCTGACTTCATTGTGCTTCAAGGACAAGCAATATTACTTGCTTGTAATGATTTTTTTTTTAATGTCTAAATGTAACAAATGAGACAAATAATGTCTGATTGATTATAAAACAATCAAAATTACAAAGTTCCTAACATGTTATGTCCATACTCTTGCGTTCTTTGCTTGAAATGGAGTTTTCTGTGGAGTTTCTTCCTTTTGGACATTTGTTTGGTTTTGGCAATTATTTTTGTTACTGCAATAATCCATTTGTTTCTGTTTTGCTGTGTAAGTCTGGATTTGATTGTTCCATTAAAATGCCCAGTATACTGAGAGTTTTAAAATTCCCCTTAATTCTCTAAGGCAGGTTGAAGCTTGCAGTTTGCCTGCTTTGTTTTGTTTTCATGATTGTTTCAAGGAAATTTGTATTTTTCCAAAGTTCATGTCTGAATTAACACTCTACCAAGATTTTTTTCATCGCTGACAATTTCAAATAAATATTGGATATTTTCCTAAGCTAGGTACCTACTCTCAGCAGAAATGATGTCAAACAAACAAAAAAATCTTATACAGAAGTTAGTTTGGAATGATTGTGCTGTTCTCTTCTGAAGAGAAATAATTTTTCAGGAAGAGAATTAAACTTTATTTTGTTTATTCCGCAAAAATAGAAATGTAATGAATCTCAAAGTTAATTGTTTCCTCCCTTGAGGAGAATTGCATGATTAGTGACATTTGCTGCAGATGAGGAGCAAAATTCAGTTGCAGTTGCTGAAAATAATCTATGTAAGAGATCACATAAGATATCAGGTGGCCTTTAGTGAATTCTACAGAAGAGGTTTCAAAGAGATCATTCTTGAAGTTGTTTTTGGAACAAAAATTTTCCAAAGTGGAGTTTAATTATTATTTGTTAACAATAGCAAACTTGTTTCTATAGCACAAATAACTGTATGTTGCTGTCTTAAGGCAAGAAATGATGTCAGTGTATTTGAGTGTGTGCTGTGACTGCTTTTTATTCTGTGTAGTAGTAGCTTAAATCTTGCATTAAAAGAAAAAAATTCCAAGACTCTAGTGGCTGATTTCCCTTTCCTTTTCCTTTCTTCTTCTCCTTGTGCTCCACTCTGAGTTTTGGTATTTGTCATTAACTATACAGACAATTTTTATCTTATCTAAAATATTTGCTTAAATGGTAAGAAAAAGGATAAAAATTGTAATGAAGATTAAAAAAAGTGCTCAGTTCCTCTATTTTCTTTAACTTGAAAGTTCAGATTACCTAAAAATATGAATATATTGTGTGTGTGCAGATGAAACTAATGTAAAATCAACATACATTTTATGTTTGCCTAAGAGGAAAGGTGTACACATGCTGACTGAAATTATTTAGGCATTTAAATTACATTCAGGTTCTTGTAAGACACAGTTTTTGGATTCTAGTAGCAGGTTACTGGTTTTGTTATTTTGGAAAAAATGAACTAATCGTGTTTTACTGTACAGGATATGAGTAATAACAAAAATTAAATTTTTGGAAACATTTTGCAGGTTCCAGCTTTGCAGTTGGGGACTCTATATAAACCTCTGTAGCCAGCTGTTCACCACTATATTCTTTCAATCACTCTGAGGTGTTGATTTTAAAAGAATGAGTTGCTGTTCCTAAAGTCTACACACTGAAAATATTTCATAGCAGACCTGTGAACTTGCATGGATTGGTTATATTGGTGCCTACGCATGGGTGTATAATAAGGACTAATGTTTTCATTCAAAAACAGTGAAAAAAAAACATTTTCTTTAATGGTATGCCAGATTTATCCAAATATTTCAGCAAGTCTGTATTATAGTTTGTCAGCAAACTAGGTATAACCAAAGTGTACTTAAAAATCATTTAATTAGGACAGATTCATTTTCACTCCATGCCACTACACAGCAAGACTTGCTTGTTCATATTTCCTTAAATTTATTCTGGAATTTGTCCAAGTTTGGCTTTAATGAGTAGCCTATCCCGCTAGTTACATTAGGATTTATTTTCCCCCGGAGAGAAGTGTTTGAATTGATAGTTTTTTAACCTGTTCAGTTAAATGAACATATGTTCAGAACTGCATCTTAACTCTTGAGCATRAAGGTTTGAGAAGTAATTATTTCTATTGTTGTTACAGTTTTAAAGGGCAATTTTTAAATAGTGGTTTTAGACTCCAACTATGTGTTGTAACCGTTTTAATATGGTGATGAGTTTTGATATGAAGTCACATTCAGTTGCTTAACACAAATTTAATGATATAGTATTGAAACACAGATCTGACTTGGTTTACTGAAAAAAGTATTTGTACTTGTATTTTCACTTATTGCTTGAACATATCTCTTGGGTCATAAAACTTAGTTAAATATAGCTCAGTACCTTATTAGTGATGGATTTTCTGTATTAACAGGTGCAGTTTGGTAGCAACCTTGTATTTTAAAGTTCTTTTAAATGCATTATTTGTATTTCAAAACTATTATAATAAATTCTGAATTATAAATGCACTTTCATCACTAGCCAGGTCTAGTTAAAATTTCCTTTAAGCAACATTTGCTGCACACATGGTAAAAAATGTGCCCCCTCCTCCCTTTATGGCCTTGATTTTTTTTTCTATAAAAAGGATTTATTTTCTTCAACTTCCCATTCCCCTAAAGTTATCTGAAAAGGAATAGTACACTTTATTCCTATGGGATTATAAAAGTACAATAAGCTTAAAATTTGCATACTGTTAAAAAATTATTTCCTACATTGTTATTACCCATAAGGGAATTTTTACACAAAGCTTTTAAGTTTCAAATTTAGCATAGTCCAGTACAGTAGCTATAAAATATATATATATATATATATATATATGTATATGTATTTCATGAATAGTCAAACTTGTAAAGCAATTTTTTTTTCCAAAATCAGATTGTATGCTATTATCATAGGTCTTCAGAGAGCTCTCTACAGTCCATGAACTTGTTAACAGGAATGTGTTATTTTAGAGGAGAAAATCGTGTAAAAGTGTTGGTCTTGAACTTTGCTGAAAAAGTTCTTCTACCTGCTCTCTCCCCTCCCAGTTGAACTTTAGGAAACCCAGCTTTTGAAATCTTCTGACACATTTTTCTGAAACGTTTAATACTATAATAATATTCAGAATTAAGACAAAAATTAGAAAATATACTGTATTTGAAGACATAAAAGGAAAACGTTACAATGCACTTGTGCAGTGAGATGAGCAGTAAAAGATCAAGTTGAATGGCTTAAAGAAAGGAATGCCAGGAAGCGATCTGGTTGATGTCACCATGCAATGCATTTCTTTCCCTGTAATATCAGCAAAAGCCTTGCTCATGTTCATATCTAGTCTTTAGACTTCAGTTCTACATAAGAGAAAATTAATTGGATCATTTTTTTAATCTCGTTTTTTTTTTAAATCAGRATTTTATTAATTATTTATGTAGCATTTTTGTTTTGCAGTGAAGGAGTTTTCCTAATTATAAAATCATCTTATATTCTTCAGTGCTGTTATTGATAAATTATAGACCTTGGATTTAAACTACTCTAGCAAAGCAAGTTTAGCTACTAACGTGGACCCCCATTAAAAAATGCCACCACATTGCAGAATGTCTGTGTTCTCTATGGGACCCAGAACTTTCCTTCTAGTGACAGTCTGGATATACGTGCATTCACASTAAGGGGCGAGTGAGCAGATGGAGGAGGAGATATGATTTGTCTGTGTTCCCACGGAATAGTGATTATCACAGGTCCCTGGTTTGTTATGTGGTAGAAATTGTCAGAATATGTTCAGGGCTGTTGGTTTCTTTCAGCTGTCTATCTGAGTTAGTTTTCTGTCTGTGTGTCTTCAGCAATTTTTCTAACTTTTTGCTTTGTCTCTCTTTACAGTAGTTCTGATTTTCTGACCATCTTATTTTTTACCTGATTGCTTCTGAAATGTAGACAAAAATGCCTTTTAAATGATTTTCTTGCATCAACAGATATCAGACTTGTTTGGACGCATTCTTTTCTCAGGTGGCTATTGTACTGTCTGGGAGAAGATAATGTTCTCCTGGGAAGGTGTGCTGTGCTTTTGAGCTTCACACTGAGAGACTGGAAGAGCTTCAGGAGTTTTGTCCAGATACCGCTTACCGCAGAGCTGCTGCAGTTTGRTGATGCCCTGTGCTGCCTGGCTGGAGTAGTGCTCTCAGTCAGTGAGGCCAGCCAGTGATCTGCTCAGGCACTCCAGAAAAATCTTTATATRGCCATCAGCACAAAAGACTGGTAGGACACGCTGAGTTCCTGCCAGCAGAACGAACTTTATTGTTCTCATTCTACCTAACCATTTGGCATCAGTGGCTGCTATGAAAAGAGTACTTTAATTTAAGACCTCTGCCAAGAAAGGCTTCTAATGAATTTTGTTTTCCCCAGCCAGAGGCTGTACTGATCCAGAMCATTGCAGTTCTAAATTTCAGAGACTGATAGTTTCATTCAGACAGTTGACCTATGTTTTCTGCTATCTGAAGGAAACTCTTACTACTGGACAAGGCTGATGAGTTTTCCTTTCTAATTGTGAAAGGTTTTTAATGCATCCATGTTTTCTCTGCAAGTGGTGTTGAAAGCTGGAGGCACAGTTGTGGCATTTAGCTTCACTAAGTTGTAACTTGGRAGCAGTTCTGCTGTGTTTCTTAGTGAGGCTGAAAAATCATGGTGTAATGCTGAATACTATCTCAGAAGACTACAATGTCCAGTTTTACTTGTTCTTTGTTGTCTTTCTGTCTTCATGTACGTTTTCTGAGACTCTTCCATGACAATCTTCTTTCATAGGAATCAACTTTTCATTCATTTAATTCTTTTTATTTTTAGTCGGAGGCAATGGTGTTGGCTTCTGTGGATGGGCTTTATCTCTCAAATTTAAATCTGSAGTGTAGACACCCACAGCTGCAATAATTTCTGTAATCTCCCTTTACAGGCAGTAGGCAGAAATAGGGAGTTGCAGAAAGCAGTTCAGTCTAAAATAATTGGATCTTTATAAGCTCTTTAAGTGCTGATTTCTTTCCTTTTCAGAGGGAAAAAGAAATTTCAGAAAATTTGAATTTTGAACAAATTTATTTTGTGCTTTAATAACTTTGCACAATTTAATAAGTAGCTTTTATTTTGGTAGGAGCACTTGGAAATTTTTTTAAATCAAATATTTTAAACCCAAGAGATACTAAGATGAAGATTTAAGTTAGTTCCTCATATTTTACAGGAAGACGCAAAATTTAAGCGTGTAGCAAAAGTCCTATATAGAGTCAATGTCGTAAGTAGGATAAGCTCTTAAATGAGGAGTTAGTTTTTTTGAAAATGTGAAATTTTTAACAGATACACAACTCTGTCTTTATAGGCTAACTGCTTAAGTCTGTCTTTATAGGCTAACTGTTTATAGTTTGATATTCTATGATTTAAGGTTTTAAATTGTTAGTAGTATGCACCAAAATAATGATTTTTCTTTCCCTTCCCCCTCAATATTTTAAACAGGACCAAGCGAGCTCAYGTTCCGCTAGCAGAATGCATATTTGAGCTTCCTAATTTGACAGTTCAAGCAACTAGAGCTCAAACCCTTCTGCTTCAAACTATTTATCAGAGCTGGTGTCATCCTGTTGGAAATGTCAGTTCTGTGGCAGTAAATGAAGCTTTGCTGAATGAGATTTTCCAAACTTCAGGTAAATAAGTGATTGTTTTTGTTAAATGTGTTAATGTTCTTATTATGATACAGAGCGCTGCTAGTGAATGTGCATACAACTCTATCCTTTAAATCCRGGTTTTTACTTGCAGTAGTTAACAGACAGAATGTTTTTGTGTGCGTATGGGTATTTATAGCTTATGCTTAAAATCCAGGATGTAAGCTAAGCCACCAAGCTTCACTCCTTGGCACCAATTTCTGGATGCATTTAATTTTCCCATACAGGATAATTTTTCCATACTTCCCTCATTTGAAACATCCACCCTTGCTACCTTATATGGTGTAATGTTATAACTTAAGATCATTCAAAGGTGAAGCTGTTGTACGAAATAAAAAATACTGGATTATTAAGGGCTTTATTAATCAAGGACATTTTGTGGCATACAGAGGTGGATTTTTTTTTAAAAGGCTGCAGATGTTTCTAATCCAGTTTCCTAAATAAGTATTTCTTAAATGTTTGGAAACTGCTGAAGATACACAAATCTCAGAGGTGCTGAGGTAAATAATGAAACTGGCTATGTGGTATCCTTCTGCAAATATCCTAGGTTTTTAGGAAAAAAATAACGATTTATTTAGCAAAACTATTGATAAAATACTGAAGTTATCACCCATCTATACCGTCTGCCCACTTAAACGTTCTACTGAATCGGGGTGTTGATTAACTTGTAGGTAAGTTAGAATATGTTAGGTTTACTAAATTCACTACTATGGTAGCTTTACTAAGAATGAGTATTTTCCAGTATATTGAATGCTGGCAGGTCTTTCCCCCTTCTCTTTCCATTCCCAGAATGAAAATATTTATTTTGGCTAAAGTTGGGAAGTAAACCCATTCTACTTCCCTTCTGTTTTCCTTGTGTAGTATACAAAGCTGTTCCAYCATTGTGGGTTTTTAATTAGGAGGGTGCGAAAAAAAGAGCTCATGAGTTTCTCTTCAGAAGCAGGGAGAGACTCTTGTATTAGGATGTCACTAACAGTATTGTATTATGCAGCTCTGGAAAAAAAAGTGTAAAGCATGCGAGATGGTACAAGTTTGCCAGGCCTTTCGTTCTAGAGAAGTTATCCTTCCGCCTTGGACCTTCCAGCCTTCCAGAGCAGTGATTCATTTAGAATTCRTTAGAATTGTTTCTAATACTGTCAAGATTTTATCCAGGGGTCATAGCTTCTGTGTTTGATATTGAATTGTACTCCAATGTTGTTCTTTTTTTAAAGTTAAGATTCKAACTTAAATTAAGAATGAAAGGAACTCCAAAACTGAGAAATGTATGTGAGAAAATCATAATTCATGATTGTGAGATAGGTGAATTGYCCAAACATCTGAATCAGGCCCTCAAGAATTTTGTGAATTTCTGGCTAGAAGRTGTGGTAGTTCTTTGAGTTCTTTAGAATTCCAARTTCTTGGTATAATGTGCAGCTTTACTGCTGCACATAAACATCCAGTGATTTATTTTGTCTTATCCATYAAAGACTTATTTGAACCTTTTCTTTGTTTTGCATTATGTCAAAAGAACAAAAAGGACAATACTAGTGTGTAATTTCTGTTTTGTTTCATGGAGTCAGACAGSAATGAGTCAGAGACTGGGGATGCAGTCAGGAGACTACAGTCCTTTAGTTCCTTATGGGGTTTCCTGAAAATGTAGGAGCTTGAGTACTTTGTCATCTAGCCCTGTCATGGATTTAGCCCTGTATCTGCATCAGAATGGCCATTCRTTAAATGTCTGTGGAAGCACATAGATAGATGTACAGTGAATTCTTTTTCTGATATGGTCTTTGCTTTTAGAAATCGTATCYATCTCCCTTCCTCCCACCAACTAGTAAGATTTAGTGTTAGAACTTTTCCCTGCTAAAGACTAATAGACTAACACTAATAGATTTTGACCAGCTTAATGGGGGATCACGGTGTTCAAGTGCATTCAGAGGAAGATAATATTTTTTTTCACTGTATTGCTATGCAGACTGCAATAATTTAGGCAGATAGATTATTGTTTATCTATCATGAATAAATATATAGCAAGAATAACTGAGATCATTTGGTGTCTCTATCGTTGCCAGTTTTGGGGAATAGGTTACAAGAATAATTAATATATTAAAATTATGACTCGAGGCAGAAGGGTACATTGCACACCACTGCAGGTCTCTTCCAGTCCTGTTTTTCTCAGTTCTCTTCTCCTTTTCCAGTTCTGTTTTCCTAAAGTTACATCTCTGCTGATTTGATAGTACATGTGACTTGCATTTTCGTATATGCAACCCTTGGAGTAGCTGTTTAAGAACTCTTTTTCTCCCTTCCACAAAAGTCTCCAGTTCTCTTCGGTCCTTGCATGATTCTGTGTTTATAATCTGTACTTCAGGTAAATGTGAAAATACAGTTAATCAGTCCTATCAGATGATCCCAGAGTTTGCACAGTTCTGAAGTAAGCTGCTTCATCACTGAACGCTTTGCAGTCCTTCAAATCAATGAACTGTGGTACAACCTTGCTAACAAATGTRTTTGCAGTAGAAATCTGGAACACACGTTTTAAGTACTTACAATAAAGTAAATGAACATTATATTATACTTGTTTTGATCTTCTCTTGTTCATGGCTTAACGCTTGACCTGGTAAATTTTATCCTTCTGTAGTTCTAGTTCTTGTTAACTAAATGAAGGCAGCTTTGAGTTCAAGGCTGATGAAATAATTACAGTCTACTATTTAGTCTACTATAATTCTTGGCTTGGTTGTTTTTGTAAGACTAGTATCTTTTATTAGAGTACCTGTGTGTAAAACTTAGTATCATGCTTTACTGAAAATTCCCCYTGTACTCCGTTTCACATTCCACATCCTTTAACAACATGTACATGTGTAAGCTCATGAAAAAATCACTGTAATTGCACAGGGAAGGAGAAATTTCAGCTTTTATTCTTCAGTGAAATAACTATGAAGATAATGTAGCCAGTAAGGAACTTCTCAGTTTCATGATATTTCACAAATATTAAGCAAGGCACATCTGATATTCTTTTACTAACATTCAGCTTACTTTCTCCAACATAAAGCAACGTTTGATGAAATTTTCAACTTTTTTTCTGTTTTTGTATTGTAGTTGCATGRTTTGACTGAGCACGACCTTTCTGCAGCCATCAATTACTCATCACAATCCCTGTTCTCCTCATTTCTATGCATATGATAATCTTTGCAACCTTTTACAGATTCATTTTTTTCCCAATTTTTAAATCTGGAAATTGAGGTTGAATGAGCTGATTGATTTGTATTTCCCTGTGCCCTCTTGGAGGGGAGCTTTACGTTTGCCTTGTTTTCATTCATCTGAAATCCATYTTAAGGATTACTTATATCCCCTTTTGGGGTGAGGCTTCACCTGGATGCAGCATGCGGTTTGGGGCCTTCAAATTCAAGAGGTGATACAAAGAAGTGGGAGAGAGTCTAGTAGATGGTTGCCAAGATGGTCAGGGACCTACAGTCTATTTACATTGGAGGTATTTGAGGAAGCTGTACTTGGTTAGGTCTGGTGAAGAGGAGACAAAGAGATGATTTAACAGTAGCTTACAAATCTGTTGGAAGGACAGCTTCAAAGATGATGGAGCCAAGCTCTTTTTGATAATGCCAGATGATATAACAAGGAGTAATCACCACAAATTGTTGCTTGTAAAGTTCAGATTGAGTATTAGTGTGACAGTAGAAAAGATTGTCCAGAGATGGTGAGGAATTATTACCCCTTTCTGTAGATTTTCATGACTTAGCTAGACAAAGCCATAGCTTACTTATATAGCGTCAGTGATAGTCCTGCTTTGAGGGAGTGGTTAGACTAGATGACCTCCAGAGGTCCCTTCCAAATAATGTTTTTGTGATTGGTATTATAGGCACTAGTGACTTCAAATGTTATTTGGCTAGTTACCAAGTTACTCTAGATTTAATGTTTTCATACACACTAGTTTGAAAACATTGAATATTTGTGCAATGCTGGCTTTCCAAAAAATCTCTCAGAAATAATAACCTTTTTGTCAATGGTATTCACTGTGTTTTCCATCTGCTCACAATTCATGTTTTAGCTGTGCAACAGAAGTAATACAAAACTACTTCAAGATGACGGCTTTCCATCCTTGTGGTGCTGTGGATCAGTTGTTTTATTCTTGATCAGCTTTATACAAATAACACTTTATTGTCTTTTATACCTCTTTCTAACTTTGTGTCTTGGCTTTTTCTGATTTTATTTCTATGTAATTGTAGTGTACTTTGGGAAATTTAAGATCTCCTAATCTTCACTTTTCCCTATTTGTCAGGGGATTTCTTTCTTGAAATTCAGTGTTTTTATTTTGCTTTTATACCTCCTCCTCCTCCTCTTCCTTATAATAATAAACTCTGTGTTTCACAACTATTGTTGCCCAAGTTGTCCTCTACATTTGTTCGAAACTTCTCAAAGCTATCTTCTGCCCCTCACCCTGATGATTAAGATGAATAGTTAGGTCTCTATCTAGATACTTACTTGTTTAAAAAGTAAACAAAACCCACCCAGACTTCATATCATTTTCAGAAAAAAGGCCTCATTTAGCTTGTCTCTCTACTTTTAATGTTCTGTTATTATTCAGAGATTGCCAGTCAATCTAATCTCAGATACCTAGTCTGAAATGTATTTGCYGTTTTTTTACACGCACAAGAATGCATCAGGAATGTCTCTCTTACCAGTTTTTGTGTGTTGAGTAAAGAGCGTTACTGGGCTGAAACACTTGTTGCTGAGTTCCTTATGCCTCTGTTGAGGCTCTGTGCTAGATGCTTTTTGGTCTGGTAGTGAGTGGTGTGCCTCCGTAGTGTGATTTGCTCTTACTTGAACTCCAGAGTGATGCCGCACGTGATGGTGGCCTCTCAGCGCAGGTTTTTGTAGCAACAATTGTGGTCCTTCGTTTTTTGCTTTTCCCAGTACTACCAATTCCTCTAGTTTTCAAATTGCATCTCTGTGAACCTGGGCTTACAATATGAGCAAAGATACRCTGTAGGGAAAGAAGGATAGATGAATTAGGAAAAGGAGAAAGAAGAAAGGAAAGGAAAAGAGRGGGGGGGAAGAGGATTAGCTATTAAAAAGGGAAGAGCGATGCAGTGCGAGAAAAAGCACTTTCTCCAAGGAGAAACAGGTGGAAAGAGTTAAAGCAGAAGAGCAGTAAAAGTTAAAACAGTAGAAGTGAAACTTACCTAGTTCAGGAGACAGAAGTACAGATGCAGGAGTCGCAGGAGGGGGAAAGCACAGCAGGGAAGAGCAAGTGACTGCTGGTCTGTGCCATGCACAGGAGGGCTCAGGCTGCAGATGCTTCTCTGGGAGCGGATCTGCTGGATAACTGCTAAATGCAGTTTACGAAGGGAGCTCCACACTGTGTACGAACACAGAAGCAAAAATTAGAGCTAGTATCTGGGGATCTGTTGTAAGGGTTTGTCTGGAGCAGAACTAGTTTTCTGCTCCAAAACTTCCTTCAAAACTTGTTTAAACTGAAGATAATCTGGAGATCCAGATCAAACCCTTAAGCTCACTGCCATACAAATTATGGTTATGAACAGTGTCATGGAATACCAAGAAATGAAAATTACTTAAAGATTAACAGTTTATCTCCCCCAACTTCCTTGCCTTTCTCTCTCTCTCTCTCCTTCCTCTTCCCCCCAAAACCTTTTTCTCTCAGGAGGAAAACACTTTCCTAAAGTATTTTACAGTTTGCTAGTTATTAGACTTACAATGTTCATCACATAGCTGTTTAATTTTTGTTTTGATTAACTTGCTCAAAGAAGAGGCTGCTGAAAAAATAAGTTTTGGAGTCTCCAAGACAATGCATGCATTCAGTTTCTTACAGAATTTAAGAATGAGGACAAATGTGTATTTCTCATACATGTTTGTAAGGTCTATTATCTTATAATTACTGATTAAAAAAAAAAAAAAAAGGCCAAAAACCTGCTCCTG
>NW_028185037.1:367737-558779 GCF_003343005.1 Rhea americana | reverse complement strand
AAAAAAAAAAAAAAAAAAAAAAAAAAAAAAAAAAAAAAAAAAAAAAGGCCTGGACAGTACTGTGACTAGCTGACTGGAGTACAGGACTTGTGGAGGACAGATAAATATGAGTATTTCAAGATGGATATATAGTTTTTCCATTTCAAATTAATTTTAATGCTCTTCTGTGTTTAAATGTTATGCTACCTTTAGCAGAAATATGTTGTCTCAAGCTAAGAGCAGATATTTAAATATAACTGACCTGAAACCTAATGGTGTAGGTAACTTTAATGGGATTTTTGAAAGCACCTAACTCCCATCATTGCAGTGACAGCTTAGCACTAAAGTGTTTTGGAAAATTTCGTACTGTCTAAAATGAGAGTAGTGCAAGAGCAAACGGAAGATTTAAAACTGAGGACAAGACTACAAAATGATAAAAAGCAAAATAAGAAATGGGTAAGTAAAACAAATATTAACAACTTTTTTCTCTTTTACATGCATCAAAGAAAAGGCATTATTCATAATTTTTAATACTGCATTGCACCTAAAACAGAAAAAAAGAACAAAAGCAAGCTGTTGCCAACCCAGGCATAGTTCTCTGGAGATTCTTTTCATCATTGCTCCCCTCCTTCCCTCCAATGGTTATTTTTATAATCTTTTCAATGTATGAGCACCGTAGTATTATAGAAAATAGTATGTTAGTTCTTATGCTTGCACATGCTTGTGAAGCAGCCCTATTTTGCATTTCATTCACTAAATATGTAGAAGGAAGCATGAATCTGAAATTCATCATGCTTTGTACATTTTTGCAAGTAAATTGTAAATTTATACATTTTTGCAAGTAATGCTGCTGTTGATTATTACCATATTTTTTCAAAAATAAGTATATAAAAATTGTATTTTAGAATATTGTCGATTAAGATCATCTTTTAAAAGAAGTGAAGCATAATTAATCCTATGGAGTAATTATAATGTATATTTTTTCATTATTTATTGGTAGGTACCTGAAGCACTTAGTTTCTAACCATTTCAGCCTGCCAAGAAAACATATACACAGTCACACATGGCTTTAGTTTACTCTGGAAAACTGGAACTTGCTACCACTTTTTCCTTGTCCTATTCAGGTAGTTCATTATTTTGTTGACAGTTCAGTTCCATTAATCTGGTATTTTTGGGAAAATTGCTTGCAGACCTTAAATTTCTCTATTGAAGGTGATCAAATAGGCATTTGAATCCCTCATGTAAATGATGTCTTAAAGTTAAAATAAAATCTACTTTCCAGAAAGTAACTGTAAAACTATTTTATGCAAGATTTCATGTGGGATACCTTAATGGTTGAATAATAAATTTTACCTCATAAAAATGAAATTCAATAATACAGTAGCTTTCTCAGCGCAGTAGCATCTGGTTGAATCTCATGAGAGCCAATATTTTCCAACTCATTAGGATCATGTCGTTCTGTATGTCGTCAACATTGACTTAGCCAAGCTACCTTTACTTACATAACCGCCAAACTATTAAATAGGTCTCTTGTGGAGTGAAGTCAAATATTCCTCTTATTTTGCTTTTGCCTTGGAAGAAGAGAAGAAAACGTACATACTGTAACATTTAAACATCTGGTCTAAACCACATCACGGTAACACTGAGGAAAGTAACAGGATTCAGTATTCTTCCCAGGTGTACATATAAAAAGGATTTTGGAGCTGCTGCATAGTTCTTTAACCACTTAGGAAAAAGATTGAAATAAGTGATTTGCTTTTCTAATACCTCTATTTTTAAAACTCTTTTTTTTCCTCCTTGTTCCCTACCCCCACCAAACCCCAAAACACAAAACCCGACAAAACCCTAACATTTTTAATTTTAGTGGTAATGCAGGTTGTTGAGCTCTTATCGCTTGCTTGCAACATACTGGCTTTTAAATCGCTCTTAACGTGTGTTCCTCCTAATGTGGCCCAGCTTGGCATCAATTCTGAGGATTCTGACTTAAACTTTGTGTTTAAAATCAAAGTGTAAGAGTGCATTCTCTTAAGTAATTGCTTGGGAATGGCAGAATACAGCTGTAGGAAACTTGCACAGAATATACGGTTTACTATCTTGCATGGGTGATTGTACCCATGTGAGTTCTCAGCCTTCATGTAGGCTTCTGCATGCAATCTGTAAATARTATTATTTTTATACATTGTAGATTTATGTGAAAGTCTGGTGCCTCATCAGCACTATAATTTCAGCTGTATGTAAAGTATAGACAACCAACCTAAACATTTTTTTCTTAATTATTTGAGCTCAATATGATTTTACACAATTTTTCCTTTCTCTTACTGTAGACAAGTTTTCAGGGATGTTCTTAAGTCATGAACTGACTTAGCCATATTGACTATGGGCTAGGTGAGACGTTTTATCACTTTAACTTGTAATCATTGGTGTCCAGCTCATTGAGAATCTTTTTAATAAATCTTCTGTTTGAAGCAATGATTCTTTAATGACCTGCAATGATGGACTCATATATGATGTATGCATGTAAATCTATAGTTATAACTACCTTTTTAGTTTTTCAGTGTAAGTAGTATATGCTAATGATCTTTGAAATTGAAAAATAGAGCATTCTAATGGAAGAACGGTAATGTGCAGACCTGAGACATTCATACAACCTTAACTACGATCTGTAACATCATGCTAAAGAGTCTATATAATTAAAAGTCTACTTTTAGATGTTTTAAACATCTGCTGAGGTGAATGTATATACAGGGTCAACAACACAGTCAAGGGGAAAAGGGATAATTAAAAAAATCGATAGGAAGGGAAAGAAATAGTGGTTAGGTTATCTACAGAAAAGAGGAGCAGTGTTAGCAATAACCTGTTCCACCTATACGAACTTCTGAAGCTAAATTAAGTTTCAGAGTTGCAGGAGAGCTCAGTTCAGCATGTGTATTTGTTGAAATTAACAGTGAACTCTTGTTGGGTATGTTGGTGGGCTACGAAAAACAAGACACCTAAGCCTAAAGCTATAAATAGTACCACCTAGAGTGTGTAGTTTATTTGCACGAATAGCGATGGCAGCAGTGACTGAGAGCACCTGTTTTGTTTGTTCAGCTGGTAGCTTTATGTTGTCTCGTGTTCTATTAAAAGAGGTGTGTTTGGGCAGCAGGGACCCAGGGTGCCTTTTTGCCTTGTTCTAGCTGCCATGTACTGCTTTGGGGGGAGAACTCTAGAGGGAGAATGAGATRACTCCTTTTTGTAAGAGCAACTGAGCATGCTGAGACTAAGCTACAGGAATACAAGGTAAGAGAAGACAACTGGGAGGGGCATAACACATCATGAATCTGCTCCACAACAGGAACTGAGAAATTCCTAAGGAGAGCTTGGAGCAGACACACACAGGATAATGGAGATAACAAAAAGAAAGATTCCATTTCTGGAGAGGACCAGAGAAGTCAATGTCGAAGTTGCTGTGAACTAGGAAGCAGTTACTGGTCTAAGAATAATCATGAATGAGAAGGCCATCCTTTTGGTGCTTTTTGATTCCTATGTTTTAATGAAAAGGTCCTACAACAGGAGTATTAACCCCAGTCATGCCACCATTTGCAATAATGAACATTGATTTTCTGAACACCAAAAGCAAACTTCTGCTTTGCTCTTGGCAAAAAATAATAGGATCATAGGAAAATTCAGGTTGCAAGGGACACAGGAGATCTCTAGTCCAGTCTTCTACTCCAAGCAGGGTCAGCTGTAAGATCAGACTGAGTTACTGTGATGAGTTGAGCTCTATCTCTGTCGTGAGCTATTCAAGACATACTGGAAGGTTATTACTGGGGACCCCTAAAGCCACCTATTTACAAGGCTGAATGAGCGCAGGTCCCTCAGTATCTCCTCCAGCCCTTACCTACCATCTGAGTGGTTCTTTACTGAACTTGCTCAAGTTTGTTGATGCCTTTTCTATATTGGGCACCCAATTGTTCTCATTGAGGAACATTTTCTACCATTTTGGGGAGATAAAGATCTTCACAGGAAATCCATCTGTTGTACCAAACAGCTAATTTCTTTCTTCAGCTGCTATTAAACATCTGCATGGGACTATTGGAAAGCAACTTTGAGATAAGAATAGATGCCAAGATTGACTAAAAACACCATCTTCTGTTAAGTGCAAAACTGCTGTTTTTCATCTTTTTAATGTTAAAGCAAAACTGTAAGAGTTCTGGCTAATGCTAAAGGTTCGGCAACAGTACTGTTAGAAAAAAAATTTTTGTTTTCCTGTTAGTACAGAACAAATCAACTTGCCTCGCTTATCTCTATTTGTGTTTATTACTGCTATTTAAGCAATCTTGTAGTGGTATTTGCTGTGAGTTCTTCGCTGAAGTAATACAAAATGCCAGTGTGATGTGAGACTAGAATATAGAGTTTTCATTTATTCTTGGTTTGCTAGCAGACTTTTTTTTTCTTGCATAAAAGGAAAGTCAAAGTTATTCAAGTGAGGAAACCACAAAATTCAACTGCGTATAGCTTCAGTGGAACTGGACTTCATATACATGTTTCATCAGTTTATTGTTTCCTGCTGTAATTCTCACACCAGCTAGATTTAACCTGAGCTGTGTACAAACTCAAGTCACACTGCCATCTGCTTAATAGCTATATTAGTGTATGACACTGAACACTGCCAGCCTAGTCCTTCACTGTGTGGTAGTTTGACAGTTGTGGAAATTTCAGCTGTCACTCTCTCCTTTTCCTCTATAGATTAAAGAATCCTAGATTTTTAGTCAGCTTATATAGTGAGATGTTTAAGATGGAAATGAAAATATATACAGTGATATAGCACAACCAAATTAAATGATAAATAATTTATGGCTAATTGGTTGTAATATTTTCTGTTTATGGTTTTATAGGACCTCCTTTTTTCTTAAAATATACACAAAGCTGTGTGGTCTGCTAAAATTACCTGTAACAGGCTTTTGTTCCTGAGTTCCATTCCCTGGGCTTTAGTAGTTGCTACTTAAAAATCTTAAATGCCATCACATTCTGAGCCCAGTTTGAAAATTCCACTGTTGCAGTAAATATATATGTAAAACAAATTGAACAGTAAACAAATTAATAGCAAAACCCTACCTTAGATTGTAAAATTGAGATACAGTATTTTCATGCACCCTGGCTGCCCTCTTATAATGGTACTGTCCTCCTCAGGTGAATTCCATGTATTTGCATTAAAATAACATGTCAGCCATTAAATTACAGCATTAAATCAGTTTGGTATGAAAATCCCTCTTTGTGCTATTCATTGCTCGGTAATACATCCATGTGTTCCAGTTTCCTCCTTTTTGGTAAATAAATGTGTTAAAAGTCCTATTTGGACAGCAGTGCACTGCTGTGGCTGAGAAAAGGGTCTGGTTGAAAGTGTCTGGGTGTCTTCCCACCTTTGTCAGCTGCAAGAACCAAGAATGTAGACACAGAAAAGGGACACAGAGATCAGCCACTGAATTAGCAATTCAAGCCTTTTCCCCTTCCCCAGATTCAGGAGAGAATGTTCTAAGTATGTTTTCCTATGTGGACTGTCACTTACATAAATCACTCTCTCACTGAATTTTTTTCTTAAAAATCATACCCACCTATCCCAAGATTTATGCATATTAAAGAAAAAGTAATGGAAAGACTATTTCGGTCACTTCCTTTTATGCATTTCATTCAGTCTGACTGAAATAGTTTGTTCAGTTAGTAATGCTATACAGGACAAAACTTTTGTTAGAATAACAACATAGGTTTTTTGGTGATACAGAGTTAAATTTAATAAAAATAAATTATGATCCCAAAATGACCTCTATACCTTTAGAAGAAATAAAAACATTTTGCATTGTATCTTCCTCCTTGTTATTTAAAATGAGAAAATTAGGCTGTTTAAACAGCAGCAGGCTAATTACAGATTTGATCTAGATGGTGCAAGAAGTATCAGCAAGAGTATTTTGAAAGGAATGCAAAAATAGTACGTACAGAATTAAAGAAGTTTCTGTGAGGCTCATAATAAGAATGTTTGCTGTAGTAGTAATTTTTATTCTAAAAAACATGATAATCAGATATCTAAATTATTTTTATGCTAGAACCATGTTTTTTGCTTAGATACATGTAATATTAGAGGCTTATGTTGTATTTAGTGAGTCTGTATAATATGCATCTTCCTGATCTAAGCAAAGTTGCACTAAGTTGAAATCATGCGAGCAGATTCCAGGTGTTGTACTGCTACTTCAGACTTCTATTGTAACAGTACCTACCATATTAATATTCCTCAGAATTCTAATATGTTCTAAAATTACTTTTATGTGATGAAATCTAGTGAATGATATAGAAAATCCCTTTCAATTTTGCATGGCTTTTTTTTTCCTTGTTTGCAATGGTGAAATACTGCAGTATTGCATACTGTAAAAGCAGTTGTCAGCATGAAGTCCCAGATGATTTGTTATTGTATTAAATCAGGCTTTTATAATACCTATAAACCTTGTGAATATTTTAAACCTAGAGATGATTGATCCAAATCCTAGCTTTTAATCTCATGAATATTGAAGGAAAAGATATTTTTCTCTTGTAAGATATCCTCTGGAAGAGTTAAGCAGTTGAAGTGCAGACTGCATAAGGAGTGATAAATGTGACCTTTGCAATAAAGAACAGATTTTTTTTTTCTCCTGCATGTCTTGTCAGTTTTGTAGGAATAGGGTAAAATTTATGAAGGATGCATGTAAGGTAATGATAAGGAAAAGGATATAGTAAAATAATTGATATATCAGTAGTATCTTCTGTATCCTAGAAGGTTTCTTCAGAACTATTAGAAGTATCTTACTATATAGCAGAGGACTTTTTCAGCAAATGTTACTATACACAAAAAGGTAATAAACCATTTTTGATGGCTGCCAAGTAAAAGAAATAAAGTAAATGCAAGCAGTGGAAACTAGTATGCTTTTTTTCTCTGAAGGGTTCACTAGTCCTTTAAAGGAGTATAGCAGAAAGAGTGTCTTTTCTGGAAAATATTAACCTAAAATTAAAGCCGTGCTTTGACAACAAATCATTTAGTTTAGCATTGTGTGTGTGAAAAGGTGTGTGAGGGGGGTTGGGGTGGGCAAGAAGCGGTAAAAGCTCTACCAGTGTTAAAAATAAATAATAGCATAAAAATATTAGTAATTACTAAAATATAGTAAAGCTAATTATGAAACATTAGATTCTCATGAATTTATAGTAAACAAGACAAATATAACACTTTGTAGTGTTATTCTTGCTGAAGATTAAATGAAGAAAAGGAGGTGTTCTGTTACAGAGTCGCTTAACATGAATGTCCCTTCTGCTTGGGTGAAATGAGAAGCTGAGGTAAAGGGCAATGGCAAAATTAAATATGGCACAGCAGATGTAACAGCTTCCATCGTACTTTGAAGTTTTGTACTTCACTTGGAGGACGTATTCCTTGTTTTTCTGTATTCTTCCTGTACATGTTTTTTTTTTTTTTTTAATATGTATAAATAAAAATAGTTGGCCACACTGTATACGATACATTAAACAAAAGCAAGGGTTCTCAGGAGATGTCAAGAGTTATATATATATAACCACAGCTGCTCAGTTTTGGGGACTTAGGCAAAGTAAGAGCCTCTGCATCTGCTTAACATCCTTTAAAACATACTTTGGAACTGAGGCTGCTATTCACTCAGAGAACGTAATCAGAGTTATTTCCAGAAACACCTTTGTTTTAGTTGGAGATCTTCTAAATAAGCACCGTCCCCAGCCTGAACTTAGTTCCTTTCTGTTGAGATTACATCATGAGGCTGGTATGGATACAGATCAATTCACATACGTGTTTTACTTTTTCATTTCTTTTTTCCTTTCCCTCTTTTTTCTGGCTTTGTCTTTATTTTCTTTGTTTTGGGGGTAACGTGATAGACAAATCCAGGTATTAAACTCACTTATGCTGATTTCTCCTTTCTTTACACTCTGACTTTTTTTGTACATCTCATTCTTGATCTTTTTCTTCTTTTACTATTTTTATGCCTGATGCCAGGAATATTCTACACCTTTCTTTTCTTTATTGGGCACTTTTATTCTGGCTTTTTTATTCTCCCCTTTTGGTTTTCCTCTTTTCTGGTTCTCCGTAATAACAGCAAGCTTTTTCACATTATCTTTGATTGTTCTTGTATCCTAGCAAAGTTAGCAAAGTTAATTTGCCATTTGCTGTTGAAAAGCTGAAGCAAAAAGCACAATCATATATCTAATATTCAACAATAATACAAACTTATTGAAAAGTTGGATCAGTTGTGAATATATTTTAACTAAACTAAAGACATAATGTTGCACAGCAGTCCCTTCTCAAACAGTGGTCTTTTAAAATCTCTGTCTGAGAAAGAGGAAGGTGGGATGAAATGGTACTGTACTATGTACAGTAGTGGAACAGCCAGATTACAAATCCTTGTTGGCTCTACTTGATGGAGCTATTTTTAAAACAGGAGTGAATTACTAGATTTTTCCCTTGTGCCTTATGCTCTTTTCACACCTGTCCTCAATTCTGTTCGTAGAAAAAGGCTTAGGTAAGGCACTTACTCTAATCAAGAAGTAAAGAAGCAGCTTCTCTAGCAGTAGTGGTGATACATATTTGGGAGGGGGTTCCAGCTGAAAGTGCCACACTGAAAAATAGAGCAGTTTCTTGGAATTTGGGCCATTTTTTCTACAGAATCTAGTTGATTAGGTATTGTTTGTTTGAGTAAAAATTGTCTCTTGCATAGTAGCTTCAAATATTTTTCTTTTTAAAGATACTTCTTTCTTATATTGGTGGGATTTTTATAACTGGATTGCTCTCAGTTTTATTAAAGAGTATAGGACAAAAGTATGACTACATAGAAAATAGCATAGAAGTTAAGGAGAAATACAGCTCTCAGCTGTTGTTACAAAAAAGTTTTAAATCTATAGTGATGAGAAGGGTTTCCTAAATTTTTCGGAATTTGTCCAGAGTTCCCAAATTTAAGACATTGATGTGTTTTTGTTAACCTGCTGCTGAGCTTTGTTGCTCTGAAGGGTCTGACCCAGTTAAGAAACCACATTTGGTTCTTTTTCACTTGAATTATTACTTTAAGGAGAACATTTGGAGAACATCTATTTTTTGAGAGAAGTCAATACTGAACATAATTCAGAGGAAGAGGCAAGAATTCCAAGATTATAGGAGCAAGGACGTATTCTTGCACCTCTGCAGATGTTTCTTACTTGGCTTGCACGACATACAACTTACTGGCAATCTTTTGATATCAACTACTTTATTCTTGTATTAGTGTTTTTAATTCTCCTATTGATAACCTCTGATTTGTGATGTTATAGCCAACAGTCAACTTAAACAAGATATGCTTATTGGAGATAATTGGGATTGTTGGAAACATCTCTTTAATAGAAAAGTAGCAATAATAATAACTACTCATATGCTTGATGACATACTGACCAAGAAGAGTTTCTCTGCTGAGTTAAAGAGTAGTCCCAGCTAAAATTTTTAGGATGCCAAGGAGTCCTTGAGATTCTCACCTCCATCTCTCTCTGAATGTTTCTCTTTATCTCTTTACTATCTTCTCAAAGAAGGTCTTGCCTAAAAAATCCTTTCTCCCTGATATCTGTGTATGAGCATATTTAGCATGAACTCAGTCACCAGACTCAGGTTCTGAGTCCTTCTGGTTTCAGTTTAAATAGCAAAGAGAATGCTCCAGGTATGGTGGTACCCATTGTTCAATAGTGGGGCCCATTCAGCTTTCTGAGCTTGCATTCTCTTAATTTTTTGCCTGTTGCAGGAGTATGTTAAATCTGGTTGCTTTCTCCCATCATATATATCATATCAACATGTCATCTCAGAAATCCAACTCCAAATTAAATTTTGGGGTAAAGAATTACTACATAATCTTTTCTGAGCACCTTCAGATTTGTCACTACCATGAAAAATGATGGGTCATTCTAGTAGTGCCTTAATGCTTCTTAACTTAATATTATATATTAAGATATTTCTGTGAATTTTTTGATAGTCTGAGATTTACAGTTTTTCTTTATATTCAATTCAGGATTATATAAACATTAAATGGTTCAGAGAACTGCTCTGGGCTCAGTCAATTTTATGTCCATCTGCAGTAGCTGTCCGTGAAAGGAAGAGTTAACTTAGGAGAGCCTGGATCAGTTGTTTGCCTGCTGGGGGAGCAGATTTCCAACATTCACACATTGAAAGGATGACTGAAGTTAGGAATAAAATGGGTGTTTTTCTAACACACCTTTGGTCATCACGTGAGGCTGTTGCTGCGATTGGCTTTCAGTGATGAATCCAATTTTACCCAGCAGAATGGAGAGAAGTGGCAATGCTGCCAGCCACAAGAGAGCACAATCTTCTCTTCCTCCAACTGCCCCAACTATACCAAAACAAAACTTTTCTTTCTGTCATGTTGTGTTACAAACCAAGGATGAACAGAGAGAATGATCTTTTTTAAAACCAGATTTACGGTTTTATGCTTCCCAGTATTTAAATACAATTTTTGTATGGGTGCTTGACAGTGAATATTTGCTATTATAAAATAGTTAAGGCTGTAACTGGCAAGTTTAGAACTTTAGGGTATGTGGTGTAAAACATCAGTTAGGTATCAATATTACTAAAAAGATTAATGATTGACTTCCTTTCTGATTTTTTTAAGAGTCATTTTTAGCTTCTAAAGAACATAATTTGCGTGTTCATTCAGTAGCTTTTCGAGTGTGTGAAATTGTGTTAGAAACTAAGAAAATAGATCTCAGAAGGGATTCAGAAGGGTGAACTGCACTATTCTGGGTATAGTCTTAGGAAATTGCATCTAAAAATATATTATTTGTGCCAGCAAAGAAGATCACTTCAGAGACATTAGGAATCTGTAGATATTTATGTCTGTTCTTTTTAGATTGACTAGAAGCTTTAAAGTGGGGCTTTGAGGAACTGATATAACAGAATTTGCAACTCTGTTGAAAGCTCATATGATTGCATTGTGCTATAGCTCTCTTAGCTCCTGGTTTCATCAGTTAACTCTGAATTCCCTCCACTGGGCTTAGATTAGGTGGCTGTGATCACCGAAGTGCTAAGCACTTGATCTTCTGTCTTTTTAAGAGAGCTTTTTATAAAATTTGCTTTGATGTGTACTTCATGTCCAGACTACTTTCCCACTGGGATCATTTTATTCTGCTACCCATTCATATGTTGCAGTATCCCATATGTTATCAATGAAACACAGCTTGCCAGCAGATTTGTGCTTATCAYCAAGATAGTATATCTACCATACTCAGCAATAAGAACAACGACTTTAATTCATAAAACTTGTCTTCTGTAAATTTGCACAAAGACTGTAAAACTTCTTTGAAAATACAAAATTTTACTTACATACAGAAAAGAACTAGCTCAGAAGGGGAGCTAACTATTATCAAACTATTATCATTACAACAGTTTTTCTGCATCTCTTATACCCTCACTTTGCATTTTACATATAACTGAACTTGTAATTACATGTTTTGTTCCTATGCATTTTTAGTATTTTACAGGTTTGTACCTTACGGAATTTATTATGCTAGTCTGAATATGTGCCACAATATTATCTATTTGGAACTCCAATCCATATTCCATGTGTTTTGAAAGTTTAAGTTTATGAGAGATCACAGAAACACCGGAGAAATCTGTTTGAAAACTTTTCAGGGAATGGCGGAAAAGGGGAGTTGTTTGAGGTGGTAGAATATTGAAAAGACCCTGAGTGATTCAAGGAGGGGATTGAATGGCATGGTGCAATAACAAGCAGAATATATAATATGAAGGGCTGTAAAGAAGGGGATCTCTAATATGTGATTATTCTCTATATCAGTGAGCAAAACTATAACTGGTGGTAGACTAATCTTCCACTTGGAGGTAAGATCTTGTTTTGGTTACGGTAGTGGATGAAAGGAAAAGAGATGAATTTGAAATGGCTGATGTATGAAATATTGGCTTTTCTCAAGCAGAGATGCTCTTTGAAGTAATGATCAAGTGGTAATAGTGTCAGATTTCTTCATGTAGTGGGCTAACCATGCTAATTCAAAACGGTCAGAATTGCAATTTGTTCTTTAACCTTTCTGAAATTTGGGAAAATCTTTCAGGTCTCGCTTCTGCAAGGCTTACTGCCTCCTTTTCTCTTCTATGACTTGCCCTCACTGCCCAAAATGATAGTGAAAATACAATAGGTAAAGTAGGGCCTTGAACTATAAATAACATATTTTTTTTTCCACAAACTCCTGACTTTGCCTTATTGTTGTTTTGAAACTACTTTCATTAATAATGCATTACTAACAAGTCATAGTCAGTATAGTTTTTTTCTAGTTTTTCATAGTCTATAGCAAAAAGACATGCTATTCATTTCTGTAGACCCATTTCAGTTTTATTCTGTGGTTGGGAGCCATGCTCTATTTCATTTAGGTAATACAGAGATTTTTTGTTTTAGTCAAACATAAAAATTTCTTCTTAATATAATTGAACTTAAAATTACAGTTCAGAGCCGGAATAGCCTTATGGGTGCTTCAAAGCTACTGTTTGGACACAGAGCTTACCAGATGGAGCTCAGAATTTGGTGGTCGTAGTGTCAAGACACTTTTTTCTTCTACTGTCATTGAAAGTAATATTTAAATAGAAGAGTTAAAATATTTTATAATTTTTGTGATTCACTTTTACATATATTTATACTAAACATATGTATCCTTTTGACTAAGTCTTTTTATTCAGGTGGGGAATATCTTTTTGGTCTTTGCTAATTTTTATCTTTGCTCTCACTGATTTTAAGCATACAAATMAAGTACTTTAAAAGAGCCTAATGATGAGAGAAGCATTGTCTCTGATTATTCTACATCATATTTGCACTGTGGTATTTTCTTGTCCCACACAAAGCTTTGAAGAACAGCTTGACTTCAGAATGCTATTAAAGTCATCATTTTGGCATTGTAAAAGGCTGCTGATCTTTTTAGTCTATGTAAGAGGTGAGACTCTTAACAGAGATTATTTATAAGACTAGAGGAGATGTTTTGTAAGAAGCTAATCTACTGGAATGCCAGGCAACTGCGTCATGTATTCAAAATGAAACTCTTTGATCTAGCAAATGAAGATGTAACAAGTTCCAGTAGCCAAAACAAATTCCAGTTAGAAGATACATTTTTATGTTCACAATAATTAATATTTGAAACAACTTTCTGAGACTGCAGGGGTTGCTTTTGATAGATTCATGGTGTTGTTTCAGTAGAGAAAGGGAATCCTGTGGTTTATATTTTGTAAGAATTGCAGCTGGTTGATCACAGAGTTTCCTTCTGGTCCTCTTCATTCTGTGTTAGTTGATGCTTCAGGAATTATTTTCTGTTTGAAATGTTATTTCACATAGATCTCTTAACTCAAGCCAGCTGATTTCTGAACTGTCCTCTTGATCAGGCTCTATTTAACGTGGTTGACCTGTGTTGGTTTTTGGCACCAGTTGATGCTGTTTATTTTGCTGTTGTTTTCATTTAATTTGTATCCTATTATGCATGTATTTTCTTAATATGAGGCTTCTGTTCTTTCTGTTGCATATTAACATAATAGATTTCTGTTGTGAATAGTAATGGAAAGTAGTGTTTCTTTATTACTATTATTATTATTGTTAGGCATTTTGATTTAGGTGATTACGTGAGGTGTTTTTTGGTTTACRTAATTTTTCTTTGTCAAAGGCAATTTCTTCATAATGCGTGTGTGGGGAGAAATAGAGAAATGGTTTCAGCAGTGTTCTCCCTGTTTAAGGTGGCCTGTGAAGGAGATGAATTTGTRTGATTTCAAAGACTTCCAACATGGCTGTTCATACTGTTTACTTATTACAAGAGCTAATCTCTTGTCCAGAGGAAAGCTGAATTTATGGACTTCCATAAATRTGGCTAATGTGGATACAAGCGTTTTAATTCTTTAGCTAACCTTGCTATTGGGTTTGAACTCGAGATTGTYCTAGCACTGAAACCTTTGATGTTGGAAAGGTAAAATAGCTTCTTACTCAATTCTCCTGTCCTTAGTGAGGGGCAACCAGCTTGGTTAGCCATGGAATCTGAATTCATCAGATGAAGTCCTTAAGCCTACTGTGAGTTGCCTGTGTTTTCTCCTGCTTTTTGCAGCACAGCGTAATGTTATGCAGTGCTACTATTTTTATACTTCTAGTTCCACACCTGTTTCTTTATTTTTAAAAAAAAGGACTTGCAGAATTTATAAGTACAATAGAGTTGTCCTTTAGATCATTCTCATCTGTGTTAAGAACTGTTTGATATTTAAGTTGTAGGACTCTGTTTCCCAACAAAAGTCATGTGACATCAGCAGTGAGGTGCAGTAAGAGCTCTCTTAGGATTACTTTAAACAGAATGGAAGACTTTGGGTATATAAGGTTGTGTGGCCTTGAATGTGATTTTTATTTGATATATGAGCTGTGACATAGCTATTGCATGACTGAGATGTGCCTGTAAGCGATGTAGTGTACAGATGGGGTTTCTCTGAAACAAAGCCAGCGACTAAATCTGAATGTGCTCATTTAGAGGGTAAAGAATACTTCATGAAACATATGGAAACATTTCTATGTTTTTTCATTAAATAGGCTTCTTACTCCTTACACAGTTTTTATGATTGTTCAAGCTAATGTGTCATTTACCTGACTCAGGACTGCCTGTACATCTGTATGGTTTGGTGACATTTGTATAATGTCATGAATACTGTATTTAAAAACACACTAAATATACTTTTGTATTCTATTATTTCAGAACTTGTAGCATATTTTGGCATTTCAGCGGTGAGATAYTCACTTTCACAAAGCTATTGGAAAAAAACGTTATTGTTCATTACAAAATAGATAATATACAGTTTATGAGGAACGATAAGAGGTTGTAATAAGGCAGTTGCGTAGTATGATTTGAATTCCATGGTTATTAGGATCCATTGAAATAAAATCCAGGATTATGGATATTTGAACATTTCTTGTTCAAAATGCAAAGAGAAACTCACTCTTCAGAGGCATGGTTGCTGAAAAGGTGCAGGGACCATTGGGGCCCAGGACTCAGCAGGGACTTCCTGTGTGATGTTATCACATACGTGACGTTCTCATTAGTACTTATTGGCATAACAGAACAGTGAGCAAAAATATAAATAAAGAAATACATATTTTAATAGATGGTGTTTATGAGGCTGAAGGGAGCAGTGCACAAGTCATGCTTTTTGTAGCTTAAAAAAAAYTGAAAAGCTAGAGAGAGCACATGTGCAAAGCTCACTGAAAATTAGAAAAAGACGCTTTCTACCGAGAAGATTAAAGAATACATCCCTCTGTCTTCTAAGATTTGAAAAATGGCSTAATTGTGCCACCTGTGTTTTTTCAAAGGAGTAGTAAATGGGTAGCAAAGTATTCCTTCATCTCATTTTACTTTTTTTCTCTGATAAAACCATTGGTTAAACCCATGCAAATTGATATATTAAAACTAAAGGATACATTTMATTTATTATTCAAGTGGTATTTCAAAATAATAATGTCATATGTGAACAAGGTAGCTACATCTCATACTTCAATAATACAAGATCTAACAAAGAATAGCAGTAAGGATGATAAAGAAATATGGAACGGCTTCTGTGTGAAAAATGACTAAATAGACATAGATTAGGAATATTCTTCAGGTTAGAAGAAAGGGAGAATGGATAAAGTTATAAAATATTAAATGGCATGGAGGAGATAGTTAGACAATAGCTGCACTGCTTCTAATATAAGAGCTAGGTGTCATGAAATGAACCTAGTAGTTACCAGGCTCCAAACGACTGCAGGGAAAAGGAGATACTTCCATACAACATCTCATTACGCTGAAAAACTCCCTGTTGGAAGACGTGACTGTTGGTGTAAGTTTACAAAATGATGGAAAGGCTATTAAAACAAAACGRCAACCCTTCTGATTCAGGGAGTCATGTGTTGTTGACAGTTTGGAACGTAGTCTACGAAATGTCATGCAGCATTTCCCTGTCTGCTCTTCTCCGGGAATCCAGCATGGGCTACTGGTGAGGTCTAGGTAGACCTTTGGTTTAACTCAGTATGGTCATTCTTACATTCTTCATCGCTGTTCTGAATGAGAATTATTTATGTCAGGGAAACATTTTTCTCTTAAAATGGGTGAACTGAAATTAGACTATTAGTCTGAAATAATATACAGTGAGTATATATTCAATAATAATCATTTCTTTTGCAAAATGCAGTATGAGGAACTTCCCTCCATTATTTCCTTCTCAATGCCCAATGAAATTCTAAGAAAATTAGTCATAACTTTTGTCAATATAGTGCCTTTTAATAGGAAATTATTGTTTTCAGCAAGTGGTAAGTATTTCACTTTTGGTTGCAACTCACCATTGGGACAGGTGGCTGCCTTSGTTACTTGATATTGAAGGTGGTCCTCCTGCAGCATGCAATAAGAAGAAATGATCTGTCTTTTTCTTAGACAAATTGTATTTGTCTTTTCTTAGCAAATTGTATTTAGGTTTACATTACCAGAACTGTTTTAGCTTTATTATCTTCTTCTGACAAGTTGAAGGGCATGTTCAGATTGTGTTCTTACAGTTTTATTCAAAGCTCTGTTACTCAACCTATTAGCTGTCTCTTTTTCCTTCTTCTTTTTACTAATTATGTAGGGGGACTATCTGGTACAGTTACTGTAACTTTTCTACCTTAACTTGTCTTTTACTTTCCATCAAGCTTTAGGGACTTTTGTGGTCTTAAACTTCCATCTTTTCTTCCTCTCTGAATGTTTGTCAGTGCATTCTTTTCTCCTGTGTTGCCACCATTGAGTATCCAAAGCATCTGAGCTTCTTCTGAGCGTACCTGGTCTRTAATTTACTTTTCCAGGATCTTGAGGAGCAAATACACCTTCTTCATTTTTTTTTTCTATTTTATGAATGAAAAACAAAATCCAACCCCCAAATCTGAACACTCATCAGGTAACCTTTGTCTGGGTGATTTCTTTGCAGAGAAAGAGAAATTTATTTATTTATTTAAACTATGTTTCAGTCTAATCAAGGAATAAACACATTGAACTTGACTTTAGTTCATACAAACACATAGTCTTTTGGAAACTTTTGGCACCTGTTTATTCGCGTATACRTTATTAAAGAGTTTTGGTGCCAGTCTTTGCAAGTGTTTTCGTATGGATTGAAGAATTTTAATACCTCATCTGCACTGTCTTAAAAATGATGTGATTTCCTATTAGTTTTAGCTGATGTAAGATCATACTACTGTGTGAAAGGGTGGTCCTGCTTTTCCTTCCACTCCTGGCAGCAGGTTTCCAACACCTTCTAATGATCAAGCAGATACATGAGCAGTTAGTTAAGCTTGCAGATCCAGCTGGAAATTACTCCTCCTTAGGGTTATTTTTCAGTCGATTTAGCCCATTTATCCAGCTTATAATACCCACATGAGCATTAGAGCAAACTCAAGGCAGAGGGAATGACGGGACTGCCCTGAGGTATAGCCACTAGGAGTTAAATGAATTTATAAACTGATCCACATTCTGCAACYATATCAAGTTTTAATTTTTATGCACCAGCTTTTCTTCTTTCTAAAAGCCCCACAATCTCTCAGGTTAGGATTATTTACATTCTTTATGTGTTTAAAATAATTATTAATACCTACTTCTTATTCTTTACATTAAGTTTATGTATATTGCACAGGGTTRTTTGTGCCTCATCCATTAATGAGGAAGTCCATGCCTTAATCAAGAGGTCATCAAAATTTATTAGATGGGGCATTCTGCTACACTATAATGTGTTTGTAGCATTGTGTCAAGAATACTTTGTGCATTACACTTGAGAGGTAAACCAAATATCTTTTAGTAGCATCTCTACACGAAGCTTTACAAAGAAAGTATCTGTAGTTCGGTGTAAAGTTAAGATTTAGTGTCTCAGCTTTGAAGTGGAGAGTAATTGTTTCTGTGAAACAAAGCTTCAGTTTCTTTTATATAGTAGTGGAAGTTGTCACTGCTTAGCTAGTCTCCCATCGTGGGATTTCTGCAGAGATACCACACTGAAAAATTCAATCTTTTTTTCTGGACTTAAAGCGGGGGAAAAAAATGAAAATTTAAAAGTTGTCACCTGATCTAATTTGGAGACATAAGAGGAGAAATTTAAAATAGGAGTCAAGGGAAAAGAAATCCTTTGTTATGAGAAGGTGCACCTGAAGACTATGCTTGCAAAGAGGTCTTGCAATTATAAACCCTAGCAGGTCYTGTAAATCTGCATGGGTAATCTATACAAAGAACAAACTACAATTTGTATCTGAAACTTTTCTAAGTGTTAATATCATAGACAGTGTAAAATTGATTACGAAGTTTCTGTCAGAGCTACCACACCTGGCCTATAGATAATTCTGAAGTAAAAGGAAAAGTCTTTTCCATACATATTGGAAAGAACTTTTTCTATTTGTGAACTGAGTTTTGGGGAAGTTTTTTGCTTATTTGATTTTTTTTTGTTGTTCTGTATATACAGGTAAAATACAATCTCCTTGAAGTCTTTTAGTCACTTATATTTCCTTCTAATTAAATAAATGTTTTCATTTTTTTCCGGTATTGGATACCTGTACAAAAGCTTTCTGTACAGCAGGCTGTATTTTATGCAGCTTCTTGCTAAAGTAGCTAAACACATTACGTCAGCCCTTAATCTGCCCGCTATGCCACTGAGGACCCGATGCGTTCGGTGTAACGCTGCTGCTGGCGGAGCGCAGCCAGCCTCCAGGGACGGGGCAGTAATACACTGCTGTAGGCAATTCTTAGGGYGTGGAAGCCAAATACCTTTTTCCCTTGGTTTCATTTCCACTTTCATTTCCTATGGGATTTTTATTTCCTATGGAGGGTTAACCTTTTCTTCAGTTGCTTGCGTATTTAAATAGTCTACCAGTGGGTGCATTGGGTGCAACAGGAATAAGTGATTTCCTTTGTTTTCATCTTAATTTCTTCATATTTTCCTTTAATATGTCAAGCGTTTGTATAGGGGTACTGTCTTTTCACTAGCAAGATAACTAATCTGCAACACACCTGAGATCTCCTTAGGCGACRTTCCTCTAAGGTACTTATCATTACTTTGTTTTTCAAACTACTGATAGTTTATGTAATATAGCAGAAATATTTTAGACTTAAATAATTTTTTAGAGAATATAACTGAAAATTGTCAGCTTATGTGTAGTTGAAAAGCAGCTTAATGAATTTTAGAGCTATGTTCACTTTTTTTAAAATGTAACAAATACATTATCTGTGCGGAAGTGTTTAGAATAACCCTAAGTGAATAGACTCCTAAAACTGCCAGCGGTCTCCATTTTTAACATTAACAACTATCTTCTGGAAAAATAAAATTTGATCACAAGTAAGCTTAATCTTTCTTATTAAAACATCTGACTATTTCTGGCCTTACCCTGCAATGATAACATATTTTGCAGTGAAAGTAAATAATATGCATTATATTGGAATTATATCTCTGACTTGTTTTCTTTGATTTGCCTGTATGTTTATCTGTCAGTATGGACATACTTTTTTAGGAGGGATTTGAAAAGTATTGGGATAGTATGTATGTTTATTTTAACTGCTAGTGTTAAAAATCTTTCTCTACTCCCCCCCCCCCCCCGCTATTTATTGGGTAAATTGACTTTTACAAATTGTGTCAACATCTTCTGTTTCCTTGATTTCCTGTTGTAAATAGCTTGTGCCTTTTGTATGCTCATTCTTTCATGTATTATCTCCTGTTGCCATGAATTACTTTGGGCTGTCAGGATAACAAGTGTATCTTTTTGACCTGTAAATGCATTGGCAAAGGTATGTTTTCCATGATAGGATGAAACCTATTGAAAGTTTATTTTTTTAAAATGTCAGTTGACATTTTATATAGCTGGTTATGGATTGCTTCTGTATACTCTTTGAAAAGGTTGTTAGTTAACTATTTCCTCTGGGAATTCATTTGAAGCACATGTCTGATTATTAATTAAGCATTCTGATCAATGTCTGAAGTATTGTAATTATTACAAGGAGTAATTAATTTATTTTGATATAAAAAAGAAGCTTTAATATATTAGTATATTATTTATCATATAATTAAAGACAAATTCTCCCTTGCTGCTTCCTCCTTCATATACATGTTCTTCAAAGCACAAAGGTCATTTGAAAAATTGCTTTATGATATTTTATCACCCATTTGCTGAATAGAGGCTTTTTATCACTGCAAAATTCATTCTCTTTTACATAAGCAAATCTTTTGAATATGCTGTGTCGTGAAAGAAGAAGCAAATAAAAGCTCAGTTTAACATACCTCATAGTGTGATCTTCAGGAAGAATTCCACTTGTTCTACTTACGTATTGCTAATCCTTCAGTGACTTCTCACAATTTATCCTGTTTAAACAGAAAAGATAGTGATTTTCTTCACAGTGCAAGATTCAGTAGTTGAGATCAGTTTGCTGTGGGGAGAAGAACCACGGGCTCACATCTAGAAATATTAGTTACAGGTGAGCGGGAGCAGCAGTGATGCAGATGGTGTGATTTTAGTTTTGTTCCATAAGTGGTTGCATTGCTCTTTGCAATAAGATGGGAAATAATTTGAGCATAGATAACACAAATACAGACCATAATAAAGAATTTGGTCGTCTTCAAAAGTCAGTGTAAAGAGAACAATATTCACGGCAATTCTTAATTAGCCTTCTTTCACAGAACCTTAGGAAACCCTGCAATAGTAGTGTATATGCACTTGAGATTATATATATATTATAAATATATTTTATAAAATATGATTTCATATATATGTATTTTTATATATTAAAGCATAGGATTATATTTTTGCTTGGGGGGAAAGAATCTGGAAGGAAGAATCTGTTCTGTGATGTATATGTTTGTTTCTTTGGTGGAAGTACATGGAGACTATTGAGATCAAAGTCTGTCTGCACTAGCTAATGTGAAGTATACAGAAATTCATGGTAAAGAAGGTTCTGTATTGATTTTTCAAGTTCTGTRTGTTTGTTTCCAGAGAAAGACTTAAAGCTTACCTCTTAGAATGTTGTGTTCCAGCCATGCATATGCCGTCTTTTAGGACAAAATTAAGGGAAATGAAATAATAAACATTTTTATAGTTATTTATTATTTTGGAATTTTTCAGCATTACAGAAGGAGATGTTTTTTGAGTGTGACATGTTAAATGTTGAATTAATTTCCAAAGGAATGTCTGCTTCTCATTTTTAAGATGGTACTGTATTTAATGCATTCTAGACATGTGAAAATGATTATGAAAATGAGGATTTGTGATCTGAGCTTCAGTGCCACTTTGGTGTGCTGTGTAACTTGTGTTAAAGACCATGTTATTCAACACTTCTGCTAATAAGGACAGTTTTCTTTTAAGCATAGTAATTAACCCATATTATCTCTGTATAGGAGACTTTTTTTTTTTTTTTAATACACACAGAAATTATAGTCTCCATATTGGCAGTTGCATTGGGAGCTCACTGTTGTCTTTTTTCATGTTCCATCTGTAGATTTTTGTCTGGAAAAAGTGATTTGTTTGAAAGTATTTTGTCTTGTTAATTAGAAGATGCTATTTCTCCATTCTTCTAGCACTAAAGAGAAGTTCTAATTTTTATATAAATATTCTTCCAAATGTTTAGTAAAATATTTTACTAAGTAACAAACAGAAAACAGTAGCTAACAAAAACTGTGTAAATTGTCTTCTMTTCTAATTTTGGGTGGTAGAAGTACCGTTGCTGTTTGCCTTGATGTTGATGAGATCTGCTGCTTCATGACTAGTTTCTCACGTCTTCTCCCTCTGCTGATGACTATAATTAGTAGAACTGTGGCTTGGTAATCCCTTGAAAACASTGCGGTAACTTCTTACAGTGGCACTACGTAAGAATGACCTTAGATACTGACYGTCCATCAGTTACATTGTTAACTAATTATGATAATTAGAAAAGTTCATCGGTTAACATTGATTAGTTACAAATTGCCTACTTAAAATACAGTTTGTGAATGATTTCAGTTGGAAAGCTTGAGCAACTTATGAGAATTGAGCTCTTTTCTTGAGACAATAGCTAGTTGGACTGCTGGAAAGGGTTATTTTAACGTCTGAGCTATCTATTTTAAATCTCCAGAAAAAAAATGTTTTCTTAGATTTACTAATGTAAAATTGGAGGACATATACTGCATTAATATGTAATAGAAGATCTGTAGTTGTCATTTAAAGGATTTAATTTATCTATGCTTTAACCTTAGATTTATAATTAGTATGTAAACAAGTAAAAATACTAAAGTAGTAAATTGATTTTGAAAATCAATTATCTGTTTGATTCTTCCAGACATCAGAGAATTGGAGGCCAAATAGTATTTTATTTTGGTAAATAAGCCACTTTATTTTTTTGTTGAATAAATTGTATATGAAGACTATAGTTAAAGCTTTAAATATGCTGTGCCAAAATATTTGCCAGATTTTTTTTCTGCTAAACTGTGTAAAGAAAGCTTTACATTAAATTCACATTTTATAGGCATATYGTGAAGGGAAACTACTTATCAGTGTAGATCCTATAGAAGTAGATAGTATACATACACTTTGTCCTATTTTCTTCACATTAATCTTTTCTCCAGATTTTTGAATAGGAACATAAAGATATAATTTCATTTTTATGTGGAAATAAAAAAGAACATGCAGCTTATTTATTGAGTTATTTTGCCTGAAATAGTATTATAAAATACAAAACAGTGGTAATCACTTACTGATTTAATTACCAGTAGATGTAAGAGAGAAAATTTACTACAGAAAAAAGTAAAATCTCAAAGATGAAGCAGTTGTGTAGTTTCCAAACAAGTAACACAGGACACATTTCAAAAACATAAGAAATGGTTTAATTTCATTAACTGTGGTCTAATATGTTGTGCATCCCACTCTCGGTAAACCACAGTGGCATTTACTGGCTATTGCTTCAAAGCACTACTGTTTTTCATCCATTTTCATTGGCCAAATGTGTCATAAGAGCATTAACCAAAATCTGGAAAACAGTTCTCATGTATTTTACTTTAATGATAAATCTAACATACAGTGCACTTGCTGATATAATCAAGTGAATGGAATTTCCAAAATCTTGACTTAATGTCTTTTAAGTATGAAGCAATAATGTTTTTATGAAGTAGCTTTTAAATGGCATTTGTTGAAGTGGAGAGCAGCTGGATTAGAAGGGTCTGTTTCTAACTGCAATCAGCCATGATTGTAGTATCGTATTACAATCACCCTATAAAATAGCTCGTATTTAAAAAAAAGTGKGGAAAAAAGTAGGAGTAAGCATGGAGAAGCGAAGTAAGCATGGCCTATGTGATGCCCAGAGGGGTCTGGAATTGGTTACAGTTTGATAATGTTGGTTCAGCTGTTTTGGCAGCAATGTGGTTCTCGATACAGTRAGTCCTTCATCAGTTTGGGATTTATCAGGTTTTTAAAAATTTCATACAGATATGATCAATGTGCATTTCTGAAATATTTTAAGATGTTGGATGACTCTTTAATTGTAATGCTTACCCAAATAAGGTTACAAAATCTTATTTTTGCTACTTCTGCACTTGTACAGTGTAAGGGGAATAGGTCTCTCTCACCTTGTTTTTGTGTTGTCTCTTTTTTGGTTGAAAAGCTCTTTGAACAGGCCCAGCATTGTCTTTCGTTTTTTACATAACATTAAATAACGTTAAATACATTAGTGGTGGTATGTTCTGAAGCTTAAGTCATCGCTAAGACTCCAACTTTAATCTAGGCAACTAGTGCATCCTTCCAGCAATTGTTCCTGGAGTCTCTTCTTTGATACTTCGTATCAGTGGATTAACTTAACTGCAGAACATCATCATTTGTTTCAGCAATAACTTGTAGTTTTCCTGTATTAGACAAGACATATGTGATTCACTTAATTATCAAGATCTACTGGTTTAACATTTTGCAGGAATGTCTTCAGTATTTGTCCTCAGTGAATGAATCAGGATTTTGAAGACATGAAATGGCTCCTGTGCAAGAGAGCTGTGGTGTGTCAGTATTCGTGTGTGGTTCTCAATTGGGGGTTTTACGTGCCACACACATTTGAACTTTTATGAATTTGATAGTAAAGTGGCATATTATCTACAGCAAACAATGCRGAAGTTCAGCTACGTTTTTGATTTCTTGGACTTGATTTATTCCAGAGGAGTTTGAAAGAGTCTTGGGCAGGAGCTGATTAATACATACATGCTATAACTGTGCTGAAAATCCCAGCCAGCTTGGGCTGACAAATTACTGAAGTTCACTTTTCCTCCCAGGAGAGGATCTTTTCTAGAAAGTTTTCCACTTCCCTAAGCTCTCTAGATAGAGAAGAGGGTTTTCTATTTTATTTAGTTGTACTTAAATGCAGTTCCACAGGATATGGGAAGAGGCTAAGAGAAGCTTGTCATGATATGCTTGGATTTTTTAAAAATTGGAAAGGGTTGTCTGGGAGAGCACAGGCCAGAACCAGATCCGTACTTACCACAGGGTCAAGTGCAGCTCCATGGTTAGCATGCCAGGGAAGGAGGTCCTGATGTTCTTTCGCGTGCTGTAGGTTTGCGTTCTGTTTGGTGGGACCCCGCTAACCAGCATTCAGGGCTCTCCTTTATCTTCTGTCTTGTACTGGGAACTGAATTTAAAAAAAGGAAGTGGAAATTCTCACCTACCACTACCCATTTGCAGCACAAAAATATGATGATACTCTCGGTAGAAAGTAGAGAACCTCAGAGTGTGATTGGGCCCTTCATTTTGACTAGGCTTTGCTACTGCAAAGGCTGTATGTGAACAACTTGACCAAGTGGTCTGATGCATGAATTTGGCATTTATTTGTGGCATTCACTTAATTCAGAAGTTTATCTTTTTAAGAGCAGTCTCTTCTAAGCACTTTTTTTTCCCCGTGTACATGTGGAAAATTTATTTTAGATCTGCATATATAATATTAACATAATAATAATAGGTCTGGGCTAATTTTGTGGAGGTTCATATGTATAATATTAAAAAAATTATTCCAATGAATAAATGTCTGTGTAAGACCTTGTTTTTCTATAGAGATTTTAATGCCTAAGAGTTAAATGTTTTGCTTGAGGTTACACAGGAAATAACTGCCAAAACCAAAACTAAAAACCAAGTTTCTGGCTGATAGATCCATRGTCCATGTGTAATCCATTGCATTGTTGTTACTTCCAGGAAAAAACACCTCATCTGCCTCTGTCCCTCTTTCACCCTCTCTTGTGCGCTCTATCTCTCTGTTTTTTTTTAATTCTTACTCTGCTTTAGAACAGTGGTTATCCTTACTGTCAGAGTCTGCAAACTCAGGAAAGTAAGATGCATTTTCTCACTTATGTCATTATCAATTTCCTAGAGTTTTCTTAAGTAACTGAAATAATTCTTTATCCTCTGAAAATGTATTTAATAGCTTGTCATTTAATATTCTTACTAGTTGTTCCTTTATTTAATGTTCTCACTAAATATAGTTGTTCTGAGGACACTTTTGTGCTAACAGTTGAGAATACAAATAAATTCCATTCTTTTATAGTCTGTAGTACAGTTTTGACTAATATTGAAGCCCTGTGATGATTCTTTTAAGAGCTTTGGAGTCTTCTCAGATATACTTTCTTAAAGATTTCCTGAAAATTCAGATTTTTGCCAAGAGTTCTAGTAGTTTGGAAAGGCATAGTTTTCCTTCATAGATGTCGTATTATTTTGTCCTAGCGTATTGTGTGTTTTTTTTTAAAGTAAGGTAGTTTTAGTAATTTTTCTTTCTGAAGTAGAGTGGGGCTTTTATAGGACCTAAGGTCCTTATAATAAGTGAATCCTTATTTCTTTTCAATGTAGCTTGTTCATCAAAGCTATAATGTGCTGTTAAATGTTGCCCTCAGAAACTGTCAGTCTGTTCCAGGCTATTCCTTTTCTTTTTGCATCTTTGTTATGGACTCTGTCTCCAGTTTACCAGAAAAGGGTAGTTATGGGATCAAAGTTTTATCTGTATTTTCCTTTGTAGACTGTAGATCCCASACTAATGCAAAAAAAGTTGTCTTTGAAATTATTGCTTTTCTGTTTTGATTCTGACGGATAGATGCCTTTGCATAAAAGGAATTTCTGTTTTCATTATCGTCTAGATATCCATTTTTGTCTTAAAGTGTTTTGGATCCTATTTTGTAATGACATGTTCTAGTAGCTTTGAYACCGAGTATTCATCATGCCTTTGTGCATCTGGGGTCAGGTTTTCTGTGTTCATTAGAAGCTGTAGGGCTTAGAAGACCTGCTGCCTTCACACCACGTAAGGAAGTCGCTGCATGGTTGTTAGCTACCTCACTCTCTGTTGTTATGATGATCAGGTCTTAGGATACCGTAATGATACCACAAGCTTTGTGTATGCAACTGAGCCATTGGTAGTGATTTTTTTTTGGTGGCTGATTCCTGGTCTTGAAATGTCATTACATCATGGTTAAGACAGTGACCGTTAAGAAACTTCTCCTTTCTGTCAAATCATAAAATTGCTTTCTGAATGTTGAGGAAGTGACAGCTGGGGCAGATTTCTGCTCCCAGTGCTCTTGGGTGCTGCCAAAGACTAATACACCCTAGGAAAAATGTGGTAACGTGTTCTCCGTGCAGGTGAATGGCCACCCTACTCGTGTTTTGAGTTGGCTTTTTCCTCCAATCATACGAAAACTGAAAAAGCTGTTAACGAAAATGAGTGTGTAAATATATTTCATCTTCAGAAAAGAGGCCTTACGGTAAATTTAAGAAGTGGTTGATTTCTGTGATTCTAGATCAATACCAAAGAGGAGCAAGCAAACACACATGCATATGAATAAAAATCACAGTTAAAAGGATTAAGTGGATCTAGGATATGTCCTGAGAAAGTTCAAGTTTGCTCATCTTTTTGAGGCAGTTCTTTAATGATAAAATATATACGAGCATTGTCGATAAAGGTGTGGAAAGTTGGCATAAAGGTCTCATTCATTTTGATAATTGACTCATTTTATTCTTGCTTTTGACATACAAAGTTTCTTAAAGGAAACTTGTATAAAATTATGCTTACTGTCTTTTCTAGTTCATTAAAATATTTTTAACATCTCTATGACCACCATGAAATCCCATGTACGTGCGCGTCTTCCATACATTCTGAGAATAGTTTTTTCTGTTGTTTTTAACATTAAAACACTAAATAAACATGCAAGATGATGACAGTGTGTTTATTCTGCACTTCTTTTCAAGTATGTTTTTAGCAACTCACCTGTGAAGTAAGCAGTTAGAGCTAAATACATATAGAGATAGAAAAATGTTATGTAGTTACAATAAATGTGACAAAGTATAATATATAACTAGCAAGAAGTTTTATGATACACTAACTGTAATTGATTCCAGTGATTTGTCTGTTAAAGCCAATGCAAATAATTGTAACATCTGTCAAAAACCAACCGCTAGTATGAAAACCTTTTAACATTTTGCACTTAATAAACTATTTTATACATAAACTACCTTATTGTTTATATTAAAAACTAAAAAATATTCAGTCTGTTCCAGCCATTCTAACAAAAACTTTAATAAGTAGACATTGCATAAAAATGACACAATCCAGCAGTTATTTGGTAAGGCCAGTATAATCATAAATTTACCATCCATGCTTTTCCAAAAATACTAACCCATATTGTTCTCCCTGGACCTGTTGCAGGGATGACTAATCCAGCTGCTGAGGTCTCCCTTTATGTGTTTGATGGAACACTTGGCTTGCTAGACTACAGCTGTGTGTTTATGTGCAGTGCACACCTGCAGGGGCCTGACAAATAGCCGTAGTATGCAGAGTATACAAAATTACCCTGGCAGTGCTGCAAATAAGGAAGTTTCTGTTTTGAAGTCCATATGTGTGTGAGCTCGAGATGCCAGCTGGGGTATTTATGTTGCATTGCACAGATGTAAAACTGCCAACTGATTTTATACCAAATAAAGGCTAATCTTTTTATACATACTTGGTGTCAGAGTTATGAAGTGGTACGTAAGAATGTTCTCACGACTTAGCTCTTTTAAAATAAAAGCTGACATTAAAAATGCTTGAATGCACAATATGCATAAAGGGTAAAGATAAAAATGTACTGCATTTGTTTAGATATCTGCTATACCAGCGTATCCTAAGGGCTTTATTATTAGTGATGTATAGTTAGTGGGTGCAAATAATAAGGATTTGATTTATTGTATGCRTATATGCTATACTATATATCCTTTTTTCCAGGTCAGTTCAGCTCTGTGTTGAATCCAGTTTATGGGTTCTGAAATGTAAAAGCCCAATTTATATAGCTACTTAACTTGAAAGCTTTGCTTCCCTATTTTCAAATGTGTTTAATTTATAGCAGACTGGTATTTTTTTCACCAGATATAATAAGGATTTTGAAAATAGTTAGTAGGCCTTGTTTCTGAGGAATACTTCTAAAAGTAATGTTTTCCTTCAAATACATTAACTTCATTTGCTAAAACTAAAAAATAGCAAGGATAAGTCCTGATCACTTATTTATTGCACTCAGTACCTTGACTTCTAGTACAAATCAGCTGTGAAGACAAGGTGAAGTGAATAGTTTCATTTTATAGTTCACTTTATATTCATAGTTAATCCTTTTTAAATGGATAAAAAGAGCATTTGTTTTTCTGTGGAGRTGTAAAACTTGTCAGTTTGTGTGCTTCTGATTACATCCGTATGAAGTTCCTTAAGTGCTCCATTACCTTTTTAGCCTCATTATACTTTCCCCTGAAATACATTTTTCTCATTACCGTATCAAATTATTTTAGTGCTATTTTTAATTTGTTGTTTGTTCCGAGCTACTAAAACATTTGAAGATGCATAGAATTCCACTTYGGCCTATGCTGTCAGAACGTAGACTGAAACACATCTAACATATACGTTTAAAAACAAGCAAACGGGGGCAACATGGAAGTATACTGCTGTAGAACGTGTCCCAAAGGAGCAAGGAGCTTATTTTGCTAAATATGATGTACAGCTTAGAAGTGACTAGCTGTCTCACCAGCCTGGTTGGCTTAAACCAAACATCATCATATATACCCAGCCATATCTGTGTGTATACATAAACACACACACGCATGCGCGCACGCAGCCTAGAATATCATTCTTTGGCTTTCCAAGCTCAAAATTAAGGTCTGTGAATATTCTCCCCGTGGATCAAATGTTAYCCAGATTCCCAAAGTTCAGAAATTAAATTGGTAGATTAGTAAGTATTCAGGCAGAAATCTCAGGCATTAGTGATCAGCTGGCTGACGAGGTACAGACGTGCCTCGGTGGAAGGGGAAGCTGAGGAGCACCCCACAGCGCTGCAGAGGCCCGCGTCGTTCAGCGAGCCTGCGCGAGGCAGCCCCGCGCAGCGGCCGCGCCAGCCTTGCGGCCGCTGACAACCAGCCTGCGGAGCGGAGCGAAGAAGGCTGAGACGCAGCACAGAGCGCCGGGGCCGAGGGAAGACCAGGAACACTTCAAAAGGAGCTGCTTCTGCTAGACGAGTATAGGAAGTCTTAATTGTTGTTACATCCTCTATTTCGGAAGCATGTTTAAGACCAAAAGACCAGAATTGTATCGCTGGGTGAGGAAATATGTTGGAAAGATGGTCGAGTTACGTAGTGTCGGGCCAGCTGCCTTGTAGGAGGCTGTCACTTCAAACAGCCGGCCGCCGCTGCAGGTTGCAAACACACAATTGAAAGCTTCTAGTTCTCGGCTCGTGCACAGATGTCTTTCAATAGCTCTAGCCAGTAATTTCTTCAAATTGCTCAGTTTATCAGCAGCACATGTCATCAATCCTGGCRTGGTTGCTCAAGTCAGGCTACAGAATCCTTTGCTTACAGCCACAGCTGCAAACAGGTGAACAGGCAGAAAGCAATTTGTGCAGCTTGGTGGCTGTCAGACAAAAGACAGACAATCTGTGTTTAAAACAGATTGCAGGCCTTGCATGAGCCAGACAAAAGGGATTTCTGCAACTGCAAATAATTCCAAGGTTAACATATTTTCCTTTCTGCCATTAGGTGATTTGTTAAAATTGGAAACAATGAGCCTTATAAATCTACATAGAAACTAGAGATAAGATGAAAGAGAAAAACAGATCACTAAATAAGTTTACATCCTTCTGTTGAAAAGGATACGATTGGCGTTTATATAGGCCTCCTTTTTACAAACTAAGCCAAGCTATAATACCTATGAGAACATTCAGTACGTATTTTAAGTTATGTTAAGGGCAGTTAATTGACAAAAGAAAGAATGTTGTGAAAAGAGCAAGTTCATAGTAGTATTCTTCTATATTAAAAAATGCTTTTTTTTCTTCACTATTGGAAGAAAAAAACTAGAAACTTTGCTGTTGCTAAGATCTTGAATTTTTAGTACTTGCTTTTRTTGTGTTAGAAATGCTACCTAATTCCTGTGGATTTCATTCTAAGGCAATKTGAAGATTTATCAGGATTTCATTTTAACTTTGAAGAGCTCCATTTCCTCAGATATTATATGATAACATTGTGTAGATTTATCCAGTTTTGCTATACTAAACATACCAGAAGATTTAAAATTTGTTAGAAGCAAATTGGAGTAAGTTRGAAGCATGTACTTCCCTGATCACAGATATTATTTCTTCATATTTGTGAATCTACGGTATCTAATCCTTCCCCTTCTCGTGGGCTATATAAACTTGCCTTGACCTCAAAGCTGCTTCTGCTGGGTCTCATGCGGTACTCATCAAGCTCATGTAACGCAGCCTTTCTTCCTGTTTAGTTTAGTGAGTAAGTACTTACTTGTGCTAATACTGATGGGTAATGCTATGCTTGGTTTAAATTGTTCTGGCAATTTTGTTTGCCACGTTATTTAAAACTTACCAGTTTAGAGATTTGTGGATGAAAGAWGATGCAAAAAGTAACCTGAGGTAGTGCCTAGTTTTGCAAAGATCTGCTCCTGGGCGTAGAGAATAAATCAGTCTGCTAAGCACACCATTTAAAGTGCATTGAAACCAGTGTATTTTTCCATGCATAATGTTGTAATGTGTATTATAGTGAGTATACAAGTACAATAATAAGATTCTGGCTAATCGCACACAAGTTTTTACACACACATTATTTAAATCATCCTGACAAATCCTGACAAAGTTCACTTCTGCTTTTTCAAAATAAAAGAAGAGCTGACTGAAATATAGCATGTGCTTTGTGTTGCATGGTCATGCCTATATTACCTACTTGAGTAATAGTGTTCTTATAGTTGAAGAACTGTTGTGAAATTATTTTAAGTTTATTCTTAGTTAAGATACAGTACTAAGTAATTCTGCAGGAAAACCTTTTGGAAGGTTGAATTGACTAATTCCTTCAATTTCTCGGTCATAGAGAAACATGTCACAAGCATGTGCTTTAATAAGTTGTAATATGGATATATCTTTTTATAATGCTTTTTATTGAAAAATGTTAGTTCGCAGATTACATTGCATCCCTGATATGTTACATCTTTAAAGCTTTTTCTGTAATAAGTTATTTAAAGCTTTGATGTATATTACTTGTAGCGAAACATATCAGATGGAATGTAATGCTTGGATGCTATATTACAGGACTTTCCTTGCATTTAAGTTGTTTAAATTACGTATTTTCTTTTTAACTTAGTAGACGGTAAGATTTTTAAACTTTCARAAGTTAATCACACTAATGGAGATTTTCTAGGCTTTGGCTAGGGAAGATTACATATTAGATTACATATTATAATATTACATATTACGTATTAGCTTCTTTTTGATAATGCTGACAGGATGTCTGTTGCTGGTTGGTTGTGCAGGGTGTATTCCATACATCGTAGCTTCACGCCATACATTGTTACGGGGTTAGCATGTATGTGCTTCATATATTCTCTACAAAGGTGAGATCATCATCTTTAAAGGATGGTTTTAATTTGTGTTGCTGAATCAAGTGGATACTGTATTTAAGGAGGGGAAAAAAGTGTACTCATGCAGGTTACTGTCTGCAGTCCAAACTGCTGATCAGAGAGTCTTTATACACATCGGTAATGTGCTGTGCAATATAAGCTGAAATATATTCCACAAGGGAGGAAAACGGAATAGGTTACATACGCTGTTCCTAAGTGCAATGAATATAAAACTCCATTACTCACTTTAAGCAGGTGCTTTTTATATGAGGCTTTAAAGAAATATAAAACTGCTGGTGAAATGATTGGTTTGTACAGACACGACTTAACTTCCAGTACTTTGACCAGATAAAGAGGCTAAAAATATTTCTACAAACATTTCTTTAATGATTTCAAGGATTAAAGGTTAATATCCTCCTGGTATAAGAAACTGCCATTCCAGATACTAAGTGTACTGTTTCTTTTTAAGTCCTCTGTATTGGTGTTGAGTATTTTAAAGAAAATATAAACACTTCTACTAAACTTTTAGAGCATTATAAGTTGCTCTCCTAAACCATTCATATTTAAATTGCTGGGAGGAGAAGGGTGGTATTTTAACMTACAGAAATGCAGTGCAATATAGAAGATTCCAATCAAATAATGCTACTCTAGTTAGCAACAAACTCATCTTTAAAGAAATCCTGTCAGCTCTAAGTGTGGAAAACTGAATGTGAAGGGGTAATCTCAAATCTTGGAATTTTTTCTTTCAAATGGCAAACACTATCCGAGAGAGAAATGTATGGAGAGGCTGCTCAAGATAATACCGATGTACTACAGTTCAGTCTTTTTCCATGTAATCTATATCACTTTTTACAAAATCTGCCCTGTAAGCACTTCACTGCTAGCTTCCCTCATCTCCTAGCTGTAAAATGTCAGTGGTTTCTTGCATTCAGCAGTCCCCTACCCCCAGCAACTCAAGCAATCARACTGTGAATGAATACTTTAGGTAACAGCACTTTATTATTTCTGATAATGCCATTACAGAGCATACCTGCATATGTTCATCTGAATTTTTATAAACCTTTGCAGTTTGCTTTGATTGCTCTTTCCAACATCTTGAATAAGAATTCAGTTTGTTGACTTTTTTTTTGGTCCATAACTGTTCTGTCCTATGTGCCATTATCTCAACTTGAGCATGTGTGCATATTATCTTTTTTTCTAACAATTAGTTATCCGTAGTTTTGCTCTGCTTCTGTGGTTTTCTGAACAGATTTTTACACTGCAGTTGTGATTGTAGTATTTGAAGTGCCTTCTAGTAGCATTTTAGCTGACACATGGCTCTCTTTTCTCTMTCTCCTCAGAAGGAAATCATATATTCACTATAGAGGTTTGGTTTTATCCATTTTCTCATAAGGAAATAAAGCTTACATACCCATTTGGTCAGTCCTTCTAATGTAAATATTTTTATTCCAGGGGTTTTCTTCCAAAACTTCCAAATTTAAGTTCACTTTGAAAGGGAGGGAGAACTTTCAAAATTTTCCAACACAGTTTCTGAACRCTGGAAAGTGGCTTGAGGAGAGAAACCAAATTAGCGCCTGCAGTGAGGAGGAAGGGTAAATTTGGTTCTCAGCTCTTCTATGTGGCAGCTSGGGGGTGACCAAGTGTCATGCAGGTTCCTGGTGGCTCCCAACATGTGCAGCTCTCAGTGAGACAGAGCATTTTGTYATGTCTTGTGTAGTAGATGTGTTGCATAGCACTCTGTTGAGGGATGGATCTGCACTGCTGAATGAGGCTTTTAAAGGAAAAAGACATGCATACTGATASGAAACTAAGCTTTATAAATTTCGTGATTACAGTATAGCTCATCTATATAGAGAAATGAGTTCCACAGTTGAACAGGAAGATGATGAGGTAAGATGAGCTCTTGTTCTTCTTGGGCTGTGTTTCTTCATCCTGTGTCCCAGGAAGTCTGCTTTCTTTTATGGAGAAGTGTGCTGTAACTAGAGAACGGAGGTACAAAATGCATGCTTTATTCCAGAGCCTAAGGTGTATTGGGATCATAGCATAGCGTTTTTAAAGGTGATGCGCTTGACCTAATATTAGCTTAAACCTGAACTAGTCTTACTGGAGAATCAGGATAGAATTCAGGTTTTGTGTGATCACACTAGCATATATTCATGAGAAAATGCGTTTTAGTATTTTCTATGTGTTGACATTTTGCAAGGGCTGTTGAACCTGTTCTCAGATAYGGCAAACCTACTGTGTATGAAAGGGATGGGAGGCAGGTATGGGCAAGATGGAAGCAGTGAATTTTGAGTGCATACTTCCAATCAAAGGATATGTTACTAGGGGTGCAAACTGTAAGAACTTTCCCCTGTCCATGAGCRTATTTTTATCTTCTTAAGAATCTCTATTGCTGTAATAATAGCAATAACAATGCAAAGTAAAATAGAGTTGAGGTAAAAATAGGCATGACCCTGGACACTTGAAGTAAGTTGCTTGAATTGCTCTATTTTGAAGAAAGAAAATTCTTCTCCCTGAGCATATATGCTAAGGTTGCAAAATGTAGTCCTCAGATTATGGTGACAGAAATCTAAAAGGGTGGAACTGTAGGTCACAGTAAAGTTGTTTGGGGAAGTCAGTCCTACTGATGTAGTTTTATGACAGAAAAAACTGAGAAAGCTTTTATAATCTGACTTCCACATTTTATAAAATCTTTCTCTTTTTCTCTCATTCTGCAAGTAAAAGCCAACAAACTGATTTCTCTTCTGCTCTTGTGTGAGTAGAATCACAGTGACCCAAAAAGTGCTTTGCAGCTTCTAGAGATGCTTGAGCTCCCATGCTACTGCTGACTTGCTGCCATGAAGAACACGGATGCTTACGCTGCACAAGTGCTTTGACCATGACCAGTCTCAAGTTCCTCAGAAATGCCATCTCTCTAACCAAGTTCAGGATAGCCTTACTGAAGTCCTCACTGAGTACTGTGCTTCAGCAGGGATTCTGCTTAACATAAATGATCATCTTCCATGAAGGAAGTTAGGTTTCTCTTGTGCTTTGGTTTTTATACTGATAGGAATCCAAGCTTTATAAATTTCATGATTACAGAATAGCGTATCTAAAAAATTGCATGTTAGAGAAATGTGTTCCACAGTTGAAATGGAAGAGGATGAGCCGATGAGGTTTCTTTTGTGCTTGTGTTTATATACTAGCTTTTGTGTGTTGGTCATGTAAAACTTAAATGCAAGTTTGTATGAAAATAATAGGACAATTTTTCTTCATTCCGAAAAGAGGTAGGCCTAAATGTTATTTTGTTTGCTTAATAGTTACTTGAATTTATTGATGGATTGATTTCTTTTTTTACTGAGTTCAAAACCATTCTGACAATCTTTTGCTATATCATCTTGTCAAAACATATTTTATTGGTACTTAATGCTTTAAATATTGAATTTTTTTCTTCTGAGGCCATTCCGTAAGTATGGGAAGAATTCACAAGGAGCTGCTTCTAAAAGTTTTAGTCATACCTTATTCATTTTCTATTTCATATTTTACAGTTCTCTCTTTTATGATCTTTCTAAATAATTACTTTTATATTTCAGGGATTTGGCAGCAAATAGTCCTGATTCTTTTCCTAAGAATCAGAAACTCCTTTGTCTTTTGTTGGTTTCTTGTCTTTTCTATTGATCAGTCCAGATTTTCTCTCTTGATTTTTCGTTAATAATTGAAAATTTGCCTGATTATTTATGGTAAAAAACAGACCATTGGTGAAATCACTAATTATTTATTTATTTATTTTAAAAAAGCTTGTAAATAAAGTTATTGCTCAGAATCAATCACTTTGTCAACAGAAATTCTAGCCTAAGCTGTAAAGATGCAGTTGGGAGCTGTCTTTAGGAATCTGATTCCTACCAAGGTGCTCACAATGTTGGTTGGATGCAGGGTTTGCGGCAAGCTGTACAGCWGGGCTGGGTGTGTGGAGAAGTCAGATCCTGCTACCAAAAAATCAGGAGGTGGCTGTGGATACCTGCTTTAAAAAGTGTGAGAATCCCTCTGAAGGCACGACRCTTTCTGTGCATCTTCCTGGATCAGAATAACTGGTTACACTTGGAGTAAGATTAAGGTGTGTTAGTGTGTCAGGACACAGCCGAGTTTAACCTGGGAAACCTTTCTGCCTATTTTATACGAGGTCTACAGGATGGAAAGTACAGYCCTTTAGCTCTCCAGGGGTGATATGGTATATTCTATGTATGATAGTTTGGTGCAGCTAAAGCAGCTTGTTTGATCACCAGGTATAAACATTGTTGTACATTGGGAAGAAGGAAGCGCTTGATTTTTCTTGCAACCATTCTGCGGTGGACAATAGGTTTCTAGTACAAAAATCAGACAAAAATTTTCATTCTTATCTGTAAACAGCCTAAAGTTTTATTTGGTGGAGACAGCTGTATGTCTCTGTATTCCCACAAAGTCTTTGATTATCATGCTGCTAATGGAAAAATTAAATTTAAGAAAATGTRAGATGTGGAAAACATAGTTGCTCTTCTCCAATTTTGATTAGTCATTGTACTGAGCAACAAACTCAAGTAAATCAGAGATCAGATATCTATATAAAAATTTTTCACATCTTCAAGTTGATGTTTTGTGTCAAAATGCTTAAAATCTAATGAATTTCGAGGACATTTGCTATCATTGTTAGTGAAAAAAGGCAATTTTCTTTTCTTTGCACACTGGGGTTATGTGGTAGTGAATGTTTTCAAASACTTGCAAAGTGTAGGTGGTACCACCTAGCAATAATGTGTGTAGAAAAAAGTGGAGTTAGAGACCTGACTTTTTGACTTGCAAAGGCTAAAAATGGACGAGAGGATTACAAAAGGAGATAAAATTATTGTAGGAAGGGAAGTAGGAAAGGAAACAAAACGAAAGGAGGACCAATTGACGTYGGTAAAGGTACCGGTGTTTCTAAAGAAGTTGAACTGGTGCCTAAAGCACCTTCTGATTTTCCTTGAAAGTGCCAAATGACTATTTAAAATCACAGGAGATAAATTTTGGGTTGATTTATTGTCAAACTGCTTCAGAATTTGATAGTTACTTCAGAGATTTTATCATTCTCTTGACATTAACACTGGGTCCTGAGTTGCAGCAATGGGATTTTTTCTGACTTGTTTGAATATTTAATATTTTCTTTYAGAGTCCCCTTACTGATGTTGAAGTTCACTGAATGATCTGAATCTTTCTTGAAAAATAGATATCCGTATATAGTTTTTTAAAAAATATATTACCTAAGAWTAGTAATTAAAAATTACATTTAAGTTATTTTTTATTTGTAATACAGTATTTGATAATATCTAGTGTAACCTCTGCATATGATAACTCTGGCTGGAAGGTAATGATAACATACAATTTGTATCCTGTAGTTCAAATGCACAACCTATACAAGCATTTTTGTGGGGCTGAGAACTAAAGCAGAAATAGCCTCTTGCTAGAAGAACATGTACTAAAAAAATGCAGTATACAAGTGGATCTGGATAATATTAGTGTTTGCAGTAGATTTGGTTCCACTGYTTCCTCTTTGAATTCCTGCTCAATGCCTGAGTTAGAAAAAATATTTTGGAACCTTTATCTGTGTACTAAATTTGAGTTAGTATTTGGGTTCAGAGAACATTACCTAGGAGTATTAACAACTTCTGGTTTAAACAATTGCTTAGAAGGCACTATTTCAAAACCTTTTAAACAGTTGGAAGGAGAGGCACCCCCCCCCCATAAATCTTCACTTCTTTAAGCATTTATTTGCTAAAATATATATTTAAGGAATATTTCAAGTATATATACAGTCACTGAGGCTTTGACTTTTATAATGAGTTTATCACCATCGAAGAGATCCATAACTCAAGGGAGTTTATTTGGGAAAAATTGAAGGTATGAAGGGAATGGAAACTACAGTCAGATGCATAGGTAGGAAATGCGACTTGTTTCTCCTCTACAGAACAGTTCAGCTATTTGACGAGTTCTAGGAGTATGGTTCTTCATTTCCAAAGATTTTCTGAGAGTAAAGAAAATGTACTCCTGCTRTATTAAACCTATTCATTGTAAGGGGTTCACCAAAGTCTCTAAGCTTTTTGTGCTTTGAAGCAGAGACTTGAAACTTGACAAGAGGAGTCTTATCTTCGTGATGAAAATCTAGTTAGACATCTTGAGTTCCTGAAAAATTCTGTATTGCATGCTCTGTATAGGGTTTTAACAGTTAATGAATGGGTTTTCTGAGTAGCCTTCGGTATGGAGCAGTGGAAGTCAGCCAGAATAATTTCTTCTGGCAACTTCTCTTTGATTGCTGTCATCTGCTATGGTATCAGGTGTTAAATCTGAAAGCTGGATGATGTTGTCGTTTGATGCCAAAGTAATGTAGAAAGGAATGGACGTGATTGTGCCATGGTTTTCCCAATGCTTTTCTCTTTTCTTTTCAAATAGTTGAAAACCACTAGGAGACTGTTCATCCTATCCTTCTAATGGGTGTTCCAGAAAGAAGGAGCTTACTACTGTTATCAGTTACTTCTTTGTCATGTGCATTAAAATATATTTGTTGATCACATGACCGTTAATTACATGAGCATGCATTGAGGGTTTGTGGTGTTTACATGGCCAAGCCACTCCACGTTCTTGGCTTCCCAGTGAGAGCCCCAGCTGGTACCTGGGTAAAAGCGATGGTCTGAGCTGTGCTTTGCTGGCCATCATGCAGAGGCTGATCGGTTAGCTAACTGGACAAATACGCTAACTTACTTTTGAATTTAAACACTACATTTATTTTAGTAGTGGAATTAAATATTCATAAATTTGCATGCTTTTCTTTTAACCCAGATTTGTAGGAAATAAATGTCTTTGAGATGCTGCAATATCTTGTTGAGATTGGACAATGAGTCTAGAAGTTACTTGGTGAGGGAATAGGCATGAGCAGAGACAAATGTAGGAAACACAGTCACATGAAACTTGTCTCCTTGTTTTCAAAACAAGTGAAGAGAGAAATGTATCAGTCATCACACCTTTCATTTTTAGGTGTAAAAGAGTTGCAGAGAGACGGAGGTAAGAGGAAGCTACTAGTTTGAAGAAGGCTTGAAAGATTTGAGGCCACATTATGAACTCCATTTTCTTACTTTGACTGGAATCTTACTGCTGCTACTAACAATATCCTGTAATCTTGGTTTTGGACTAAGCAGAAGGCAAGAAAAAAACCAAATACTTTGGTTGCAACACTAGGGGCTTTGTAATAATTTATAGGAAGAACCAGAAAGTAGAGCCAAGACTGCAGTTTGCCTCCTTTTACCATATCTGCTTTTGACAAATTCAGATTGTTTCTGATACAAAACCGTAGATCAAAGGGGATTTTCAGCTTGCCCCAGGAAAGATTGGGCACGAGTGTTTTTTTTTTTTTTTTTTCTTCAGACTGGAAGTAGTAGTGGTCTTTAAGACAGATAAGTTGGTTGAGTGTTGCAGTGCCAGATGCGGAAGTGGATTGCAGCAAGCATGCTTTTGGTCTTCCTCAAGCTCACGTTAGAAAAAGGATGGGCAGACCTCAAACACAGCAGACGGGTTAAATTTTGATAGGAAGGTGTGCATAGAATGTGGGAACCTACTTTCCTGTGGCAATCGATTTTACTAAATGCGTGTGTCCCATTATGTGCTGGTTTTCCCTTCCCACTTTGGAAAGTGTTGTTTATTCAAATATTATTTTAATGTCTTTCTAAAACCAATCTTAAATAAATATATTGTACAGATATTCTGCAAAGTGGTTACCAAATGATTTTCTGAGCCTTCCCGCATATATTTCAATGTTAAAGAATTGGAATAGGCACAGTGGACTAACCACAATTATCAGATTTAATCCTGAATTTTCTGTTTCCTGTCACTTTTAGAAATACCCTGTTTTCTTTACTGATATATATATATATATTAAGGGTTATTTTTTTGACTATGTCTTTGAGCAGTGATACAAAAAACTAATGAATTCAGTCCTTAGAGACTATATTAAATATTGTTAMTGCGTCCATCTATCTTGAAATATATACCGAAGTGTTTTTTAATTTTTTTTATCTGCTATTCCGTAACAGTTTCMTTGCGTAATTATGGACTTTGGCACAGAGTCGATGTTACATATGCAAGGAAATGGTTCCGTAATTATACTAATGCTTGCATAATTAACAAGGTGCTTGCTAATTTTAACAGGCAGATTCCAAGTCGCCTTAGCACAGAGGGGGAAAAAAAACATTAAAAACTGTAACTTCTGTTAGTTTTTCCTTTCATATTTCTTACAGGTGTTGAAACGACTTCTCTTTAATTTGCAAGTAAATTTATGCCTTTTTTCTGATAGGTAGCAGTGCACAGAGTAAGAGGGCTGGCTCGCTCCGGACGCGGTAGAGGGCTGTTTTGCGGGCTGCCCTGGCGAGCGCTGCCAACATAGCTGAGCGCTGCGGCGGCACCTCCCCTGCCGCTGCCGTCCTGGGCAGCTCTTCAGAAGCSGCTGCCAACAGCACTGATTCCTTCCAAGCTGCGCGGTGGTTTTCTGGTGCGCRCAAAGGGGGGCTGAGCAAAGACCACCAAAACTTATTTCCACTTGTGACCTAAGGCAAGGCTTGAACTCTGGTTTCCGCAGAGAAATGGCAAGTGCGCTGGCCGCCTGTGCCGTTCAGCTGCACGTATTTAATGCTTTTACGTTGCTACTGAGCAAAACGTTGTTGTTTAAGTGCAGGCTGAAAACACTTAGTCATTTTAAGTTCTTGCAGTGAAAGGGTCGTAATAAAAACATGAAAGAGAATAGCTGAGGTGGCACTTACAAAGTCAAAACAAAAGTGTGTGTGTGTGTATACATATTTATTATTCCAGTTTCTTAGTGGCCTTATATATTTTGCTGTGAGTATCCATACAGACTTAATGCATAACTGTTTGTATTAAAAAGTTGGTATACAGTGTTCTCTCACTTGCAGTTAAAAACTGTGAATCACAACCAAAATGCTGTAAGAACATCTAAGGTAGATAATTAAAGTATAATTAAGTTTAAATGCCTTGGTGAAGGAATATAAAAATATTTAAATTCAACAGGCTAGTACATTTGCAGTTTTCTTTTATTAGGTGTGAAATCTAAGAATCCCCTGCCAACTCTTGAGGGCTCAATCCAGAACGTTGAATTGAAGTACTGCAGCACATCATTGGTCAAATGTGCCTCTGGGACCGTGGGATCAATAAAAATTTGTGCCAAAGCCCCAGGTATGTGCAGCTGGACCATGTAAAACTTTATTGCCTGTATAGGAGAATTGGCCTTGCTTTTTACAAGGAGAGTTACTGAAACAAGAATTTACTCATTGTTCCTATGAATCAGAGAGGTTTTTTTGTATTCTGTTTTGGGGCTTTTTATTATTATTATTGAGTGTGCCAGGATGATCCAGTCTGGCTCCAGTATAGTCAATTTTGACGCTCAGTAAAAAGTAAAACTGTTGATTTTGCTGCTGAGACAAAAATTAATCTAAAAGTACTGAGTAGACTGGAATAAAACTGGATTTTCATATTACACAGGATATTTGCATTTTACTTTATTTGGAGTATGATTTTGGTATATTCTTATTAATTTTTTAATGTCTTATTTTCCATTAAGGCTGCAAGTACGTTTTTCATTTGTGAAGTCTTTGATGGCTTTGTGATAGACTGTTTCTTAAATTTTTACTAGGATTTTGTTGGAAAACTTTTCCAATCGGTGTGTGYGCTCTTTATGTATAATACAGCTAGTGCTAAGAACATTAAAAATGTAGTATATTTAACTCTTAAAAAATCACCATGAATTCAATTTAGAGTTATTATTTTATAAAGTTGGGATAGAAAACACTATTTTAATTAGAATTAATTGCTTTATTTGAAATCCTYTTGGGTGTAAAGACATTTACAAGAAAAATTTAAGGAAGTTGTTTAATATTTTATAAATGCTTGTTCATTCTGTTTCCTCTTTTAATTCTGTGCTTAAGATTTTAATAGCTATCCTCTTTGGACTAGTGAAAAATGTTTATATGTTAAAAAATTATCTTGTTACTGTACAAGGTATAAGCAGTCTAACTTTTATCTTAGGTGATGGTGGAAAAGAGAAGCTGATTCCTTTAATTCAAGGCCCCTCTGACACCAGAGACTTACACAGCAGTAAATGGCTCAATGAGAGTAGAAAGCCAGAATCTCTCTTAGCTCCAGATTTGGTAGCCTTTACAATCCAAATTCCACAGTATATGGATTACTGCCATAATTCTGGTAAGTGCAAAACTCTTGTTAAGCTGATATCACATTACATTTTCCTATCCAGTGGAGTTTTCAAAACAGGGGCTTGATGTAAAATGTGCCAAATGCCAAAGTATTTTTCACATACTGCACACATTATAACTTCAGCTCACTGTGAGACACAAAAACAAAAAATATACGTCCCCTTTAATAAGGAATGCTCTTTGACTTTGGTTGCCTTTTAAATAAGTTATACGGAATCTTTTATAAACATTTTTTTTTTGGCAAGGTCCATGTTGAAAATGTTAGTTTTATTTATTTATTTATTTTTCTGTCTACTGCGTTGTACTTCTTATGCAGAAGTTGACAAGCTGGATTCAAAATGGTTCACATAAATTTGAAACATAATTTATGATTCAATTAAGAATATGTTCATCTGTATTATAAAAAAATAGATGGTTTTTAAAATGCTTCTGAGCATGCTTTTGACTTCATGTACCTTGCGGTAGTTTTAAATAGGAAGCTAATTAATAACCAGTTATTGCTTGGATAAATTTAAGGATGTTGTTAACTGGGGGYAGAAATACTCTTACACAGCGTTCTTACAGTGTCTGTGACCTTTAAACAAAACATTACTCTGTTTCAAGGAATATCGTCAATTTAAAATCTGTCTGTTTGAAAATAATTGTAATAGTTTGTGAAATACACATGGATTTAGGTTTTGCTGTCATTATATTGCATTTTAAGAATAACGTTTTCGTCTTTTAAAATATTTCTCCTGTTGCTGTGCTGAGGATGAAATCAAGAAGTAGGAGAAGGAAACCAGTGAGCACCTCATTTAAGGGAAGCGAAAGAATTAACTCCCCCAGTATTATGGCCCCCTCCTCCCCGCCAAAAAAAACCCCATGATTCTTCTCTCTCAATTTCTTTCATGTGTAATGATCTTTGAATGTTATCAGTTTGAAAATTAACAGTGGATATGTTACTATCTTTGTAATTTTTATGTGCATATGTAAGCAGTATTTCCTTCTTATGTAAAGTGAATATTAGTATGCACTTTGCACTCTAGCAGTCCTTAGGTTATTTTTTCAGTAACTTCATTTGTGTGTTTCTTAGGCAGTATCATACTGGAAATGTTTATGGCAGTGTTTTTATAACAATTATCTTAAGTTCCTGCCACTAAAACATTGACTAAAAGCAATGATTCATGATTCAACAGTCTCTCCTAATTATTCAGATTCTTTTTTAAAAAAAAAAACTTGAAAAGTTAACTATTGCATCTGATTCCTCACATAACTCTTAAATGTCCATAATATTAATAGTATTTATTATTGTTATTACTGATTATTTTATCCTCTACCTTTTCCTAGAGGATCTCTTCAATTTAACTTTCTGATTTTGTCATAGAATATTGATTGAATTTTAAAGGAACCATGCATACTTACCTACAGTAAAGATTTTTTGCTGGTTACCAACATTTTAGCTCATCAGTATTATGGGTAGTTCAATTACGTAGTAGCACATATTTGATGGGTCTGTGACAGAGGATGCTTAAGAGAAATAAGGGATCAGTAAATCAAGTGCAGACACAGCTCWTATACAACGACTTAGAGAGGCTAGCTAATGATGCAGGAGAAAGTTGGGTGATGGTAGAAAGGTGTCTCTGGTACYTGCTTTGTAGGTGAATGGAGATCCGTGTAAAATGCTAGAATTTTAAATTTTAAAATCCTCCCAGAGTGCCTCCTGGTAGTAGCATCTACTCCATATACTGAATATTATATTGATAACTTGCATAGTCAGAGCTCTAGATCTGAAAGGCACTATTTATGAGGGATTATAATTGAGAGGGAAAAGTTGAATAATATGTTAAAGCTTTAGTTCCCGAAAATGTAGAGATTAGTGTACTGGAGATGAGCCTTTAAAAAAATTTAAACTATGAAAAGTTATGAATGCTTGAATTATCTCAGAATCCATACATAGGAAGTGGGTGTTGATTAAAGCTTTTCTTTTTCAAATACTTGCTGGAGGAATTGAGGCAATTTAATACAGGGGATATGGAAATCCTTATATGAAGACTATGAAAGCTGCATGGAGAGAAAACATGAAGTGAGATGAGAGCATGAAAATGGTCTTGCTGTCAGTTACAGTCACTTCTGGGAATTAGGAAAGCTATGCTTGAAAATTTAATGGCAAATTCAACTTACACCACATGGGAATTAAAGGGTCGTTAAAAGCTGTACTAGTCGAGATAACTTTGCAGTGTGAAGTTGAGCTATTTGGAGACACTCATCCTAATAATGGGTAATATGATGTTCAGGAATAGAAATTCATAACACTGAGAAGAGTAATGAGAATGGTTGAGCCCGCTTGTAGAAAGAATGGAGAAAAAGCTATCCAAGGAAAGACAAAAAACAACATCTAGATTTTTTCTGTATTATCCAATTGCTGGAGATAAGGCCAGGCCAGGCCAATGTTTCTAACTCTACAAGATACATGTGAAAATAYCCATATAGCTGAAGCTCTGAAAGCGTACATGCTATTTCTCCAAGAGCCAAGGGGGACAGCAGTGCCACTGGGCTGAGGTTGGCTCAGGTGTCACCTAGTACTCAGCTTGCTTCTCCCCGCACACAGGGAGTCAGAAAATTTAGCAAACTTGACATCAGCAAAGCTGCGGGTCACACAGCAGAAAGGTTTGCTTTGGAGCTACACCAGGCTCAGGAGCTGCGTGTTAGCCACCTCCGTTCCGAGCCAAGTGCTGCGCYGTGCCTGTGTGCATCAGATCAAGAGATGTAATTGCAGGGAAACTTCTGGGCACTCTGGCTAAAGAGGAGACCATGACCTAGGAGAGTTTGTAGAAGAATCTTGGACTAAAACATAAGTGATTAAAAAAAATTTTTGCTTATATGCAAATCGGTGAAGGAGAAGTAACTAGTTACATTGTGCACCTGTGAAGTTGGGTGAAAAACAACAGGGTTGAAAATCAAAGCAGTTTGGGCATGAGACACCAGCGAGGAGGTTGTGCAAGTGATAGGTATTTCTTGAGTAATCAGGGCAGATTGACTGGAGGGGAGATGTTAGGGGACCTTTTCTCCACTTCCCTCTGTTGCATCTTGTTCCCCGAGCCGTGGGACTCGGGAGGGCCAGCACTGCTGCGCGCTTGTCCGCGGTGGCCCTGCAAAGGCCGAGGGTGTATTTACAGTCTGAGTGACGTGGTGCCTACCGTACTAGCATTTCGTTTGTTGATTTTTTTTACCTGTTGATGCTGAGAGGTAGAGGAAATCTAGGTGATTCGAGCAGCAACATACTGCATTGGGCATAACCTGCCAGGAGAACTCTTAAGTCTTTATAAAATGTTATTCCAAGAGGGGCAGCATATGGAAAGCACATGTACTGACGATGGATGTAATGTCCTCCTTAGCAAGGACGTTCTCCTGTTYAGTGCACAAAGTGCGTCATTAGCACAGTGGAAAACTGATAAACCTGTGGCAGAGGAAGACTTCAGGGGTACAGGAAATAAATATGATTTTATTTAGTCCTTAAACATAAGTCTTCATGCCAGTGCTTTTAGTCCTGAGTACATTAATTTGGCGTATGAAAATCTACCATGGGGGCATCTATGCATAATTGTAAAAATCAGTGGATGTGCTCCCCAATTTTTAGGTAAACCTCAGCACAGAAAATATATATGAGAGAGGAGATTATTACACTACCCCAGGGCTTGGGAAGGTCTTCTTACTGCTTCTCTGAACTAACCCTGGATTTATTAACCCTCGGAGCAAGCAGCAGCCCTTGTTTGCTTCACCTGGCCTTTRAGGGAAAGGGAGAGATTGGAAAATGAATGGGGGCGTTAGGATTTAATTACAAGCAGCTGTTGAATAGATGAGGTGAGCTGATTAAGCCCTGTTTGGTTTGCCATATTGAATAATTGGCAGTGCACGCACAGCCGGGCTATGGAGAGCTTTCCTACGTATAAATCAAGAGGAAACAAACTCAGAAACAGCTTGCTTTGAGCTCGACTTAAATGTTCAGCAGTGCAGCAGCAGAGGAGCAAACAAAAATACTTGTATTAAATTCACGCTCCTGTGTGGTAAATTAGTACACCCGGCAGAGCAAGTGAGAGTGAGAGCAGGCTTCTCTAGTTTGTATGAGAGCTGCATGATGAATGAAGGGCAAATATTCAACCTTACAGAATTTAGTAATTTCTAATTTAAGTGATAGTTTTCTTAAGCTTCCAAGGACTTTTTTTGATTTTTTTCCCAACTTTCAGTATTTTCTAAATATAGATAAGAGCTCTCCTTTTCTTCCCCTACAAATAAAGAAAAATAAGGTATTTGTGAAGTGAAAATATTTTTAAAAACTGAAGAAAGCATATCCTCAAATACCAAAAAAAAAAAAAGTTTGTACTGGCAGCAGCATTATATATATATATATTTTTTTTCTTATATAACAGCTGATTTTACCTGGTAGAACTTACTCAAAATGAGGTGACAAATTTTACATGTATTTGTTTATATGTACACAGACCGGTATATRCTCCTCCACCCCCATTTCTAGCAGTTAAATACAACTCAGTGACATCTTTTAAAATATTTTTGACTGCTTAGTTTGGGAATATTGCAAAGTCTGACTTTTAAAGCAAGAACAATGACGTTTTATAAGTTTTCAGTTTAATTWAAGTGAATGCCTGTGCTAGTAAATAAAAAGTACTTGTAAAAGAGAATTCATAAACTATTTTGAAGTATTCTGTAAGTATTTGACACAGTGAATGAGTAAAAATGCTTAATATATTGTAGTAATTAAAGACAATTTGCATTTGTGGTTTGGACATAAATGTGTAAAAATTATAACCATCTATCTTATTACATTTCCTTTCCTTTCCCTGAGGATTTCACTATGTACTTTATCTGTAATTGTTGCCAGTTTTCTATCAATTTCCCACTGGGCTTCTGGTGCAAAAAATCTTATCCTCTCGATGACAGAGCTTGCCTGAATGATTTCATGCTCTTAGCATTTTTGTTCACGGGAATTAGGGGCAGAATGTAACTGCAGCAGAACATAGCATCTATTTTTGTAATTTTGAAGTTTAGACTCTGTTATTGGAACTAAATGAAGAGATGCAGGTGTTCTGCAGTTCAAGTCCTTTGGGATTTTTTGATGGTAGATGCTTGAAAAGAAAATGCATGTGTTTCCAGAGTCAAACAGCAGCTGTGGACAAGGATTTATGTTTTTCTCAGAACTTTGGGATTTCAAAATGTTACATTTAATCACATGCACAGAGAGGAGAGCAAATGTTAAAGATGTTACATATAAAACTAGGGGACTGATCTTTTTACCATACCAGGGAGTTGTGGGAATAGAGGAACAAAGTGATCTTTAATCTTAATATGAACAATTTCAAAAGGATTATGATAGTTGCCAGGACTCTGGTCTTTTGAGAACTGTGCTCTTGCAGCACACAACATTTATAGCCTCTTAATTACTTTTAAAATCTCGCTTACTCTCATATTTTGCATTGGAAAAATCAGAATGTTCGTAGTGTAAGTACTGAAAACACAGTATATAGTTATGTTAGCATAAGGTCAATTGAAATWGAAATAATTTTACATTTTTAGAAGAATTTTGTTAGTTTTGTTCTGTGGTTTTCAGAATTAGATTAAAAATCTGCCTGAACTAAGAGGCTAACTTTAGGAGTTTTCAAGTTGCAAAACTTGTGGGCAGGAGTATTTTGTAGTAGTGCAATTTCAATATCTCTTACAATTTTGAGATTAGTGGTCGTCGTTAATATAATGTCTGACACCTTGTTGATGAAGAATRATGTTATACTTTTWWAAAAAAAAAAACAGTGAAGGAAGACTTTTGTCACTTAATATGATTTTAAGAGCTGGAGTTAAAGAAGTTGATCATCTTAGGCTAAGATGTGCTTCATATATAAAGGCTTCTGTTTAATGGTGATATGATACTTGCAGAAAAGAGGTTGATTTCTCTTTTACAAATCAGTTTGTCCTTTCACAGCTTCTTCACTGAAGGCGCAACAGTATATGTGGCGTGAAGGTCTATACCCATGGAAACGCATACAGCACGCTGAACATTTTAATTTTATCCCAAGTTCAAGTAGGGGCAACAGATGGTGGTGCTGAGCAGTTCGGGATGGGAGGGTGGAGTGGGGAAGAACAGGTTGGTACCAGTGGTAAATCTAAATTTTAGTTAAAACCTATCTGTAAAACTCAAAGTTTCTGTTAAAATTAGTTTAATTTTATACCATATCTGTCAGTTTGTCTCCTGTCTTCCCCCATGACTCCCACAGCCAAGTATTTTCCGCGTTAGAACGAGGGTAGGTATGAAGTATTTTTCCAGACCGAATCACTTCTGTATCTACTGTCTTACAAAGATCCGACAGCTATTACTTGTTCCAYGGGGAAGTATGCTTGTATCCAGAGCAGTTCCCGGTTACTCTACCAGTTCCCACTGATGCCTGTGTCCCCTAACATCAGGCAGGGGCATTTTATACTCCGCTATGCAGATGAGTATGATTTCCGGTGGGCTGCGTGACTCCAGCGAGTGGCAGTAAGTTCTGGGTGTAGAAAGGTGGTTGTGCAGTGCTGGAATAGGGCAGCCTGTACAACTTCCCGTCGAGTAATTCTGCAAGTCTTGTTGGTGGGAGAGGGGTGTTACTTTTTCATCTCTCTGTTTTGCCAGTGTGCCATAAATCCTTTGGTAATTTATGTCCTAGAAGCCTGTAACTGGCTTGAAGAAGTTTCTGAATTTTGTAAATTGAGACTGGAAAACTGATAGAGAAGGAGTACGCTCTCTCCTGTCAGTTGTTGCTGAGGAAGTTGCTCAGAATCTCTCTTTTTTTCTTAAACATTTTCTTAAGCATGACATACTGTTCAGCTGCGCTGTCAAAGGTGGCAGAGTAAAATCTGTAGCCAAAGAGCTTTTTCCTTTGTCCAACTTCCTTTTCTTGATAGTATCACATAAGGACTTGGCAATATGGCAAAGTAGTATCAAAATATGGACAATGAAAAAGTGGAGCCAACTCCAAGGAGCAGCAGCCTGAGACGTTGCACTAGGAAGCGTGTTGTGCGTGGGAYTGGAAAACCTGATTAAAAGTGCTCTTCTCTATTTATCCCTTTTTCTTAAGAAACATATCATCTAACTTATTCACTTCTTTTGACTCAGGATAACAGCTTTCTGCCCATAGGTAGTGTGTCTCATCTTGGACCTCCTAGGATGGTTGAGGTTTTGTGCTTCAGCATTGGCAAATGAAGATTGAACTTTTGAGTTCTGGGTAATATGGGGAATGTGTGCTTTAAAGTGCATTAAAGAAGTCTCTCCATCTTTTCTTCAAACAGAAAATAGCTGAGAAAATTCTTTAGAACATTAGCTTGAAAATGGAARTGAAAATTTATTTTTTAACTTTTTAACTCATTAAATGTGTGAAAGTTGGAGAATGGTAGGAGGTTATTTCTGCTCCCTTTGTTTTGTGTTTATGCATGTGTGCTTCATAAGATTTCTGTTCACTTCACAGTCTGGCAGAGTCAAAGTGTGCCACGTGTCAAAGGGCTTCCCACGGGCACTCAAGTCATATTTAACACCACTGGTACGGGAAAAAAAAATCTCAATGGGTAATCAAATGGTATCTCTCCTTCCATAAYACTTTAGGACAATGCTTCTTTGCTTTATCTATTTATGAAAACGCATTTGTTTTGAGCACTTTCTCTGCTTGTGGCATCTGAAAAGGCACTATTAAGCAGAGTGACTATTTACTGATGGTGCAGAGATTTTTGGAAACCTGACAGGCGTATGCTTTCAGCAATTGCTGACACATAGCTTTGGACATTGAAATCTGTTTTTAATTGARAGAGTATATGTTGGCCAACACATTGGGATAGCTCCTACTCATTTTGAAAAAATGCCATGGGATCTTTAACTTCCATTTGGATACTCCCCAGACATGGGCATAAGGGACTGTAACTGTTTACTTTCAAATGATGTTTAAACTGTTTCCAGCTTTTATAATTGAATTATATTTCTCTCACTACTGCTTTTGTGATGTAAATGGTTCATGCACCATGAGTATTTTTTAATGTAATAAAATGTTATATAGAGATCACTAAAAATTGATGTGATATTTGTAGTAAAATATAAATAGGTTTTGACTACAGCAATTTTTATTTTTCAAATTTTAATAACAATTGATTAAATACCATGTTGCTGAACAGAACTGTCATGCACTTGATCAAAAACAGCATAACTTTAAGTATCTCCACTATTTTCAATAATGTGCAGAAAAGCACACGCAGAAATTGTGATTACTCCTTGGGCTCAGCTACTTAACTGAAACCCTGAWTACTACCTAACGCACATTACTACTAGTATAAAATTGAACTCTAGTCTAAATGTGTGTGTATATTATATATATATATATTTGCATATATAAAGCTTTTTTTTCCAGCAATTTCAAAGATTCAACTCTGTAGTTAATCAAAAAAACYTATAGGTCACTCCAAAGTCTCCAATGTTTTGGTTATAATACACACAACTGTACTAGCAGTCTTATTTGTATGGTTTGGGATGCAGTCTTAAAAATACATAGTGAATRTTCAGCCACATATTCCTCTCCTGCCCAAACACTGCCGTTCTGAAGTTCTTCTAGAAGTTCATTACTGTAATTCTACAAATAGCCATTTGTGGTCACAAAATAAAGTTGTACAAGAAAATAAATAGTTATGGTTTTATGTRAAAAGGAACAGTTCTCAGCCAAGATCAGACAAAATGGATTCTGTTTTAACTACTAATTTTAATTCAGCTAGATAGTTTCAATGGTGAGCTCTGAGCTAAGATGTATTCCTATACTTGAGCAAAGGGCAAATGGTTTTCAAAGGATTGTGAAAAGCTCCAGGGTGTCCAGCTTTGGAAATAATCAAATAAGGTTACTTTCCTTAATGTTCTTGAAGTTTTGGGGAATCAAGCTGTATTTTTATCAAAAAAAAAATGCAAACTATATAGGAATTAGTATTGCAGAAAACATCAGTCAYTTTTAGCCTTTAGACTATTTAATCATTTCTGTGCTGTATGAGCTGATTTCATTTTCTTCTTACCTCTGAAAATACTGAAATAGAACCAAGTGTATCTTGCATGTATTTGTTCCATTAGACTTGTTGTCTTAAGTTGCAGAAATATTTAAAGTTTCTACTAGGAAAACAGTGTGCCATTTAACTTTTCAGTTCTATTTAGTATATGACCTAAAGGTAGCCTACTTGCAGCCTCCTTATGTATTATATGGGCACTATATATATATAAATATATATATATATATATATATATATATATATATATAAAACAGATGTCTCAGTACAGCAACTATAAACAAAAATACTGTATATCTAGTAACTATTAAATTTCCATGTAGTTAGAATTCTGTTTTATTGAAAATTTCCCCCTGAAGTATATTGACAGTCTTAGTACTACTTAGAGAACTGTATCTATTTGAGAAACACAGTGATATGATTATAGTGGAAATATAGCTAACCTAACTAGCYAAATTTTTAAATTGTTACTTAACTTTAATCTGATTTACACTTAAATTGGAGAAGAAGGCAGTGGTGGAAAGGAAAACAGTTTGCTTTTCTGAAGTCATGGCTGAATGAGAAAATTCTAGCTGTAACCCTGATCTTGCAGCTGGTTAAGTTAAGGCAGAAACRTTTTCCTGAGCAAAGCAATTTGCTCAACTGAGTCCTGAGCTCCCATTCAAACACTCTTCTCCTGCTAATCATTGATATTGAGCTCTACTTGCAGCACAGCGAACTATGCAAAGTCCGTTTTTCCCAAGTGCTTTCGTAATTGCTGATGTATTTTCAGTGTGAACTTGACATCTGAAGAAAATTGTGATTTTTCCCAAGAGCTTGATTCTTTACATCATAGCAAGTCATTTTAGGGTAGTACTATCCAAACTTAGTGAGCATATTGCGTGGTTACGTGGTGCAATGGGCTGCTGGAGCAGGGGGTACTGGGACCAGGAGAATTGAGAGGATGGAGATTTGCGAACAAACATGTTGGCTCAACGAGCCACCGCGGTCGGAGCCTTCCTCTGTCTGCCAGCTCGCCCCCTTTTAGCCAGTGCTTTTGCACAGCTCTTGCTGCTCAGCTTCTCGGGCCATTTGCCTGGGACTGGTGCCAGGCTGGAGAAGTAGCTTTCACTGGGCTGCCTAATGCCCAGAAATCTTGGAAAAATTGCCCACTGCTCGTGGGAACGTTGAGGCACAGGTTTGTGAATTRCCGTGTTTGCAACTCTGCTGCACCATAACAAAAAAATGACTGTGTTCTAAAAATACTACACAAACCCTACATGAAAATGGAGTATAAGCCTGAAAATCAGTGTTAGGTGTCAAAATGTTAATCTGAATAAGTCAAAAGGCTGTTTTCCCCCACAGGCACTTATAGTTGTTTTTTTCCTGAGACAAAACTACTTAAGCAATGTAGAAATGCTGCTTAAATACAGTTAAAAGTAAAATACTAGAATTGGCTGACAGAATTTTTTGTTTGTTTGCAAAAATGGAGAACATGGATATTTTATAAATGGAAACAATTCTCTTCAGAAAAATAGCAGAGAGACTGTAATCAAATCTAATGAAGCATTAAACAGTGCCTGGCTCGAGATTAGTGAGCAAGATTATAAAGTGTGTGTGATGGATCATCACCTCTGGACAGTATTCTTATTTTTTGCTTCTGAATTTCTCTTTAGCATAGAGAGTAATCCTAGTCTCTAGTGAGACATAAGTAATCATAATCAGATGAACTTTTTGTCCTCTCTGAGCTCTGAATAAATTATATATTCGCTGTATTTTTGATATGTAGTGTGACTGTGTTCGTGTTTATGTTCATTATCTATTCAACGGAAATCAGGAAAGGAGAATATGAATTCTCTTCTCCCTCTGATTTTGAGGTTTAGTATCATGCCTCTTGTGTGATTAGAGAAAAGGGAATTCAGCATTGACTGAATATTCTCTCTAGGTTGTGAAATGAAAATTAATGGAAGTAAAATCACAGAAAAGGAAGGATTTTCAGTATGTCATTGTAGGAATACTATCACCCAAACTTTAGGTTAGTATTTGTCAAAGATTAAAATTGTTGCAAAATAGTCATTCTATGTATGTTTGATAATAGAATCTCTGTTAAAGGATGAGCTTAAAATTAATCCGTAGTATTAAATTTTGTGCTTTTAAAGCAACTTTTGAAAGACTTGACCAATATGATATGATCTTCAGTATAACGGAATTTTCTGAAAGCAGATGTGTGTTTTAAAAAATACATATCAGTCCTCTCAGCAGTTGCATGTTTAAACTAATGAAATAAAACCTTAGAGCAGATTGCAGTCTATTTGATGAAATTATTTTTAATTTATTAGCCAGGAAATAAGGTATAGTGGATTGTATTTTGGAGTTGTGAAGGCAAGTGCAATAATGACAACATGGTATCTTTTATAATACTAATTGTATTTAGGGTGAAAACTTTTATAGTAATTCAAAGCTGGTAATACTTTTTTGTATTTTCACTTGTAACATAACACAGAATAAGTATAAGCCTGTGAAAGGGATGACTTCACACAACTGTTGATGCACTTTGAGTGAAACATCTTTATCAAGTTAATACAAGAAGCAGTCATGCCCTACTTGAATTACTCATTTATAATGGCTGAGCAACAGCCTGGATGTGAACTTTGAAATCCTGGGAAAATAAGATGCATGCATGCATTCAAATGTCTAAAGCCTTTACTTTACAGCAGCTGTAAAATGTTGAAGTGAGATGTCAGCTACTAGCTGTTGTCCACATTTTTAGTCTAAGGGGAGATGTGATCATTAAATTGCTAACCAAGCTTAGTATTATTTTAATCATTGTGTCCTCAGTTCAAGATTTTCTATTCTCAAGAGCCAATTGAGCATTTAGGATGCAAGTTTCAGATTATTTATGTACGTTTTGCACACTTTTAATGCAAAAGTTATTCCATTTTCATTTTAAAAACATTTGTTTTGTTACACTACATAGATCTTTTTTTWAAAGAAATGCCTGTGTTTTTTAAAACTTGTGATGGGAAGAAGTAATACTACAGATTTGTAAAATAAGAAAATAAAGTTTATGTATCGGAAGCAATTTCAAAATGTGGTACTTGAATGTTCAAGGAGGAAATAAGGGTATAATGTCTACTAAAATCCATGCACTGAACATAGGTCTGTCTCTTTGCACAGCTGGAATGTTGCAGTTTGCACAGTGTTTTGCAGGTGACTGCGCTGAATTTCCATAGCCAGGTTCCTTGTCTTCATAGCTTTGTACCATGCTTCTTTTGGAAAGATAGACATGTAGGAAGTTAACTGGGCAAGTCCAATTTTTCTTTAAATGCTTGCATAATGCTGAAGAGTGTGCATCCCGTCACATTTGAATGAGATATATTTGATAGGAGGTGCCAGGTGTTGTCCTGAGCATCTTCACGTCTCCCAGGTTGGGCGCAGGAGCAGCTCCTCTTCTTTCTGATTGGAGTCCCAGCTACTCTCTTTTGTTCGTTGTTGCTTTATACTTCTCCCCCCCACACACTTTTTTTTTGTCATATAAATGGAGTGGCTAGCATAGTCATTTGTATATGGTTACTGATAATTTTGTAGTATATTTTCATTGCTTTATTTATTGTGCTGATGCTAATGTAAAATATTAATGATATTTTTCTCTAATGGCAYGTCTGGAGGTCTACAGGAATTGCACATGCTGCCATGACAGCAGGTGAATGAGAGTGTGAAAGCCCAGTTCTGCCTGTGGCAGTGTCTGGAGGGGCAGTGTGAACTTTGTCCTTGCATGTCTTTTTGGAGACAGACGAAACATCCATGTCCTATCTATCCRGGGACACTCGCAGAGATAATAGTAATCTTACAGCAATTGATGAGGCTTCAAGAGTGCTTACTAGGGACAGTTCAGGAATTGGTCACATCATTTACTGCATGTTTTTGTTACAGTAAGAATTAGGATTCTTTATTTCAGACTGTTTCCTGGAACAGGGAATCTCTAATATGAGTCATGCAAACTTGTTTTTTCTTCTGGAAAACTACTATCTCAAAATTGTGATGGAAGGAGCAGGTGTTTGCTACAGGATGGCAGCAAGTTAAGCTATAAACTCAGAAACTATAATTTCCCTCCTATTAGCAGGAAAACTGAGACAYAAGAGTAATTGAACATACAGGTAGAAATATGGTGATTAAAATCTTCTCGTGTATTTGTTCAGGGCAGCACTATTAGAGGTCCTGGAGCAGGAGTAGAGTAGGGCAGAAGGATAGCCAAGAAGGCAATATTTATCTTACATTATTGTGCAAACTGGAGGCTTTTGGAAGGGTTTGCAATGCTCTTCTCCATAGTGGTGCTTTGATGCTCTAGCTCTAGCTCCAGGAGGGTRATGGAGAGGTATTTGGAGGAAGGATGCTGTGTTAGCTCTTAGACCCTCTTCACTCTTGATATCAGAAGCGGGTATGGATGCAGTGCAGGTCACTCACTGCTGGTGCGTGTTTGGAGTGCCTTTTTGAGAAGTTTCTGTCTATRGTCCCTGCGACAAGTTTCTCAGCAGAGAATCTGAAGTAGCTTTTGCTCCTTTGAATGAGTATTTGTTGGTTTCATTAGGAAGCCTCTTCACATGAAGCATCAGCATCCTGTTAAAAGACCTCTATCTTGTCTTGAATGGACAAGTGAGAAGGGTTTTTTTTGTTTTTTCCTATATGCTATCTTTTTGGAGTGGCAAAAGTACTGGAAGAATTGTGCAAAGAAATACTACTTCCCTGAAAGAATATTTAATGCTATAATATTTCAAACAGCAATTTTTTTATTCAATATTTTTTCTATGTTTTTTTTCAATTTACAGAACATTCATAATTGTGTATTAGTAGAACTGGTGTTGATTGTGGAAGAAAGTCGCTCTCTGTGCTTCCCTTTCCAAATAACGGGTGTTCCAAATGGTGCTCCTTAATTTCGTTACAGTCAAAGAACAATACTGATGCTGTGCTTGGCTAATGGGAAAAGATGCTGAAAAAGCTGACTTCCTTCTTTTCCCAGAAGAGAGAGTTGTCCTCTTGCCCTCCTTTGTTTGCATAGAGCAATGAAATGCGAATTCAGAATGGCTGGAGTTGATTTCTTAATTACAGTTGAAAAAATTGGAAGTACTTGATTACATTTTGCAAGAGAGTTATCACAGATTTCCATGTCTAGCTGTACCTGTATATATGCTTACATGGGTATAAGCGTATGGAGAGAACAAGATACCTATTCTTACTGTRTCTGTGAATGAAATTTGAGTACTGATGAAATTTGAGGAAAAAAATTAAAAAATTATGTTCTTAGCCACAGTACATTTCTTGACCTACCCCAACAATATGTATGAGAGCTAGAACTTGAGAGAAAATATAAATCTTTTTAACTGCATATAGTACTTTGGATGYACTTGTTTCCCAGAGGATTACAAGTGGAATGGTAGGACAATTTCTTTAATATAAATACCTCAAACATATCTCAATCTTTTTGGAAAATCTCCAGTTGGTTCTTCATTCCCCATGAGCAGACAAAAAGGAATGCAAACAGAACGCTTGGAGCTTTTTGTCAAATTTTAATTTCTGTCAGTACCTGTGCAGTGTTGTTGTAATGTTTTTTGGGAAACACAGACAAACTCAATGTGCTTATGCACATTGGAATATAAAATAGATTAATAATAAATTGAGTCTGCTAATATTCTCCAGTAGTTTTTCTACATGAGGTGGCATAATAATAAAATACATTATGACATGATATATAGTATTTCTTCACAGATCTTTCAGGAATTTTTACATAACTCCAACTGGCCTTGGCCTCTCCTGAATGTGCGATACCTGCAACATTTTAAAATGAAACTTGTAAACCACGTTATCATACGTACATATAGCTGTTTTAGAATATATAAACATGTATCAGTGCTATCCATCTAACAACTATATAGAAGATTTACATTTCAAGCTTTGTATTGCTTCTTTACTAAATCTTATTGTGTATTTGTAAATTGAGTTATTTTTCAACTAAATAGGTTGCACTTAGTAAAGAAATGTGTCTTCCCACCAGAAATCCCAGACAAAAGCTATTACGTATGGCAGCTAGAAATACGTAAAAGGTAGCTGGCGTCGCTGGTTTTAGTTCCTTAGTTTAAGAATACTTTTATACTTATTTAGTTAGAACAGTAAAACGGCTTGCATGTCAGTGTGCCAATGCAAATAATATTGAGACTTTTCTAAAGCTTTTTAATATTTCTTCCACGAAGTGTAGTTTAATATTTAGTTTCTGGTATCATCCATTATTATTGTTACRCTTTAGATCAAAGTAAAGATAAAATAGTTTGAATTACAAAGCATTCAATAACTTGAATTTTCTGCCTAAGCAATAACAAAAAGTAGCGGGCTGAAGTTCAGATTTATATGGTGAATAAGTCTGAGTAGTTTTCTGTGCCATTAGCGGAACAAATTAAACTTTCGCTGGTTGAGTGCATATACCTAAACAGTRTAGTGTGGGAGGATTATCAGCCAGTTAGTCTTATTGGTTTATTGGCAGCAGAGCAGATTTAAACCAAATTTTCCCATGGCAGAGGTACTGTATCAGAGATCCCAGAAGTTTTCCTAAGAAATTTATGAAGTGGTATGTAAGTAAATTACTGAAGAGCCATCAAAGCAAGTATGTTATTAATTGACAATTTATTGACTTCATCCTCAGTGCTAGTTTTTTTAAAAAGAAAGAGGATTAGGATTCAGCCTACACTTTGAAAGCTGCGTGGGGTCTTTTGTAGGATATTTCAGTTAAGCTGTAATTAATTAACTTAATTAAATATTAGTAAAAGAGTAAAAGCACACTTATTCTGATGGATCTATAAAAACAGTCATAAGATCAATGTGAATCAGTAATGGAAAGTGTGAATCTGGGTCTGGTTAGGGCAAAGTGTAACACTAGTTATCTTTGATCTTCTGAGAACCTTAGTCCTTGCTCAAGCGAATCTCATATTGACCTCGCTGGCTAATTGCCCGAGACCTGCAGGGTCTTTACCCTTCGGGTTAAGGTCAAAGATATACTGCTGTTTATTGTACTGAACCATTTCTTTGTGTCCAGGTTTGATGGGTTTAATTCAAACAGCRTTGAAACTTGCTTTCCTTGTTTGTTACTTTACCCGTATTGAACAAGTGATTACAGCAGAAAGAATCTTTCTGGTGTTAGTTCATGTTGCTTCCGTTGAATTACTGGCCTCGGCTGATCACCTAGCTACTCCGTGTAACAGCTCATCTGTAACGTGTATGTTGCTGTCTATGCAAAATATTCTGGGAATTGCCATAGAGTACTTTTAGACTTGTACTTGAAAAGTGTGATGTAAACCATGGAATTTTATAGTGACTGTAGTTATGTGGTGAGTATCAGTGAGCATGCTGGAGTGTTTTTTTAATGCATCTAATAACTGAGATGCATTTAATTCCTGCTGATGTTACATGGAATTGCAGAACTCCTTAAGCACTTTAAAAAAAAAAAAAAAGCTGTTTTTCACAGATTAATCATGTGTAATTTAAATTGATAGTAGCTTTATGTCAGTCTTGATTAAGATGGATAAATTTAATATGAGAGAAATATTTTTGCTATTACTAACAGTCCCTAAAGTCTACTACATGTTTAAAAAATACCCATGAACTCGCCTTTTCCTGAAGTGTGTGGACWTTTTCTAATGCTTTGAATAGCTGCTAAATTACTGTTCCCGGTTGTTTGCCAGGTAGGGGAGAGAGTGCTCGATGTTTGATTCACAGTTGAATTTCTTGTGAAAATATCATTCAGAATAGTGTATTGGGAGCTATTACTGAATAGGTTTACTTCACGATCAGTTTTTTGGTCAATTTACCTGTGAAAGCAGTCTCCTAGAAATCTGTCTAATCAGTAATAGTGTTTTGAAAATAAACATTGTGTAAGAATCTGCCCTTTTCTATTAACAGTTCAAAACACTCTAAATAAATCAGTGTTTTTTTTTTTTTCAGTCACCCATGGTATACTTACCTTCTTTGATATTGTCAGTTCTACCTACTTTGTTCATGGTATTTCAACTTTGATCTCAGCTAATTGCCATTAAATTCACACCGCTTACTGACTTGGCAAGACAGAGCAAGTTAATACCGTTCACTGTAATGAGACCAGTGACTTTATTATGTCCCCTCCAGACATTCACTTGTCTGTTTAACAGGCAAAATGATTTGAGCAATTTTAGATACGCTGCTCATACATTTTCCCTGTAAAAATCAACAATGTTGGAGAATTCTACGACTAAAAGTCTTAAAGTTTTTTTGTTGCTTAACGCACAGGTATTTGTAAAGGTGTCTTTTTCATGCTGATTCTTAGGCTGCTTCTATCCCACAGTGGGATTTCACACATGAGCTGTTTGGAGCCTGTCCTTCGGTCAGAAAGGGATTTCTGTGTTTGCTGCTGCTTGGCTTTTCGCCGTGAACATCGCCTTTGCCACGCCGTTAGAACGCGCTCAAGCAAAACAAACGCCCGCTGGTTTCGAGGGGTATTTCCCCCCCCCCCAAATGCCGAAGAACGCCTGGTCCGGTGTTGGGAAAAGGCAGAAACCTCTCCTGGGGGTGCCCGCTGAGTGCGTGCTGTACCAGCGCTGATGCCGAAGGGGACGAATGCAATAATTAAATACTTACTTGGAATATTAAACAGTTCTGGTGGAGTGAAATATGCCATAAAAACTTTCATATATTTAAACTTGAAACTATTTCCTCAGAAAGAAGCAGGACTGCATTCACTGGGGATTTAGATGGGGGTTATCTTTAATTCTCCAATCCAGTATTGTCCTTAAGAAACAGCTGTTTAAGTGCTCCTTTCCTCAGAGGATGTAGTGACCATTTACATTTGAGGCAAGATGGAACATCTAAACTAYTAAAGATCTGCTGGCAATAAATAAATCGTGAAGTAGATTTTGATCATCTTTTTGGAGTTAAATTGAACCTTAATTTGAAAATGAGGAAAAACATCTAACTTATTAAGTACTGTTATTATTAACAGGTCCTTCTAAAAGTAGGTCAGGAGCTAATAGTAGTAGTTTATGCATTAGAATGACCAGGCTCCAATTTGCCAGTAAGTTTGTCGAATCTTTCATAACTTCTGTGATCCTAATTAATAATAAATTTCCCATATTGTGAGAAGAATCTCTTTTGATATAATCATTTATAAATGAATAAATAAAATATATAAATAGTTTTTAGAAATCCAGAGCAAAATTTTTCACCTATTTTCCTGAGCATCTGTCTTTCTGTCAGTATTTCTGGTCTTCTTCAGTGTGTGCCTTGTGTCTGCAAAATGAACATTTCAGCATCTTCTCTGCATTTTATTCTGCCCAGACTTTTTTGCACGTTTTTATATTTGAGCATTGAACAGTCTGGCTGTTTGCTGCCGGGTTATGTACGTATTAATAACTAAGGCCAGCTCACCTATCTTTATTTTTTTTATAACCAATATGTATAATGGATGAGAGTGTAATAAAAACTAATATGATGGCAAAAATAAAAAATCTCAGCTTGCAAGAGGGCCCAGCAAAAGCYGTGGGACAGATAGGTTTATATTCCAAAAAGAACCAAAAAATCTGGAGCTMCAGTRTGATGAACTGCATCCAAACCCAATRCTGTCACTTCCCATTTCTTAGTCAAATATTAGCATTCRGTGATTTGTAGAGTTGCTGTTGCTTTCTGCGTACTGGCATGTCTTAAGAACCAATTTTAAAAGAAAAACGTTGTCACTCCATCATTATTTAAACAATTTCACATCGTAACAAATCGCACCTTGGGTGTACACACTGGAAATGAAAGCAGAGATTAGTCGGGTGCCCGAAGCGATGGAGTCAGCTGTAGAAGCAGAGACGTCAGCTGTGCCGGCGTGCTCTCCCCCTGTGTGCTGCCCGTGCCGAGAGCCTGCCAGGCATCGCACGAGGCGCSTGTAGCCTTGCTGGGACCATTGCTTTCACCTTTGTGTTTATTAAGAAACTAGTAATGCACACAACAGCCCTGTCAAATGGATTTGCTAGAAATAGTGTTAGGAGGACATTGATCCACAACATTAAGAATTTCAAACTATTTCACAAATATGTTAAGTTTTTAAGATTCTTTTAGGCCTTTAGGGTTCTTCATCTCCTTTTGGAATAAAATAATGTAAAAGCTTTTTGTTTGTTTGTTGTGATACAGTTTTCTCATAAGACTTCCCTTAATGTTCAGGAACTGAGATATAAATAAGAGATTGTTTCTTCTTTTCCTAAGTTTGAATTCTTGCTCCAGAAGAATAAAATGTGATGTGAGACAGTTAAATACAGTAAAAACTGAATTAAGCAGTCCAAGCTAAAGTCGCTGGACCACCCAGGTCTTGGACCACCCAAGGGACCCACAACAGTCAGTTGCCTGAAAGAGGTGGCCTTTTCCTAAAGGTCGAACAAAGTTGTATTGCGTATCTTGGAAATATTTTGCAATGATTTCTTAAAACAGTTGGTTGCCTACTGGAGGTGGTCTTTGTTGTTCCCACTGTGTAAGCAGTGTCCCCGTGAATATGGTTCTCCTTACTTTGCTTTTGACCTTAACCTTACAACTTTTTCTTCTTTTTTTTTTAGGGCAAAAGTAAAGTAAAGTACTTAAAGAATGAGTTGCTCTTGAGTAGAAATCTCAAGTTATTACAGGTTTGTGTAGTGTCTTGAGTAAATGAGATTTTGAAGGGGGAATATTTAATGGATGCCGCTTCTAGGATTTGCAGTGAATCAGACTGGGAGCACTCATAAGTAAACAATTCTTGATTTAACTACTTTAACTGTACTTCCATTTGTGAGCAGTGTTGAAATATGAAGGTTGTTAATTCAATATTAGGATTGCTGAGTCTGACAGTTTAAATAGTCTTTTGAAAATGTAAATCCATTCTTTTGAAATTACTGAAAGTAGCCTTTTTTTGTCCTTAAATCCAAAGTAAAGTGATGTGAATATATTATTCTGTAAAATATTTTCCATAATGAAAAATAGATACTGCTAGCAAATTTCCTTTGATTAAAGTGTTTCCTGTGGCAATCATCATTCTGAGATTGCTTTCCATTCTGTTCTTTTTTTTTTTTTTTTTNTTTTAATTCGTTAGGTAAAGTATAAGTCATATAATTTAACACTCAAACTGACATTTCTATAGACATGTTTTTGTAGCAATAGTGGTATTGTGATGATGATAATTTAGTAATATAAAAAAGATTTGCTGAGAGAAGATATACTTTCTATTATATTAGTTTATATTCATATATGTAATGTACTATATTCCCAGTCCAAAAGAGACATGGCTTTACTGRAGTGAGTCAGGCACAGGGCCATGAAGGTGAATAAGGGACTGGAGCATTTCTCATATGAGGAGAGGCTGCGGGAGCTGGGACTGTTCAGCCTGGAGAAGAGAGGGCTTAGGGGGACCTGACCCGGGTGTAAAAGTACCTGCTGGAGGATGTCAGCAGATGGGGCTGGACTCTTCTCAGTGGTGCCCGGTGACAGGACAAGAGGCAATGGGCCCAAACTGAAACACGGGAAGTTCTTCTGTCTGAACCCTTTTTACTGTGAGGGCGACCAAGCCACTGGGAAAAGTTGCCCGGAAAGGTGGTGGAGTCTCCATCCTTGGAGACAGTCAAAACCTGGCTGGACAAGGCTGAGAGCAATGTGCCACTGGTGACCCTGCATGAGCAGGGGGAGTGATCTTTAAAGGGCCTCTCCAACCSCAACTATTCTGTGGTTCTGTAAGCTGTTACAGTTGGAAAAAAAATGACTTTTGGGGGCTCAGGATCCTTCCATTCTGTCCCAGTGATATCTTACATTTCTGTAATGGTCTTAGTTAAATAGCTAGTGAGGATAATTAAAAGTAAACACTGGCATGTTATGCAAAAATTCACTAAAACTTACTGCTTTATTTCTTTAGTGTTSTTTTCCCTTACAGGTTTTAGTTAACATCTTGTTTTCTGATTTTTCTTCCCATTGTTCTTAAAAATGAAAAACATCCCATTACGAAGATAAAGGCAGCATCTGATTTCTTCCTTTTTGTGACCTGGATAAAACACTAGCTAAGATGAATTCCCCTTGAGTAATGAAATGTATTTTGTAGATATAAATTGGTGTATATCCTCTATAATTTGTAGTTTTAATTCAGTTGGTTTTATTCTAAAATGAATGCAAGCTTTCCTATAGCCCTGTTAAAGGACACAAGTGACTCCTGTTCCTTTGTAAAATAAAATGAAAGCACAGTGAGCACTTCAGATACTTCGCAGCCAGAAAGATATAGGTATGGCAGGTCAGAAGATGTGGAAGGGGGGTGRGGGGAGATGTGTATAAAGGATGGGAAGGTGTGTGTAAAGGGGAGGAAGGGAAATCAGTTTAGTTTTCAAGGGGTTTTTTTTTTGCCTTGATCTTCGTAACAAGATGTTTCTGAGATGTATCTCTTGTGGATGAGAATGAGATCCTACGAGAGATGCAAGTTAAATAATAATAATAATAATAATAATAATAATGAGGAAGTAATTCCAGAAGTACTGACACAAAAAGAGACGATGTTATTCATAAGCAGGATATAAATCAACTCCATCCTTTTCACTTTACACAATTTTAATTTTGACTAGATTTTTGAGGAGCTGATGGGTACAATGTTAATGGCTGAATATTGAAATGGAAAGAGTGCCTATATATTACTGTGCATTCACACACTAAATTCTCCAGTTACTCCTTTCTTCATTTAATTATGTTAAATGCTAGCTTATTATTTCTTCTTATTATTTTTCTTACTTTTATATTTCTTTTTTTCTTATTTTTTTGTGTCTGCTGAATATAAGAWCATAGACATGGATCACCCGCATCATCAATTCATTGCAAATGCCAGTGTGATAATTGTTTAATTCAGAATAGGACACRTGGACTGGGGATGTGGGGAACTACAAGTCATAGAGTCTTCCTGTCTTACCACCGTGTAACAGAGTGGAAAAAAAAAACAAAAGCTATAATAGCAATGATGGATTCCTGACATAAAGGAGCGGACATTGAGGGCAGGGTACTAAACATGTTTGCAATTCCTTAGTAGTTCCCAGGTGATAGTGTGATGAATTAATGTTGGTGACGATGGAGGCGTCCAGCCACGCGTGCCATCACCGGCCTTTCTGACTTCCCTCCGGTTCTCTGTCGCTACTAATTCCTCGCGAAGCTGCGGGCGCCCGATGAGCGCTGGCAGGCAGGGCAAGATGTTAATGGGGCGCAGGAGCGAGCACGGGGCTGCGGCGGCCCCTTGCAGACAGCAGCTCACAGATAAAAGCACTAGTTTTTTGKTTTTTGTTTCTTGGGKTTTTTTAAGCCAGTAGTTGGATCTCTTTGCTGGTAAATGGACTTTGAAGTCAAGTGGTGGTATGAATGCAAGAGAGTAATTAAAAATTAAGCTACGTGCATTTCTTCTTCTAATTTGGTCTTGCTGAAAGGAGCAGCTCTGCTCCCCCTGCCAAGTTTTAACCCAGTATTTTAAACTGTTCCTTTTCCARTGTTCTCTTTTATAAACGATGCCCTTTTAGTAGCATAGCAGTATACTGTAATGACAATTTTCCTTAAGAGGAAAAACGTTACTCTTGCAGTGCCTCTACTTTTTTTGTCATAAATACATTAGAGGTATCTAAGTTACGCTAGAATTTGTCAGTGCTTTTCTGGGGAGGATCTRTTCAACACTTTGCTTCATAGTTCCCAAGGACTGAAAAAGTGAAATTTTTTATGCAAGTCCAGTGCCAATTAGTTACCCTGTTCAGGCACGACCTGCTCTTGAATTTGGTGTGAAGAGAATGAAGAAATGTGTGGAGGAGCTGTTTCTTTTTCTACCTAAGAGCAGTGTTTCCCAGTCGGGGTCCCGGAGCAGGTCAAATGAGGCAGGAGTATTTATCTGCATTACCCTGAAGCCCATCTGTAGCTGTTAGTGTGAACATTTTGCTCAGATCCCCTCTTTCATGGCGTAGTGGTTTCAGGCTCTCGCCGTTCGATGGTCRATGCCACCCCATCACGGTGGCTGACTGTAATGGCTTTACGTTCTCCCTGAAACATCATTTGATACATGGTGGTGAGAAGGGATCAATAACTGTGATTTAAAATGGATACTCCTTGGGGAGRAAGGGGAAGGTACTTTTCTGTCTTGAGACACTTGTGGGATTTGKTTTTTTTTCTTTTTTTCTTTCTGAAGTGCAACCAGGCAGTGGCATTAGAAGAAGGTTTTGTGGTGTGGGATGACAGGGACTGATACTACAGAGAAAGGATATGGTTTGTTTGGGGAAAAATTAGTGGCTTGTATTCAAGGAAAAAACAAAAGACCATGAAACAGTGGGATTGTGGTAAACTAGAAGCTGGGAAAAATGCTTACTAGCATTTAAACAGTAAACAGGCTTAGCTGCCTGATATTCCAGACCAGGGGCAGACCTGGACAACCTCAAATTGCCTATTTACTGGCATTCGTCTTTAACTACACATTTTCATTTAAGACGCGTTAAGGAATGGGGTGAGCATCTGTCTAGATCATTAGTATCAATTTTCAATAAGCTTTGAGAAAACAATTTCCTAGGACTAGAAGAATGTGAGTGTTAGGCTTTTGGCGGGGAGGGAAGAGGYGGAGGGAGGGTTAAAAAGAGACAGAATACGCTGTGTAGTGCTAGCTTCTTTGTAGGTTAATATTGATTCTAGATAAATTATAGAATAAGCATAGGAATTTCCTAAATGGGAGATATATTTAAGCCTTAGAATATGATTAATGCTAATAAAATTGGCCATAGGGGAAATGGGAATGAATGAGAGATGATGGCTTCTATGAACTATGTATTGTTATAATATCCAGTAGCTCAATATGTATCATATTGTCTTGTTGAAGTAATATATGTGGCCTCCTGTAACTTGCCTCTTTTAAAGCATGAGGTGTCGGTAGAGCTCAGTTTATTAAATTTATTAAAAAAGAAGATGGGAAACAGCTTCATAATCTATAAATATGGATAAAGGGACTTTTGAAGCTTTTCAAAAGCTGACAAAGTTGAATACTGATTCTAGCACAATTTAAACTAGGGAAGAGATGAGTATTTTTAATGAAGGTAATAATTAGAACAATTTATGRAGGGCAGTTGATGTATTCTCTGTTACTAGAAACATTAAAATAAGCATGGACTTTCTCAGAAGATATGTTCATGGTTATATGTATGAAGGGAAAGCTAATTCAGGAAATTTCTATAGCCTGCTTTTTGGTAGACTTAATAAAGTGGATGGATCGTGGYTTGCAACCGGCAGTCATTTAATACATGGCACTGCTATGACTCCTGTAGCAATCAAAGCACGCGTGGTAACTAAGCAGTAGCCTTTCTTGGAGCTCTTTTCCCAAATTCTTAAGCTATTGAATTCTGTAGCACTTACTCTTGCCATTGAACTTTTGAAAGCAAAAATGTATAAAGAGAAACCTTAATGCAAATAACGTGCAGCTTAGTGCCAACTAACTGTCTTGGACATGAGATTTGACATAATAAACCTAAGGAAGGTAGATAGTAAAGGCTGAAAGTTCAGCTGGCCCAAGTCCTGTAGGCATTCTGTGCCCTCAGTAAGTTTTATATCCTAAGTTCATTCACTCATACTTGTTTCTGGCCACACAGATTAGGTCAAAAATGATGGGTTTTTTTTCAGTAGAAGTTTAGTTTAAAATATAGACTTGAAATATTTAGATTTTAACAACCTGTTAAGTATGCTGTATACTGTTGTGCAGAGTAGTGATTGCATAGTAGTGATGACCCCCAGCTGCATGTGTCCACTCAGGCCCTGACAAAGACACTGTCCAAATAAAGATGTGAAATTTGGATGAGAGGAAGCTGGCTGAAAGCCAGGTAAGATGAGGCGATGGTAGTGCTCTGAGAGAAGCAGCTGGAGGAACTGTCACAAATCATGTTATTCTTTGAAGGAATGTATCCACTGTTGGTTTTTGGGGTATGGAAGTGTGTGGACTTGATTCTCATTAAGTCAAATTAGGTAACGTTCTTTGTTTTCCATCACCAAAAAAAAGGACGATGGGAAACTTAACTGGGGAACTTCTGCTGACACTTTGTGATATAACAGACATTATATTGTCTTAATATATACAATATATATATWAAGAACTGTATACTGGCAACTCTAAGTATTATACAGTTGGGTCTGGGATCATGAGAAAAAAGTATGTATGGAGAGAGAAGGAGTTCTTTCGGCCTCTCTCCCCTATTTATTTATTTAGGATTTGTTTTAGTTCTTAAGTGTGGCATAAACTCATGTTTGTAGACATGTCTTAAATATAAACATAAATAATCATGTAAATATGGGCTGGAGTCTTTAATCAAGTATTCACTTTTACTTCAGGATTGAAGTATGAGACATATGTCTCCCCTATATGAAACATGGGGGMCAAYTTTTTTTTTTTTTTTAATGGGGAACAACTTTTTGTTGTTGTTGTTGTTGACTTCCAGTATAAAAGTGTATCACTTTTCAGTTGAGACTCTTAATTTGCAAGATCTACTGCTTAATTAGAATCTTTTTATTACTAGAGCACAATTTATCTTTATAACTTATTTTTAATATATTGTTCAATATGGAATGGTATTTAGTTGCTCTTATGCAGCGTTAAGAAAGGATATGAAGTTTTTGATAATTTATTTTGCCAGCTCTTTTTGAACAATTATTGCATATGCTGCTTCAGGAAAAGCAGAGAATGATGGTTGCAGCTTAAAAATTTAAAGAGAGAACATCCTACATATTTTAAAAAGTTTAAGTTATTTATTGCTTGGATGACGACATGTAACAACAATGTAAATTACATACCTTAGATCTTTTACCAAAGGATAAACTGTTTCATTTCAAAACAGAACCTTAGAGTATAAAATACCACATGAATAAGATACAAATGATGATTATTTATTTATGTATTTACTCCAATTTCACTGGAACCAAAGGAGAAACATTGTTTTTGACTTGTAAAACATGTAAAGCTTCAGAACTGTCCAGGATTTAAGCTTACGTAGTTGGTTTTAAGACTGGATGATAGAATTTATTGTGGAAGTGCAAGCCTGGAAATAGAAATCAACCAAAAGTGGACACATATCCACTACCTGAGAAAGTGTGTTATTTCCTAATGAAAAACACTTCTCTGACAAACCTTCAATAATTTGAGGAAGAAGTTTCCTGCACATGGAATTTTTGAATTTAATGGTTGGTCTGCATCATTTGTGAAAAAGCGGCAAATAGATACGTTTCATTTTGGAAAAAAAATAAAAGAAAAGAAGAAGAAGAAAAAAAGTACTCACMCAGTTGGATTCTTCAGAAGCATTACAGTGCCCACAACAACATCTCAGGGAGCTTTGGGAAGTCTCACCGTTCACATCCTCTTCTGAGCACTAGAACTGCTGGGCAGAACCCGTGCGTCCCTACGTGTGCCTTCCCGAGGCTTAGAAAAGAATTATTTCCCGATAACTAAAGATGGTTTTGCAGCTGTTAATACCAAGAGTCTTTTTTTAATCCTTCCTTCTTAATTTTTCAATAGCATTGTTTTATGGCAGTACCAATAAAACTTAAATTTGTTTGCTGAGAAACCATGAACCTAGTAGGATTTCAGGCCTGAAGAGAATGTCTGCTAATGACGGTAGGGGTTGGAGGGCTATCCCAGGAAAGCCGCCRGTCTTTTCCATTCACCTCTTTCTACTCTTCTGTTCCCCTCTGCACTTACCTTGTGAGTATTGCATATGCCTTTTAAAAAGAAAATAAGTACTTGAAGAGGTTTAAAAAGAGAAGTTGGGGGCCAGTAACAAACACTGAAGTTACACAGCTTCTCAGCTGTGTGAAGCAAACGTACTTAAAATTAGTTATTTGAATTCTCAGGCTTGGAGAGTTAAAATGARGTTGTGACGAGGGTTTGACATTGTAACAGGCATTTAAAAAGTGATTAGTGCATTTGGGTTCTTTACACTCATGTTTTATTTAAGCTTGAATTTCTGGAAGTCATTTGATGCTGAATCACATCAACTATGACCATGATATCACAAGAGTAAAATTATCTTTCTGCTRTTAATATTTAATCTTAAGATATTTGTGGATTAAAATTACTCAATTACCTGCTTTTTTWTAGTGAAAAGTGATAAATGATAAAATTGATTTTTTTTCCTTTGCAATTTTATACACTGCAAAGGGGAAAAAAATGAACACTAAACTGTAGCAATTGTTCTTTAGATTCTCAGAATTCAGGGAGACTTTTACTATGCTTCAAATTTGATAGAGAAAAGTTAAAACAAAGCCTCGATATACCAATTTGTAGGTTCTTTTTCTTTGTATTTATTGGAGAGAACCTAAATGTCCTTTAAAATGGAAAGTGCTTTTCTACACAGTCCTGTAATTGAAGACTTAAGTAGAAAAAGTTGGATTCCTTGAAACCTTTATCTGTCTTTATAGAGGTGACTGATGCTAAAAAGATCAGCTAGCTTTTGGCTGTTTCTTTCCAGCTTATGGTTTGATAAGCTGAATCAGTAATAATTCTACTTCATTAAAATGTCAAAGACCTTGATCTGTCTTCGCCTGATAAAGAACAGGCATTAGGGCTTTAGAGCTGTCACTATAGTCTCATTAGATTATGCAGCTAATTTATAGATTTGTCTGTAGACCAGCTCTTTGGTGACAGCAAATACCATTGTTAACACCTTTCTTATCRCACTTTCTTTTCTGTACTGATTATTTATTTGTTTCCTCTTCTGTGAGGTCTGCTAAGGAGAAAGTTAATAGACTTCTGCTCCAACAAGAAGTTTAACCAGTAGCTACAGTGATAGCATTAGGAAGGTTATGGAAATGCTTAGAATTAGTGTCTTGTGAGTGAGTTTGTGTTTTTATCAGGGTAGCGTGAGAAGTTTGTCCTACTTTGCTAAAAATGGAAAGCACACTCCCAAGTAGAGTAATAAGAAATTGTTGTCTTGGATAAAAACCTCCAGGGTTTTAGTATGTTACTTTGTCTGATTGTTTGTTTAAAATACTTGTGCTCTTACAGGACAGTAGTGGAGAGAATCCTATACACAAATGATGAAGAAAGAGACATTGAAAAGGAGGATGCTCTAAAAATTATGTGACAATGCCTAATAATAATTCTRTTGTGATAAGGAGATATGTTTTACTGAATTGAAACTGTATTTTGAAAAATATATTTATAGGAAAGGATAGAAAAATTGATTACATGAATGCAACAAGCTACTTTTCCTGACCATACAGATCTTAAACTCTTGCTGAAAAAGAATGGGAATGCTGAACACAACTGATTTCCTGGAAAATAACTTCCATTTTTTATGGCTGAAAGTGTAAACCCATGCACTGCTTTGTCTTAAGTAGCAATGATGACAGATTCCTAATTATAACAGTATTAGTGGAAAGCACTGTTAAAGCCTGCAAAGTGATTTCACATTTGTCGTGTATTATTTTGCTGAATTATTAATAGAACCGTGGCTATATTTTATTGCTCTGAAAATTAGTTGATTGTGATGATGGAAAACTCGGCAATTACCAACTCGACGTATATGTGTAAATCCAATAACAGCTTTCAGGCAAGAAATGTTTCATGAGATTGCAGCTAATCATTATCTTTTTAAATGATGATATTGTTTGTGTRAAAGATGTGTTTTGTAGTATGGAAAATATGTAAGGCCATAACATTTCAGTTTCATCAGTTGCCGATGTGATACTCAAATGACGTAACTCTTCTTACGCTGTCCTTCTGCATTGCACTTCTCCATCTGCATTGAAATTCCCTCTCAAAATCCTCTCTTTTGTGAGCCTGTCAGTTATCACAGAAATAAGAGGTGGAAAAGGCTTGCTTGGTCACCCAGTCARTCGTGCCGCCAGTGAGGCAAGGAGAGGTCGGCAAAGAGAGGGGGAATGTTTTTGTGTTTCCCCTGATCYGTTTTTAAGTAACTACTGGCACATCCAAAGTAAAGCCCAGCAATTATCTGTGTTTTCTGCTGAGCACCAATAGGCCTGGTACATCTAACTGTAGTCCACGTTTCAAACATTATATTATGAATAAGGCTTTGGTTTTTAACACAGGATCAGTGAAACCTGCTTAAAAAAATGCTGATACTAGCAAGTGTTTGTGAATGGGGGATGTAGATATATGCATATATGGTATGTGTATATACAGCCCTGTTTGTAGTGAAGAAAGCTTAGTGTCCATGCATGGTATCTGAGAAGGCTGGAGCAGTGTCGTTCAGCTCCKTGAGACTCTAGGTGATAGCCACCCTGATTGCAAAAATGCAATCTGAGGTGCCCAGAAGGAAAAGCAAAGTGAAATAAATAAATGTTAGRGTACATAATTATCTCAGAGGAGTCATGGATTTCATCCTCCTGTAAAAGCACTGCATTACAAATTAAACACAATACAATCTGAACTTTGTTTAGAAAGTTTGATGCAATTCAAGTATTTTCATGTCTTTAGGGATGGGTACATGTTTAAATATATAGTGAAAGCCAGGTGGCTAATTTAAAGGAGAATGATGAGGAAGTAGTTCATAATAATCCTGTCTTTATTAGGTGAGACAGAAAGTTTGACCAAATACGTGTATATAGGTGTACACGCATACTCTTCTCTGTCTGTCTTTAACTTTACATTGGCCATTTCTTTGTATAGGCACGACAGTATTAACCAGGTTTTGTTGTTGGGCTTAGCTAATCCAATTCAAGTAGTTTGTAAAAGGGTGATGCATTACTCTACAGTAYTGCAGGTGCCTTGGTTGGGAGCACATAGGTTGGTTGCATCCTCCTATCAGTGACAGAGCAATTGGCTTAAATGTGTATGTACCCTGACTGAATAATTATCTGAAATAAAAGAAACCTGATATTTTGATCCCAGTCCTTTGAGCTAGTAAGACCCCACCATGTCTTTTGAAATAAATGGGAATATCTGACAAGGATCTTAATAACCAGAACCAAAAAAAACATACCACATTCCACTCCACTTGGGCAGTAAATTTTATGAAAGCCCGACTTAAAGGCAGTAGATTGTCAGGATTTATTTATTTGTTTTTTGCAGTATGCTTGCAATTACTTTTAATCTATGGACGCACTGTCATTTAAGTGAGTAACAGCAAACTGTTCAGTCTAGTAGTTAAAATGGAGTAATGGGATTATGTGTTCTGGTTGGTTGTGACAAGGGAGCTAAACTTCAATGGTTTAAAAAGTGTGTCTGTCAAAGTTTTATCTTCTCTTTTTTGTGGGGCACTAGTTACCATCAGAAACTCAAAAAACTGAACTTGGAACCTGTACTTGGGAAGAACTCAACTGCGTCTCAGGCTAGAGCTCTCAAGGTGGGCAAGTTAGTACCCTTGTGTGTTTTTACAGAGAACCCTRTATATACACAAGCGTGAATATAAAAAATGGTTTATTTCTTTCAGTGTGAACTTGTGCGCGAGGGATGTTTCATGTTTGCTTTTCAGGAACAAAACCTTTCAGCACGTCTCTGCATGAGCAAAATTAGAGTCTGCTAGTGCCAAATCCAGAATGTTTATCTGAGAAGGCCTGATTGAATAGGACAAACAAATGCCTGGGGGAGGAATTTTATCAGCTACGGTAGCGCTGCTGGTGCAGATCGCTGTGGGTATTCTGGTCAGAAGTGCAATTAAGACAGTTGTTAGCATTCTCGCTCTTTGTACAGGTTCTTAGCATTAACAAGTAAGATCCTGCTCAAATGGCCAGAGAAAATCCATCTGCCTTAAGAGGAAACTCCCTGTTAGTTCCAAATTATGAAGAAAGCCGATATCTTTGCAGCCATAAAGTCAACTTCTTGTGTAATGCACCCCACAATTCCCCCAGCTGTCGACTGGCACGATAGCTATCAACGTAATGACTAGACATGCTCTGCGGCTTTGACCCTTCTCTGCCCTTTCTATAGGAAAGTATCTGTTCCGTGAGCTAATGATCAGGCACAGATAATAAGGCTTCCCTTTCCTTGCCCCGGAAATCWACTTCAGGCTTGTCGTTCTCCTCCAAGCAAGGTTGCTGTGCAGTTGCAGTATGTTTCCTGCTTGCCTCAGATGTCACAGAGCTCGTCTCTGCAGCTTTGGAGATCGCAAGGCAAGCTTGGGATCCATCTCTTCCTTCAGAAGTGGCATCAGGCTACAGCATCTGCAGAATGACTGGATGGCTGCCATTTATTTAAAGAAGTATCACTGAACTGGAGACTCTTAGAGTCTTACTCTTTTTTTTTTAACATAGTAGTCTTATTTCCAATTACCTTTTTATTCCCTTCCCCTCTATGATTTTTAAGAATAAATGAAATAAAAATCTGTGMATGACTGAATGAATAGTTGAAGGATTTTGATGAATACCTGTTGGATAAGCTGCAGGAGAGGATGGAGAGGACTGCAAGGTGAAGTGATAAAAGAGTTGGCATTGGGAAGTGCAGAAAGAGAGAAAAATAGGGTTATCTTCACTGAAGGGTAATGAGAATGGCTTTGTTTTAATCCTGAAATGTATATATGTAGTTGGAGGCAAGGGGACTTTCATGTATTATTTCAAAACTAGATGCAAATGCTGTAGCTACTGCACTTTAAGTGATGCCATTTTTTGAATGTTTTGATCTTCAGGGCATTCATATAATTCTTACTGAACAGACTCAAGATCTTTTACCACCTAAGGTTGTTGCTATTGAGATAAAATGATGTTTACATCATTTTAAAATATGAACCTTTTATAAAATTTCCACCTCCAACTAGCATGGTGGTTTGGAGTTCTGTTGATGTATTTAGCTCTGATTTTAAATACCCTTCTCAATAAATTATTAAGTGGTTGTCATTGAATCTTAAGCACAATGCGTATTTATTTATTTATTAATTTATTGTGGTGCAGTCATTTGCAATTTGTTTTAAACTAGTGGGTTTTCCAACTTTTGAGTGATATGTGCTGGGAAACTTCAAACGTCGTTTCAGGGAACATAATGGTAAGTATGAGTGAAGAGATCAGGGCTGTGTTTGCTGCATGTTTTGCGGACTTCCTTAGTTTTGAATTTTATTGGTGATTTTCTCTGAAGCGTTACAAACATCTGTGCTTCCATAGCTCATCCTCCTGGTCTTTCATTTGCAATAAATTGCAGTGCCGGTTGCTGTGCTCCTGCAGCCTTTCACCTAGCAGCAAATGACTCCTTCCCCACAGATTAGCAGTTCATCCAGGAAGTCACTGAATAATTTGTGGGACCTGACAACTTCATCATCTAGTTTGGTAGGTTGTGGGAGAACTGGCTGGTCTCACTGAGATGCGACTGAGGCTGCGATGGCGGTGGTACAGCCAGCGCTGGGAAGCGAGCCCGAGGGGCGCAGCGCGRAAGCTGGAAGGGAATTCAGCTGCGAGGCTGAGTGGACTTGGATTCAGGGGGCCTTTGGTTCACGGGAGAAGCTGAGGCTGTGCATGGAYGGACAGGTTGACCTTGCGAGATCCAGCAGCTCATCAAAAATCAAAAATCATTTAAATTGAGATAAAATTCTCCAGTTCAAAGAAATGTTACTCTGGTGGCAATCCATAATAGCCATATTTCAGCACCTTCAAGCTTCTTCAGATGGCCCTGGGGACAACCAGCCATCCTGACCTGTTCCTTCCCATGCGCTGCTTTGCATCCCCATTTCCTGGCTTTGGGCAGTGCCGGTATTGTAGGTATTACTGCAGATTTATAAAATACAATGCAAATAATGATAGATTATTGATAGGGACAATTAAATGAACTGAAAAGTAGAGCTAGACACTAGGTGGTGAAAAGTGATTATCCTGTGGAAAAGCAGAGTTTTGACAAGCAGTAGCTTTCAAATTTTGATTTGGGGGGGAGGCTACTGTATTTCGAACCTTGTGTATAAGAAAATGGTCTGCAAACAAATTGATTTAGGTGACTGCTGTAGGGTAGGTTTTATTTTCTTTAACATTACTGCCCCCATATGGATATGTTCAGAACATACAGTGGCTGCAGGGGAGGCATTTTGTATGGAAAGCAGATTCAAAAAATCAATTTTTTGTCAACTCTGAACTTTTAGATTTCAACTTGATGTTATTTGCCTTGTAATCAGATGAGGGACAGAAGTCTGTATAAACATAAACAAAAAGGGTTTATGTTATGTATTATGTAAGTTAATGTTCTCAGATGGATAACTGAAATGCTCATTAGAAGTAATTATTACTCTGGTAATTTAGCAGTATTTGCAAATGCACCTGTACTGAGTTTTCTATAAAATCATCTTGCCATTAACTAGAGATTCAAGAATTTAAGGAAACTTTCTTTGTGAATGAGTTTTGTGTAAGCACAAGTATAGCGAAACATGCAGACATTTTATTTGATTCAAAATTTATTTGAATAAAATTTGACAAGCCATCTCTAACAACTTGTGTACAAAGCAGTGTAGTTGGTGCATGTAACAGAACTGAAGGTGATTTTCGCTAAAGCTAAGCTTGCTAATCAGCTGGAAGAAATCCCTCTTCTCTTTTAAATATGTAAATATATCAATTAAGCTATTTTACTGCAGGTATTAACTACCTTCTATGAGTAAGTAAAAATATGTAACTTAACTTCTTGCCTGTTCTTTTGGTGGTTCACTGTATCAGCACTACCTTTCCAGTCCCAAACTGTTTGGATTGAAAGGTTATTTTTAACAAGCCTCATGCAGGAAAATCCAAAAATGAGGAATTAATAAAGTTAAGATTTACTATTGCCACGGCAGCACTTTTTTAAATGGCCATTTCAATGCAACTAGGGGAACAATTAAAACTTTTTAAAAATCAGTTAAAGTGTTACAGGCCAAGTTAAGTGTTCTTTATTTATTCCAAGTAGCTCATTCAGTAAATTCTTTGAATGTCCCAGAGGGCTCTGTGTGGAAAGGATGTTTACAAGTACAAAGTCAGTGTTATACTATATGCTTGCTTAACTCTAGTTTCTTTTAAACACACTGATATAGGTTGTAATTTGTAATATTAAATCTGTTCTGCATAAACTGACAACAAATTTGCAACTATTAAAATGGTTGGGATGGAAAGTTTCAGACTTTCTTTTTTTTAATTAGAAGAACCCTTTATGATTTCTTTCCACATTTTCGTACTATTAAAACATTACCAAATAGCATTTTTTTTTTTACCGTATACAGCAATATGCTTTTGCTTGTTTGATATCTAGGAAGTCTTTCATTCTCCCTAATTGTGTAGGATCCTCTATTTTTCAGTCATCTTGTATATCTAATTTGATAACACTCAGTTTTCAAATGAAAATGCATTTTCTCACCTCTGAAATGTGAATGTAGTTTGGAAAATTAGCAATAGTGTTTGTTTATTATCTGTAGGAGAAGGAATGGGAGGGCATGTCAGCATTTACAACAGTAACTTTTATGTCCTTACTAAACCTTTGTAAATACCGGTAAGTTGTCTATTCAGTWACTCATATATTTACTCTCCAGATTTATCTCAAGATTGAGATATTCATTTGCAATAATAGAGTTAAACCAACACAAAATAATATGAATAAAGTCAAAATGAAGAAAATATTTACAAATGTATTCCTGTTATAACGACAGAAGACTGTGCATGATTATCTTTACCAGCAAGCCCATCAGAGACATGTATTTTATCAGCAAAAATATTCATTTTTTATGTATTTTTTTAGCAATTTTTCTTCCAAATGGGCTGCAAAGTGGCATAGATAGCAATCCATGTGCCTGGTAGTACGTGCTGCCTTTTACCAAGATGAGCAGACAAGGAATGGAAACCTTTTTGGAGCTATGGAAAATGAAGCAGTAGCTTCACAACGTATTACTCATTTCCCTAATACCTGCTGATAATTAAGATATAATGTTGGACTAGCAGGGGTGTCACAGTATTTTAGGAAATAAATTATGGTAACAGAATGTTTACTTCTAAACCTGATGTGTCCCCAGAGAAGAACTGAAGTCGTGCTAAGGGCTMATGAATCTGCTGCTCATCTGAGCCCTTGCGGGCAGACGCAAAAGCCGGTTGCAGTGGAGATAGCAGTAAAATGACTTCAGAGAAAAATTAGCTGACATAGGATGGAGGGAAAGAACAGCTGTTGAAGTGGAGATGAGTGACACACTGTTTGTCTTGTGCCTTATTTTCCTTAGGAGAAAAAAAATGAGATCCACATGGTTTGAGTTAACTTACTCTTTTGCAACACCATTCCAGTGAATCTGTGAAGTGCGACTTCAAAATATGTAGAAGCTTCTTGTCCTGTTATCATAGGTTTTACTGAAAAAAAAGAAAAGAGAATGAGATATGGCCCTAGAGCCTAGCTGACATCCCCTGTTTCTGAATTTATGTTCATTTTAATTTATGTTTCACTTRCATCTATTCACTTGAAGACTATATTTGAAGGATTATTTCAGTTTTGGCTAAGTGTCAAAATTTATGCAAGGCAGCAAATCTACTTCCTTGAATATTTTTATTTAAATTTTAAACACAAATAATACTGACTTGTTAGGAACTTTATAGATGATAATTATTTGCTATATGTGAGATATATATATATATATATATATAATGGTTACCATAATATTTTAATTACCAAAATACTGAATTTGAAATTGGATTACTGTAAATTATTTGTCGCACTGTAAAAGTACATGTACGATCCAAAAAAAGCTATATTCCAAGTTTTCAAAACTCAGTTAAGAAGAAAGAAAATCAAAAGTCTAGATGTAAGACAATATATCAGTAAGTATATGGAGTATGTTGATGAGAAGAAATTGAAAACATTATATTTACTCAAAGAGGAACATTTGAAAAAATAGGGGAAAAGGCAGATGAGAATAAGGACATTTGGTATGTTGTGAGTAACATAACAAGAGGATGAGACAGGTATTAGGGAGCATTAGGAAGATTTTAGATGATAGAATAGATTGAAGAAAGATTAGAACTCTGAGAATATCTGTAGTTGGAGATAGTAAGGTAGAGGATGTCGGTGTATTAGGAACCTAAACTAATTAGGCCTTAAACCTCCTCCTGCTTCTTTTTTTTAAAAAAAGTTCTTCCTTTGGGAATCCAACCTGTTAGATCTTGCCATACACTTTGGGTGGCATTTGAATCCTGGATTTCTGTGGAGACCGGTAAGGTTTTCCCAGCGACGTTGCCAGACTTTCCCATGCTGCCATTTCCACTGTTTCTCCCAAACATCTCAGAGGACCAACAGATAATGCAAATCTGCTGCACTTACTTGATTTTAATCATATTAACTTGTCAGGGTCTTGTAAGAAGGAATCACAGCAATGCAAAGTGCTCACAGAAGCTTTACCACGAAACAGAGAGTTCTTGGTCAGAATTGCTTCCATAACTTTAAGAAAATAAACAGTCAGAAAAACAAATGCCTCTTTCCTTCTCYCTTTCTCTGAAACCACTAACTTCCACTGCGGTCTGCAGTGATAGCAAAGGACTGATCTCTTGCACCAGGTATATTGAGAACAATRCATGTGCCTTTTTTCCCCTAAGTGCAAGTATAATTTTTATTCACTCCAACAAATTAAATTTCATACTAGAAACTCCATATACTTACTGATATATTGTCTTACATCTAGACTTTTGATTTTCTTTCTTCTTAACTAAGTTGAGTTTTGAGAACTTGCAATATAGCTTTTTTTGGATTGTACATGTACTTTCACAGGACAGTACAGATATATGCAGATTGGATATGTATGTGGCTGGTTCCCCAATCAGGTGACAAAATCCTTATCTGAAATGTTTGTAGGGTCATTGGTCCATTGGCACAGCTAAATTTTACCCTTGTCACCAAAGGGTACTTCTGGGTCTCTGCAGGGGGCCATACTATTAATCAAGGCCTGGGAAATGGTCAATGACTGTAATGGAACCTGGATTTTTTTTCAGAACTTATTGTCTGAAAATGTCTTGGTTGYTTTTTGATCCACAAGACATCTGAAAAAGAAATGACAGATCTATTTCCTGATTTTCCGCTGCTCCCACCCTCCCACCATGGAAGCCTAACTCATGTACTTCTACTTCAGTCATCTAAGACATGGATGACAGTCCCAGGATGATATTTAGGACCAAAATTTCCCAAGAATCAATAAAAACAGGACCATCCAAGGAGCAATTCAAATGCATCAATTCATTAATAGGGAAAATACATTTTCTGTAAATAAATAAAATCCCACTAAAAGCAGATTATAGCTTCTCTTAATATTTTTTGATCTAATGTTATCTTACACTGCACCAGTGTACATCTTGTTCTTTGATACGCAGCTGAATTTCACTCATAGCAAAGGAATGATGGGGAAAAGCTTTTTTTTTTATTATTTTTTTATTTTTTTTTTTTTTACAAAAGACCTATCTGTCTGAGCTAATCAGCTTTAAGAATATTTATAAACATTTTACACTACGAAAAACTACTTAAAAGATGGAAACATGAGTAGTTGCGGAATTTGGCAATAGGGAAATAAGCTTTTCTGTAGTAATGATTCATATGCTATTTGAGCTTTATTATTTGACTTCTGCTATACTCAAGCAGTGATTTTTCTTTCCATGAAGGATTTTTGTCCCTTTCCTCGATGTAGTTGTCTCTCAGGACAGCAGGCTTTGCGAGGGCGGGAAACATCAGTCTGCATCTCCTTGGGAGAGTGGGGATAAGTATGGTGTACATATAATGTTTCTGGACGGTGTTAGTAGAAAGCTATCTCTCCAGTTGTAAGTAATTTTCTGCAAGTCAGCATTTCTAAATATAGAGAGTGGATTCTCTTTTGTTAAAATTATATGTGAATTTATTAAAGGAATTGATGTTAGTGTTTTTCTGATATCATGAAGAAACTGCAAAGGTGGTTCTTCAGTAGAGCAATACAAGGCAATTAATTTGTAACTTTTTGTTGGTAAAAGGTTTATTTTAATTGTAAATATTGTATAGATGCCCCCATAGTATTCTTCTTATAATAATGTTTCAGGTTATAAAATCTGCTGCAGATCGGTTGTGATTTGTAAAAGTTTGTCTGTAAAATACCATATTTTTTCCATGTCTATAACTGCTTCATGTGGCCACAACAGCTGGAGAAAATAAAATGTGTGTACAGCTACAAAAATTCAGATTAGACCCACAGATCTACTATTCATTAATTTGCTTTATTTCACTTAAGTGAACTCTTCAAGAACTCTTTTTTTTTTCTCCCCCTAATTTTTAACCACAGTTACTACTTGTGAAGTTGTAGTTTGACACAAAATCAATGTTCAGAATAGGTTGTACGTATCTGGTATATTGTCTTTATGCCATACTTCTGCTGCGGAATGCTTACACCTTTGATACATTATCATGTATCATATTTAAAGAAAACCTTATCTGGATGTACCTTATGAATATGCAACCTAGGATGCATAGGTAAAAGTCAAAGTTAAAGTAGGGTTAAACTCACCATTCATGTTTACCTTAAATTGTGGACTCCAAAAGTGTTTCCATTCCATGGTTTCTTTTGGAGGTACATTTCAACTTGGAATCTTTTTCTTATTGATCGGAATTTCTAGTAAAATTCATTATGAGCCTGAATTAACCCCCCCCCCCCCAAAAAAAAAAAAAGTTTATCTGGGATTAAATCTTACTACTTGCATATCTTTATGTTTTGCTATGGTATTTAATTTAATATACTTTTATGGTAGTGTTTTACCTTTAGTTATAAAGTAAACTAGGCATCAAAAGCTTGTAGAGTAGGAAAATGAATATGTGCACAGTTTAACCAAATGTGGTAATGAAGAACCTGGATACAATAATTCCACCACAGAAGTGTTTGGAGCTGGCCAAGGGAAGATGCTTGTTTGTAATTAACTTTAACACCAACATAAAAATGCGAAGCATTTTTACAGATTTATTTTGAAAACATATATCTGCTAACTGAGTTTCTTCTTCTTTGATTAGAAGAATTTACAGGGGCAGTTTGAGTTAGCAACCTTCATTCTTGAATTAAGAAAGAAAAGACATATCCTTGCATATAGTTTGCATGTAGTATCAGGCCCTTATAATGACTTTTTTAACACTGTTTGTTGCTGTTAGGAAATAGCACTTTTCAGATAGAAAAATTATTAGGATTTCCATTCTTTGAGTAGTGGACTTGTCCATGATTTGAGATTTTCCTCCTAAGAAGATGTCAACTAAGGTAGTATTCAGATGCATGGAAAGTCCCTAGTACTAGTCTTAGCTTGCCGAGGTACTGCTGCCCCTAGTTACAGAAACTGTAATATGAAAATCCTATGAACTATGATAATCCTGCATCAAGAATTATTGGTAATTCTGAGATTAAGAAATATGTCCATAATAATAATTTGTTTAACATGGATTCAATTTTTTATTTCTTTCTCAGCCCAAATATATTATACCGTGATTTTTTTACGCATTGTTGTCAGCTAATTTATGTAACTTTCTTATGAAAAAGTTTTTGAGATACAATATAGAAGCAATGGAGGATGTTGTTTCCAAACCAAATGATGAAGGGATGTTGTATTTGGAGCACACACTGTGCTTACGTATCTTTGTGTTATGGACACACGTATTAGGAGTATTCTTTTCACCGTGACGAGAACGTGGTTAACTGAGAGGAGGAGGTTTGATTTAAATCTGTTACCCTGCTCTCATGTAGCTGAACGTGTTGACAACCAATGAGAACTATTCAAGTATGTCCTCTGAAATAAAAATCTTGTGTAAATGCACTGGAAATTTTTAATATGGGAAATCATAATGCAACTTATGGGAAAAATTTGCTGTTTTGCAGGAAGATGTTCTGAGTTATGTGGTATTCTGAAWAAGCTGTAAACGGAGGTATCATGTGAAGCAGTTATATGATAGGAATACGATCAACTTAATGCAGAATTCAGCATAGAATCATCTGGGCCACAAGAAATATGCAAGAGTACAAATGGCAGTTGCATTTAAAGGGGAATATTATGTTCTTTGTAATTCAGGATGCTGTCAGATTATTTGAAATCTCACAAATGCAAACTAATGTAAAAATGATCTCATAACTACCAGCTGCAATAAGGCGCTTGCTTACTTGGCGTACACAGCTATTTTTGTAATAATTTTCTGGGAAATTTTCTGGATTTTAAGTAAGGACAAAGAATGTCCTATATGTATATCTGTAAAATAAGAAGCTGAATTTGCAAACTCCTGAGGCAGTCGTGTTAACTCTTCTCGTGCTCGGACTGGAAGCAGCTGAGCAGAACGGATGAGTATGAATTAGCCTGTCATGGTCTTCATGGACAGTGTTTAGCATCTAGCTTGTGACTCTGTGTGGAGATAACTGAGCGTTGGTTAATATCTACAGAAAAATTACGAGATTTTTGATAATCTTTGAAGTCAATATAAACTTACATAACAGGAGAAAGCAGCTATTCAATAGTAACAAAGCAGCTTATTCCACATAAACTTAATGAGCTGTTAAGGAAAATAACTGGAAAATGGCATGTGTGGTACTGCTGCCTTTGCTAAGAGTTTGTGTCAATCAGTTTTCTCTAAAACTTGCAATTTAATGACACTTTAAAATGACTTGGTCTGTGATTCAAGATGGAATTTGTTTGGATGACAACTGTGTGCTTGGAAATGCTGATACTTCAGTTGCTCTTTAAAAAGAGTTCTAAAATGTCCTCACGGTACCAAAAAAAATCAAAATCAAAACCAAAAGCCAAATATCCATTTAGTATTACAAAACATAAAGCTATAAACAGTCAGAAGGCTTCCTAAACATCTGCAGTTTATGCCAGAAACTGGTTTCTACAGTTAGTGTTATAATCGTGATAAAGGACGACTCCACCAAACACAGATTGGGTTAATGAGCGGAGGAAGAAGCTCGTTAGCAATTCATTCAGAATTACTTTCTTTAATACCAAGAAAATGAAGTTCAAGTCGAATCCTCTGGCTGTTTTCCTCTTGCAGATGCAGAAAGCATCAGTGCGATGCCTGTTGTTACGTTTGCATTTTGGTCTTAGGACCGGGAGCGTTGCAGCGCGAGCGTGGGGCTGGAGCTTTGGGGCACCCGGTGGGTGAGCGGTCTGTGCCCTTCGCACGGCGCTGAAATCGTGGGTGCCGTAATTCTGCACGCGGTGTGTTTACAGGCAGAAAATYTAAAATTCCACGGAGAATCCAAAGCATGGTTGTGATTAAACATTCCTTTTGACTTTGGATTGCTTAAAACTTTCTCTGGTGATTTTCTTAGGTGATGGGAAGTTTCTTTTAAAATAAAAAGTAATTTTAATAGCCTGAAGTGTATATTAACACATGCAGCAAAACTTGGTGGAAGTAGCTTGTAGCAGGTACGGTTTTTGTTGATCTGCAAAATACGATGCAAGAGCACATACTGCTCTTCTGGAGCACTTCGCAAAAGGTCTGCTCAGGAAATCAGTATTTTGCAGGCATCATGATGTATTGTAAACCATCTGCAGGAGTATTTGCTTTGTAAATAAACTCAGTGTTCTTATAATGCTCATGCAGATGTTTTACACAGCTTATTTAACATTTCTTTTGCTAAAATTCTTAAATGCGGTTTTTAAAATTGTAAAGCTACAGTGTTCAGCTTACTGCCAAAATAATACGAAAGCTGACATGATACTGTTTATTTGTAACGTTTCTCTCAGAAGACACTGTGAAATTTGAAAGCTGCTTTCATTTAAAAGTCACTTTTTCGAAGCAATATATTTTAAAACTCCCACTGTGACCTAAATGTATGACAACAACTTTCTGCACTACTAGTTAAGGGATGCAGTTTTATAAATTAACTTACCTGTTATTTTCCAATGCTGCTTTTGGAGAGGTTTGTGTTGTTTCTCTCTCTCCTTTTTTTCTTCGTTTTTCTTTTTTTTTATTTTTTTTAGCATAAATAATAGCCAATCAGTCAAGCCTAAAACAGAAAATAAATTTCCTACTATCAGTTTAATTAGGAAGTGATTTAAAACACTAACTGAACTAAATAATATTTTGAACGTACTAAACAAAATGGAAATACTCAATTAAGTTTTACCTTTTTTAAAACTATTTCTTTCAATTGTTCTTGTAGCAGTGATAGAAAAGGTCAGAAAATGATTTTAAAACAGATATGTTTACATAGTAGTATGATGTTTGCATAGTAATATGATTAGTGTTTAATATAAAGCATAGTTGATCTAATACAGAATATTTCCTGTAATTAAAGAAATATTGATACTGTATTAATTATGACATATATCAAGTCTATCATAGATAAGATCCTGAATAGATCCCCGTATAGGAGAAAATAGTGATTATAAATCTTTGTAAACAGTATGTATTTCAGTCTGGAAGAAAATGAGATTACTTTTTGAGGTGTTTCAGTAAAACTGTAGGTTTTGGAAATACCATGCTGAGCTCATTTGAATCTTAAGTGATGGCTTTATTTTTAGGTTCARAGTTCTCGAATGTACAAATATTGAGAATATTTCTAACTTAATTTTTAATCAACTAAGTGATACAGTAATTTTGAAACAACTAGCAGCCATTAAAAAAAAAAAAAAAAAAATCTCTCCCTGTTCACTACAGGTAGAAATTAATTGCACAAATTTTGGCTTCGTTTGTAGATTTGTGTGATTCATGAATTTCTGATGTGAACGGCTAGCAAGTACTTTTTGACTTGCTTCATTACAGACTCTCATCTTTGTATTTGGGGCAAAAGAATAAAGCAACTTTGGTAAAACACTTTTATAATACTTCATGAAATTTATACTGTACCATCCTATGAAGATTTAAACATCAGCTTTAATTTAATTCTTCAATTTTATGTCCTCTATGTGACCCATGAAGTCGTGTTTTCATTATTCATCTGTTCATGATTGTGATAACATCCACTATATGGAGAAAAGTTATTTCAAAAATTCCAAATTATTGTTAAATTTATCTAGGAACATTGATCTCAGTAATTTAGATGATTGATTCAAATTTTAAAAAGTTTTCAAAACTGCACTTGGTAATAAAGTTAGAAAGATCGACAGTCTCCCTCAGTACTACTGGTTGGTGCTTTTGTGTTGTATCCTTTTTTTTTCTCCTCCCCTGTCATTTGTAACATAAATTGCTTTCTCATGCTCACTTAAAATTCTTCTTTAATCTAATCATAACATTCATATTATGCTATCACCATTCTCTATAGAAACTGTATTACCATTCATTTTTAGTATCGTAAATACTAACATTTAATAAATAAATAAATAAATATAAACAATAGTTTATTTATAGGTTTTGTGTTTATTTACAAGAAGACTATATAAATGAAAGCTATTTATTTTAATGAATTTACTAGCATCCCAGAGGAAAGTTAGAGAAGAAATAAGGGAAACTGCAGGCAAGGAACTCAGATTGCACAGTGTGATCCATATGCTCATATGTTCAGTCCTAATTTGCATCAAATCTATTTAAAGCACTTTTCTGCCCAGAGTGCAAAGTTTATCAATTTAAATTGGCCTAGTCAGTGAACTACGGCACACAGTGACATGCTTTTGTTCCTTTGATTTCAAGTTTCTGAAGCAACTGGCTGCAATGGTAAATGTAATTAATCATTTTCTTCAATGCAAATGCAATTGGAATATTAGGCAATGTCATTATTTACAAGAACAGGCTAATTTTCTTTGGTATTTATGTTATGTGGGAATTTTTCAGTTAGCAGTATGCTGAAAATCTTGGAATTCCTCCATTGTATGCTGTAGTTATTTTAATTCTTCGTCTCTGTTCCCCTCCTTTCTTTCTTACGTATACRTTTGAGGATGGCTTACTTTTTGATTCTGTATGACAAGTGTAAGTCTATCAAAATGGTACTGCAAAGCTTAAAATCAAATTAAATAACGGACTTGAGGCTTTTTGTTCAAAATTAGAGTTAACTTTAAATTAATGTGGTATTATCAAGTTTACCTAACCTGTAGTTTCACTTGTTTGTATTAACTGAGTTTCAGAATAATAATCGAAGCATAGAAGATGCTTCATTGTTTGGCAATGTGTTATTTTTTGCTTTCTTGAATTACTGGTGAAGAGCATGAGGGCTTCTTAAGCAATGTAAAAGAATATAAATGGATCTATGAACTCATTAGGATTTTCTATTTAGAACATATATACAGTTTTCCATTCTTCTTCTACTTATATTTCTGCTTCAGAAAAGTGTAACCTTACTTGAGGTCTTGACTGTAAAATTTGTTTGCTTTCCAGAAGTAATTTTCTTATTGCTCAACCTCTGTGGCTCTGTGTGCGTGGGTGTGTTCTTTTTATTGAGCACCTTAGAAAGTACATGAAATCTTCTGCGTTCACTGTTGAGCTCTAAGGAGCTATAATGTTTAAAAAAAGAGGAAACAGAAGTCACAGCTGTATATTACTCAAATTACTTTCAAGAGAGGGTGAATGAAGCATCTGTAAGTACAAAGATTTCAGTTTTATAACCTAATGTGTGAGACCAGTTGGTGTCCATAGTCACAGTGCTGCGAATGTTCCCCTACTGAAGAAGGAATGAAATTAGTTCCCTCGATGTGCTGCTGCCATAAGGGAAGAGCCCCGTTAAAATTCCCAGAGAAACAGTGATGTAAGAAATTGCAGAATAGCACTTTGGCAGATGATAGTGAGCTGTTTATAAATATAGAAGCTAAACTGTATTAAGAAACTTCTGAGTAGTTTTTAGAGCATTTGCTGTTTTTATTTTTAAAAGGCTGAAAAAATATAATTTTGTTCAAAATAATACAGTCTTTTGTCAACACCTCTGTTTGCTAGTTACCTTGTTATAAAGGTAACAAGTGAAGAATGTATCGGAAATCACTCAGAAGGAGGTATTTTGAGGCATTGTTCGTTTGAGCTATATCATTAGTTCACAGCCTTCGTCTAAAGTTGTGTCACAACAGAAGAAAAGATTTGGGAACACGCCCGGAGTCCGAGCGTAAAGCAGGGGAGGATGCTGTCCTGCTCTCAGTGTGTTTGTGTAAGGTGTGACACGCCGTAACTGCCCTGCACGTCATAGATCTCAGGGTTTGTAAACTCTGAAGATAATAAAACGTTTCTCTCCTGCTTTTCATTTCAGGAAAAAGTTCAGAGAACTTATGAGGCATTCCAATAGCTTAGTTAGGGATAATATTTTTGGATCTTGACTGATACCATAATCTTTTGTATCAAGAGAAGAGGGGGTGGTATGAGGTCCTCTCTTCTCTGCTGGGAGGTGGCTGGAATCAAGGAGCGCAGCACTGATCTTCTGTCTCCTGTGAGCTCTGATCCCTGCTTTTCTAAACTGAATGAGATGTTAATAATTCTAACTTTTCCTTCCTGGCTATTTTTCTTGAGTGAGAATTACCCAATGTTGATCTCTTTGTTTTGATGTGAAGAGGAAATCCAAGCTTTAGAGAGGAGGATAACTTTGGGCTTATTTTCTAATGTCTTCAAGCCATTTCTCTGGTTTTACAGATGTGTTTAGGAATGATTCTGTATGATTTCCAATCCCAGCCTATTTTAGATGGCTTTGGGACTTCTGTTGTCAGTTAATTCAGTAAAATTGCTCGCTTGGGGATTTACCTTTCCAAAAAAGCAGTCTTCCTGGTAACCATCATTTCAGCAACAATAGTTGAAGATACCTGGTTGCATGTAGGGTTTTCTGGGCAAAACTCCTCCATAGGTAACTCCGGGATTTTACTCAGCAGCCATCCCATCAAAACATTACTTCCCTCACTTGAAAAAGGTCTTTTTTCTTTGGCACGCATTTTTTGAGTCTTTGCTTCTCCATGGTTCTTGGTCTCTTCAGCTGAAGCTACAACTGTGCAGAAGGTTATTTTGCAGAATTTGAAGGTTACTGTGTTTGTTTTGTTTTGTTTTTTAGTTTAAGTTTCCAGCAGGATTGTTAAGGCAGCTGTAACTACAGTGTTTAGAATCCATTTATTTTGTCTCTGAAGACTTCATTGTCTTCATCAAAGAATGTCTGTGTAAATAGAATGTAAAGTGCAGCTACTTGTATTAATTATACCTATGTGTACGGGTGTGATTAATACAGGTTTAGCAGGAATTATGGCATCTCCAAAATTTGCAGATACTGTTGCATTTGGAGAAGAGGTTCTGTGGTTGCAGTTTGCCCATGGCTCAGAGGTCCACGTTCAGGTGATTTGGTTCCTGCTTTAGAGTTACCTATAGTAAATAGGCAATCATTTAAAAAAAGAAAAAACGGAAAAGAAAATTACTTAACCAGTAAGTGAAGTTCAAGATACATGTGTGTATGCGTTTTTATTTCTGTGTTCTCTGCTCTGGGATTTGGAGAATGTATAATGCTTTTGGCATGGAGTATAGTGTGACTTAGGGAGCATAAATATTGAATGAATGGTATTGTGAAACAGAAGTTTCCAAGTTTGAATTCTTAAAAATGAAGTATTGTGTCCCTTTTGACTGACCAGAGCTATATGCATTGCTCTCAGTATCTGGGCCCACAGTGGATCTTTACAGTGATATAGATGATGTTCTCTCTTTTGTTGTCTATTCCTTCCCTAATTASTACTGAATAATCAGCTAACACTTTTCTAGAGTTATTTTAATGCCAGAAGTCCTGTTTTCTGAGTCCCAACAGGCAGCTGAGTCATCATCTTATATCAAGTTGATATGATAATGATACAAATAGAAAAAGTATGCTCATCTATATTGAATTTCATTAGCCATTTTTGTCATTTAGGCACTCAGGTCAGATACTTCAGCAGTTCTTCAGTCAGCCCAGGTATTTGTTACTCTAAGTAGTCTATTATCATTGGTTGGTTTGGTCACTGTGTTGGTTTTCTTGAATGTCTTGAGCAGTGCAAGTCCCTGCAAGGCTCCACCAGCATCCAYAGTGAAAATTAACCCCGTCTTCCCACCACTGTTTTTTCTCTCTTAAATAAGTTATTCAATTTTAAATTATTTATCCATTTAACTTGCCTTCTTATCCCTTATAGGTAGCATGGTTTCTTTAAAGCCTTTGATGAAACACCTTATTGAATAGCTCTACAAAATTTRAGTAGGCTACAGCAGCTAAATCTGCTTTGTCCATATGCTTGCTAAATCCTTTGGAGAACTCCAGGTTTCTGTGATATAACGTTGCTTTGCAAAAGCAATGTTGAACACTACTAAATCACTGTGCCCAACTTAAGTTTGATCAGTAACACATACTATTTTTTTAACTAAATTCGATCAAATATTTTTTGGTGTAGAGTAGAATATAATCCAGAAGTAGTACAAGACTCCTGAGATCAAATGAAAGAAGGGATTTTCTGTCATAATCCTGTTGTTTCTAGTTTCAATCCATTAAATATAGGAATTATGAAAATTTTTGTTTAGCAAAAATTATCCATATAAACATTTTATTTTTGATTTACTTGAGAATTTGTTTTCAGTAGTTCCTCAGAAATCAAGGAACTGGAACTACTGTGTTTTACAAATMAGGTATTGAGTAACTGCAAGTTGTGCTGATTGTATGCAGGCAATTAAACAGAACAGAATCAACTTTAAAACAGGTATTTAAGTTCTTTTTCCATAAAGATAAACAAGCTAAAATTTTACTAACATTTTGAAAACCCTGTCAGATATGTTCAAGTTAATGAGCTCTAAGTAATCTTTGTCATATACATTCATCTGTGGTATTACTGAATACAGAGGCAGAGCTATTGGTGGTCTGAGAGCAAGCTGTCTTTCATGTGCCATGATGCTAGCATCTCAGCATGTCCAAATATTTTTCCTTAGTAAGGAAGACAAAATACTAAGTGGACTCTGTTCCTTTCTTAACAACAAAGGACAGAGCGTGTATGATGTGACTGAGGGTTGTTCCCGCACCTTSACTTGATATTCTTCGCTTCAGATTGATTTACAGAGATGTGGCTCCCTGTACTTTAGAGATCCATGACTTAGAGCCCTTTGTGTTAACCAGCGTGTTGAATGGTTTTATGTTTTGAATGGTTTTGTGTTTTGCCTCATTACGTTGCATTTATTCCGWCTCTTTCAAAATCTGTGAGTATTTGAGTAGATATGTAAATATATGTGTTTGTTTTCTTTAATCCTTAAAATGGCTTATCAGAACATGCAGTTGAAATCAGGCCAATGTGATTTATTCTCATTTTTAACATAGGTCAAAACCTTACCTTTACTTTTGCTACTAGCTACACTACTGCTGCCTTAACATCTGAATTCTATCCCCAGGTCTCCTGCTGGCTTGCTGGGTGATTTAATCATTTCGCCTCTGTGCCTCACTTTCTCTATTTTTAAAATAAAAACAATGATGCCGACCACCTTTAAGTGCTTTGTGTTTTTCAACTATAAACCTCAGTAGGAGAGTTACAAGGCCATGATAGCAGTATTAAATACATTCTCATTAAATATTTCCYAAGATCAAATGCTATTATTTAAGAAAAGAATTTATATTAAAATATTATGRTGTGTATATGATTGAGCAAAGTATAACTGTTCTATGAAGAAATTGTGTTTAATATTACAGTCCAAAATGCTTTAGTTGATGGAAGAATGTTAGCCCACTACTTCTACTTTAATGAAATATTTTAATATTGGTCTAAGCAGCTATCCTAATTGATTTGAGGTTTTAAAACACACTAGGAATGTGAAACTACATGAAAGTACAATAGACTTGGAGGTCTTTCTCTGAGATAAAATTTGTGATAATGTTTACATAAAAAGGCCATCTGTAATCATTCAAGTCAATCTTGAATAGGGAGACGCATAGACTTATATTTCAGTAGTTAGACAAAATTTATTAACTTACTGTGGCTGGTATAATGTGAAAATAACTTTTCACGATCGCTGTGATGTGGAATGATATGTCTGCTTTCCTTGTCTGGCTCAGCAATTCAAGATGAGATACTGGACACTTTCTCCCTTACGTAAGTTATTTTGCAAGACAATCACATTGGCTTGTTGTAGCCATTAAAAGCTGACAAAACGCTTGCGTATTTAATTTTCATACCGTGTAGCTTCAAATTCCAGTGCCTCGGGACATGGGAATGGTGGTGGTGCCTGGGGACAGCTAATGGGGGAAGGCTGCTTGGAGCGTGGAGAAGCGGAGCTGTTTTGGCAGCTGGGGAAAAGCAGAACTTTTTCCCTTAGTTGTCTCCCAGGCTAAAATTAAACAGAGTTAGACATTTCCACATTTAGTGATTCACAGTGCATCTGCTGTAAGTCAGACTGGCAGAAATAACTAATTACCTGTACACTTTGCTACAAAAGAGTTCTGCAGTTGTGCGTTAGAGCTGCACTTTTACAGTATGCCTTACCTGAACTGTCCTTAAAAACTGTATGTTAATAAGTAAGCAGATTATTTCTTCTTTCTCTTAGCCTTTAAAATTACTGGATTCTAAATTCATGGTGCTAACTTGACCTGTATTAGCACCTGTTTATCGTTCACACGGTCTGCTACATCCAGGAGTCATGAAGGCAATGCTATGGTGCAGTTTATACAGCAAGTTACTGTAATGTTATCTTTAGTTACTTAGTTACTAAAAAATAAGCAAAACTTGTCAGAATTAATTTTTATTGGAGGTCATATTTGTGATTCCTCCCCAATAGAAACTKTAACTGTAGCTCAAAGCTGTAGTTTTATGGATTTTTCAGTTCWTTTTATAGGGGATTATCTAAAATGTTATCCTGAAAGTTTTTAGTGGAGGTAGCTGTATAAACGTGCTTGGATGCATGCAGAGCAGAGCTGGGAGAGAATTCTGCCAGGATGATCCTTTTGGGTTGCAGGGAGAAATTTCGTTTTCTGCTCCTAAATCTCAAGTCTGCTTGTTACCATCTGGTGCATCACAGCATACGTTACGCTGTGGCATTACAGTAACTAGAGACGTGATTGCACTGTCAACTGATGTTCTCCCCAAAACGATGGGGGCGTTTCGTGAGTCCAGAGTTTACTCTGTCGTGAAGAGCTGGTTCTTACACCTCCAAAACTAAGCTCTGTTCTCCAAACATCGGCACCTCCGTTGTCTTCTCACAGCAGTTGGTCGGCGGTCATTCCTCCTCTGCCGTCCTGCCCGCCTGCTTTCTGTCCTTCGCCCGCCTTTCTTCCAGCAGCCCCTCGTGGTCCCTGCTCGTGCGAGCCTCCCTCGGCACCACCGATCTCCTCTGCCCCGCGCACCTCTACTCCCTTTCGCCCCGAGGTGTCCTCCAGGAGCAGGTGTCCTTGACCTGGGGCGGGAGGGAGCAAGCGCCGTTGTCCCTGGGGCTCTCAGAGGGGGCCAGCGCCRTCACCACGGCTGATGTTGCTCCTCAGGACGGCCCCGGCCCCGGCGAGCCGTGGCGCAGGAGAGGAGCCACCTGCCCAAGCGGCCGCTGACCGCGGCATCCTCTGACGCTAAAAGGTTGCCGGGGCTTGGGGTCGATCCCTGCTTCTCGGTCACTGGCCAGGAAGATGCAGCAGGTAACTGTGGCAGCACCGGGGATGTGGGAATGACTCTAGTGTGGCATGGAGCGAGGGTCTGGGTTTTTCCTGAAATATAAATTTGATTAAGAGAAGAAAAGAGGGAGGGGAGAAAGGGAAGTTCACCACAGTCTTAATGAAATCCAGGAAATCTGGATGTGGTGTCTTGATGAAGACAAAATGGCAATTAATTTTTTTTCTCCTTAAGCATAGAAAGAATCTGCTGCCAACTTACAGCTTGGTCCTCACACCAGTGCGATCTTCCTTGAAAACCGGGGGGATTCTTGTTTTTTGGCATGAAAGCTTAAGTTTTCAAGGAGAGGGGCACAAAACCGAGAATATCCTCTTGCGATTATTTGCTTATTTATTTTGAAGACGGAAGTTGCACAGAAAACTTTGTGTAGGTAATTATATTCTTCTGTGAATATAGTGCCTGGGTAGCAAATCTGTTTGTGCARTTGCGTGTGGCAAGACTTGCTTGGTGGGAGGCCGGAATTCCCTGGCAGCCAGGTCGGCAGGCGAGGAGCGTGAGTACTGACCTGGCGACTTGCGCTGCTGGCGCGGTGTTTTTGCAGGCTCAGCTTATCAATGCCACGAGACAACTGGAAARATTTTGAGCTCTCTTCCACTTACTTGACACTTTTATGGCATCCTGGWAGTGACCGCAGTGAGGTTAAAAAATAGTTCGGTTTCAGCATGACTTAAGTATTTTGAGCACCTTAATTTTAGCTATTTTTTTGCAGTAAGCAAGAAACTAGATTGAGTAACAGCTAGCTGCATGTGCTGCAGTAACACTGTTTTCCTGTTCTTTTCAAGAATCTGTTGTAAATGTAGGATCAASAGATTGTGCCTGTAGGCTGACTTTATTCCTCACTCTTTGGGAGGTCTCCCGGACTCCCACTTGTCATATCATATATACATTAAACCTTTCATTAAGCATTGCTGACAACAGGCAGTATCTCTTAAAGATGCAGAGTTCCCTGATGTGGCAGCCAAGTATTTTATAAAAGCTGATGATCGTAACATATGCTTTATCAATCTTCTGCTTGTTACCTTCTGCTTCCATTTTCTGGTCTCCGGCCGATCTGCCGCAAGGCATGTTCAGCCCCGTTTGACGCTGTGGCGCGTTACCCTTTTGCTTTACGCTCGACATCGGCTTTGCCTTAAATTGCAGATTTATTTTTAAGGTTTATTGCTGACATTTAAAACCTTCAGATCACAAGGACTAGTCTCTGTACAGGGGTTCCTCACAGTGTGTGTTCCAGCTCGACGCCTGAGCGGGCCGCTGATTTATCTGCGTGTCCTTCTCGACTGCCATCCTCCCGTCGCGCCCTCAGGCTCTGCTCGCTCGGSCCCTGTACGGTGGTGCTTCTGCCATTTCAAATGCAGCTCGTTTTCTCTCTCTCTTTATATATATGTACACACAATAAATTCATAGGTGTTCTTCTTTTTTTATCTTTGACATTTTTTGTGGTGCATTTTATGTTTTAGGCATGTCTGCTGATTTTTGGAAAGTGTTGAATTGTGTGACAAGTGCTGTCTATGAATTTATTTAAATTCATTATTAAATTCAGATTGTTGCCTATTTATATTGGCATACTACAGAGTAAATACAATATATATTGCTTTGGAAACTAACTCTTGCTTCTCTGAATTATAAAATTACTGTAATTCTCTAGAACTTTGTGTGGGACCTTCCAGTAAACAGAATTTCTTCTTYTGAATTTATTTCATTGTAAAATTACAAGTCTTACATGAAAAGACAACTGCCTGTTACTACTTCCATCACTTTTGCAATATAATTCGTGTCTTTATATTGCATTCATCCTTTTGCTTTTCAAGTATACAGCTCTGTGATTAAGTTCGTACTGTAATGAAAATACTGAAGTACCTAAGAGTAGGTATTTTGTCCATACTATCAAAAGTCTCAATATTCACATGTGGTCAGATTTTTAATGCAAATATAAAGGAAATAGTCTCTCATCAATGAGATTTTAGTGTGCTTGGCTTTAAGTATGTGAAGATTCCTAGATTGTAAGAACATTTTTTTTTCCTATTGGCTTGTTATAGTTCTTAAAAAGCTAACAGGAAGCTAACAACGATGTTTTCTATATAGGTTTTTCTCCATAAGCATTTGGAAGCTAAGTTTACTTTTAAGAAATTTTAAAATAATAGCGGCATCTTGCAATCCCAGGACTAAAAAATTAGAGATTTAAAGAAGTAAGGTATATTATGGAACTTCCATAAAATGTTGACACTACCAGGGTTAGCAGAATTCAAGAATTTACCCCATTTTATTCAACTAGTCTGCTAAAGGGCCATGATCACATTCACCTGGAAGACAGCTTGTCCTGAGCAGCCTTGGGCAGAGCCCTAGCCTAAAGAGGGATAGGGGCTCAATAATACATTTTTTTCCTCTGTGTCAAGGGTGATCTGATTCAGGTCTTGCCTAATGTTATAACTGGCTGAAAATCTAGGGAAAGGTGTTGTGTGTATTTCGTTACACGCACAAGTTTTGTGAAAACAACCATTTTTCTTGGCAAAAAAAAATGTAACAAGTAAAATTGTGTGCATTCTGGTTTTTTTCGTTTTTTTGTTTGTTTCAGTAACATCGGCAGTGCTGGCAGGTTTCTTACTTTCATGAAGTTATTGAAGTTCGCATGGAAATTATTACTCTTGCTAGGAATTTTGTATCAGTGAATAAATGTTTAAGTGCAATACAAAAAAAATCCAATCTTCTTGAACCAAAGAAAAAGACGTGTTTGCAGCAAAAATCAATATATATGGAGATATTGCCTAAGGTGATTTACATTTTCTTTTTATGGTGTATAGGTGCAGTACTTCTGTCCAGTGTACAAGGAATAGCCATTAATGTTGATCCGGTCCTGTATACTTGGCTTATCTACCAGCCTCCGAAACGAGCTAGCAGACACATTCAGCAGGTGAGTATCCTTGGAGCAGAAGGAGCGGGGAGTGGGAAAACGTTCTCTTAGGTGTATGCCACTAATGCACTGCTATTCCACACTTTTGTTTTCTGTCGCCCCTGTTGACTGCGGTTTGCAACACCTAGTGTTGGTCTGAGCCTGATTTTTATTTTACTTTGTTTAAAATGCCAAATTTTGCATATTGAAAGTTTTTGTTCCACAATTCTTAGCTAAAAGAGCGTACAGAATGTTTTCTGACAGTCACTGTTTGGGAACAGTATGTTGCAACTAGTTTTAACTACCTAGTCCTGTATTTCCGTAAGCTTCGTGAGTCTGAATAGTAAACCAGGTTTTAGTCCATTTAGGGCTCCCTAACAAAAACATTGTATAATTAGTTATGAAATTCCTGCTCTTACTGAAAATGAGTTTTTAATAGAAGATGAACCATGCAGTACATAACTTGATACAAGTGAATGTTGGAACCAATGATATGTATAATGTCAAAATACATATTTGTGTTCAAAGGGCTTGGAGAAGATGCAGGAAATAAGGCAATGGGTCTGTGTGGCACAAGGTTTTCTCTGAAGTATCCTTGACCTTAATTTTTATGCCCCACACTGCAAAGAATTTTAAACATACTTTTAACTGCTGTTTGGCAAAGAGAGAGAATTTTCTAAACCTTAAATTTATCGTAATGGATCAGACAGTAGTGTGTATAGCCTGATGTTCCATCTGAGGCAGTGGCCAGTATAAAAACCGTTAGACTTTGGCCTCATAATTAGTGAATATTATGCACATCAGGGAAGTTTTCTGCTGGGCCCACGAAGTGGAAGGATTAACATGATCAGCAGACATTTTTGTTCTTACATGTGAACTACCTTATTACGCGTTTAATTGTCAGACATTCAGTTCAGTCTCATTAAGCTTATTTGCACCGATATGATTTTAAGAGGTTTGCTGTGTGAATTGCTATTTTATCATTTTAGTTACTTTGATTTTTAATGTATTGAAATTTTCTTCATTCTTGCATTGTAATTGGAGCAGGGAGATGCTTCCTGACATACCTCTTTTTTTTTACAAAGAGATTATTTATTTACTTTTACAGTACTGTTGTGTCTTTTCTAAAATTTATTGAGCCTGGTCATTTCAAATCCTCTTCATGTGAAAGTTGTTTCATAGCTATTGTGTATTTAATCAGCTGTTTCTCAACATTTTCTCTTTTGATTGCCTTTTTAAAAAATTCTTTTTACTATGTGATTAGAAAAGCTTAGTACTTAGTGACTGTATTAGGAAATGCCTTTATCTACCATTTTGATCAAATGGCATTTGGCAAATCTTTAAATAGAATTTTGATTAAATAGTTATATTGTAATTTGTTTCCCTACATTAGGCAGCCTCACATAAGTCTTTGAGATTGATTTCTAAATAAAAGTACTCTCTCACATTTTTAATGTTATTAGCATTTAAAGTTGCATGGTCATTTGAAGTGTTTTTTAAATGTGAATTTAGAAACTTAACTATAGACATTGTGCTATTTTTACCATTAATGTAACTGCAATTATAGATTGCATAAAATAATAAAAATGACAATTTCTGTGGTAGTACTGGAGATGCAACTTTATTTGAAAAGAAAACTATACCTGCATTAAAATATCCTTAAAAAATAGAGTTTTCTTTATATCTTAGTATATCTTTATATCTTTTCTTTATATCTTTATATCATACAATAGTACAAGAATCCTTAAAAGTTAAAGATTCTAGCAAAAATTATGTCCTTGTATGTTATTTATTCAAAAAGATTTAGTTTCATACCACAGACTGATGCATACAAGAAAAAAATGGTCTGTGTGATCTTCATAAATTTTCAACATTTAATGAAACACATACAAAAAATCCAACTTTCAAGCAAGTTTTATTGTAAACAGGTTACTGATTTGATAAATCTTTTTCCTACCTCTACTGTGTCAGTCTTGTAATTGCAATAGGAAGAAAAGAAATTGCTTTAAAGCCTAACTGAATGATTCAAAGATCTTAAATTTTAAGATCTTTTACATTTTAAGGCCTATTTAATATAGGTTGTTCTATCTCCTTTTGAATATCAAAATTGCAGCTTTTACATGTGTAGTCAGAAAATCTCTGGGTATGTTTGGTTCCATGTATCCATTCTATCAAGTAAATGTTATGAGAGCAGTAAATTAAAGTTGAGTAAATTGAGTTACTAATTTATGTGGGACTACCACTACAATTACATAAGCTTCTGATTGCATATAGGGTCACTACAGAGCAGAGCAGAGCTGAAGTTGTCTATACGTAGTTGTCTGTATGTCCTCATCTGCCTTTTCATACCTGAACTTACTCAGATTTGTTTGCCTTTTGACTATTACTCTGGAATGTTTTTATATATAATGTTAATTGGCAGTATTACGGCATTTACTGTATATCTTTACGGAAACACTCACTTTTATGTAATGTAGCTATGTTGGCATAGTTTTGTCTGGAAACATGAAAAGCCAGCAGTAAGCAGAAGTAAGCAGAAATGGGATAGCATAGAAGTAAACAAGTACTAAGAAAGAGGATTAATTGCAGTTTTGTGTTTGCCTTCTCTCTCAAAGCAGTAAATACATTTTTACAAAGCACATAAATTTTCATAAGCTAGATGATTTTTCCATAATACCATACTGCATCTTCTTAAAAATTTATGCAGCAAAGTCGCAAAGAAATGTGACCTCACTGTGGCCTCACTGGGATTTTATTCAAGTGGAACAGAAAAGAAAAAAAAAGCAATGAGAGAGGCTGTTCTATAAGGGATGAAGTCAGCCCAATGGGGACTACCTCTTCTCTATTATTATAAATAGTTTCTTGCTAAACCTACCCCTTTTGGCACCTTGCTTCCTCCAAGGTAATAATTGTAGAACTGGAACGATAGTTGAGGCCATTACTCGGTTTGGGTAGATCTTCCTCCCGTGCACTTTCTCCCCTCCCTGTCCTGGCGTGGCCACTTGGTGCAGTTAGTTTATAAACTCTTCAACCTTGTTTATGTAGTAGCTAATACAGTAGGTCGCATGTCTTGGTAGGTTCTTTGATGGCATCTGAAAAACATGATTAGTAATACAAGCGAATTTTTAAAGTCTAATTAAATGTAAACATCAAAAGGAGAGAGAAACTATTTAAATGAAATGACAAGTTTGGCACAATAATCGGTGAATATAAACAGATCATTAATGTATTTAAGCTAGAAGTAAGAGATTTTTAAATCCTGAGTCATAACAGTTCAGTTTTTTGCTCCTTCTAGTCTTGTGAGGAGGCAAATTTCTAATTAGTTCTGAGATGGAATTTTATATCTTTAGGAATGATATTATATTATATAACTGTTTGCAGGAGAAGGGAGTTGGATTTAATTTTTATCAAAGAAAAGGTTAGAATTTGGAAACGCATTTAATTAATGTGCAACCCTTGTAAGTTATGTTTCTCTAAGATGCGCAAGTTGCATCCTTAATTCTTGCTCACATTTACTTAAAACTAACATGGAAAAATGAAAGCAAATTTGGAAATAGGATCAGTCTCTTTTAAAGACTTCTGCATAATATTTGAAATACAGTGGACTGTTTGGAGCCAGATGCTTTTGATGAATGGCATTGCAGCGTATTACCTTTTTGTTATAAAGTGACTATGCATGCCAAAATGTGGCTGCTGTTACGTTTTTTAAAAATAATCTATCTGGTTGCTGTTGTGACTATGTGGGCAGTGCTCTGGGGTAAATGTGGATGTAAATATAGGATGTTTTTCTATATCCATGCTAAATTTCAACATACATCTCTAAGTTTTCCATTGTTCTTTCTGAAGAATGGGAACAATGACAACCCTCCCGTCGAAAAATCTGCGAGACTGTCAGTGTTGGAATAAATCGGCCTACTGCTTCTGAGTTTCTCCCATGGCTGCTATATAATACCATTTTTGGGTCTCTTTGCTTTGTGGAAAATGGATGGACTTGTCCATCATCCTACTCTAACTAATGATGCTGAACATGGGCAGCGTAATCCCACACTAATGGGCATTATTGGATTTTTACTATTGAAGAGTAGTGCTTCTTATAAAATGTATTTTGGCAAAAATGAAACAGCAGATTTATATATAAGCAAGTACCAACACAAAACTAGTGCATGCTTTTGGTGGACTTATTTTAATGTGCTGTTTCAAGCTTTTGATCTTTTTAATTTTTCATAAATTATCATAGTAATATTAATAAACAAAAGTGTATCTACTGAAAGTTTCTATTAGGAAAGTCTACTGTCTATCTGTACACGGTAAGGTGGAATGCGCGGCATGTTTCTTTAAAAGGTAGTATGGCACAGTGGATGCTGCTTAAGTTTATATGTATGTGTGTATATATATATATATATATATATTTAATACGTATATACATACCTAAAATCTCTCTTGGAACAGAACTTGAAGCAGGCTCTTAGTTTTCTCGTGTGTGAAGTCAGTAAGATACATTTACTTAATACAGGAAGTTGTTCAAGATCTTGGTCAATAATAAATGTTGTGTACAGATAATGACAGCAGTAAGTTACCGATTGGAACAGAAGCTCATGGGTTTACTGGCTTGAAACCAGTGCATATTCCCACAGGCACCAAAATATTTTAGAGGGCTCCTCTCTGTCTCCCTCCTGCTCCTTTTAGTTTCTAAGCTCCAGTGAACGCAGGAAGTTAAGTTTAGTAATATTGCATAGTATTCATATGTGTTTTTCAAAGCCTTTAAATATTAATTTCATATCTTAACAGCACTGAATAATGTACAAATGCAGAGAAAATGCAGTCCTTTAGTATCATAAAAGGGAAGAATTGATTGGTAACAGGGACAGGATGATGCAAGGAAAAGACATTTGTCATCGTAATAGTATTTTCAGCTCATCATCAGCTGATGATCTTTCCAGATATTCAGTGCAACAAGTATTACATGCTGCTATGCCTAGAAAAAGACAAAGGAAATTAGTTCTGAGGAGTTAAAATTCTTACATATTCTGCACAATTGGCAGATGACCTTTCCAGTTTGGAGGGCTGTACAGCATACACAGTGTGCTGTAATGGACAGCAGAAAGCTTTGCAGGCCGCTCTGCCTGGAGAATGACCCGAGACATGCGATGGGTGACACTGACAGCAACTGCTGGAACTGATTTTATTAAGTTATTTTCATTTACTCCACAATAAGAGCTAAAATAACTTAAATCTTGGAGCAGAGCAAGGAATAAACTATATAAATAATAATGCTGTCACTTCTACAGTTCAAAATTGATTTTCAAAATCCTCCAATTTTGACCTGTCACCATGAGATATCTTAGAAACATGGTTTAATTCACACCTTCACAACATCGTGACTCTTAAGATATGCAAGTTGTTAGTTTAAAAAAGAAACAACGAACCAGACCTTGCTACTTTCATGCACATATTAAGAGTGACTCTGATGTGGGATCTCAGTAGTAGTCCACTGTGTAATAGTGCTAACGGCTAATGGGTTGGTTCTCAGCTTAAAAAAAAAAAAAAAAAAAGTTCTCAGTTATGTTCTCCTTTCATTCAAAACCTAAAGAATGGGCAAAAAACATCCTGGAGAAAGTCACTCAATGGTGAATTTTAGGTATTGATGGCTGGTGCACTCTAGTACTTCACAGCTCCTGTGAAATGGAAAGACTAAGGTCTAAGGATGTCATTGTTTCTTGAGGTTATATTTGACACATTTGGGTAAAATTTGAAAACATTTCATGACCTTTTGACTGCATGACTTCCACCACGTTTAATCAGAAAAGCCCACTCTTGGCTTTGAAAATACACCTCATAGTGACTCTTCATTTTAAGAAGTAACGCATCAACAAGAAATAGGACAAAAGCATAATTATTGTACTTTGTATACAGTCCTTGCGACTGCTCAGAAGGAAAATTAGCATGTACCACAATACATTGTAGTCCAGCCATCTGTTCCACATAAAATTCACATATTTTACATTATTTGGGTATTAAAAATAATCACATTTTTCATTCCCTGCATTTGTTATACTTTTCTGAAGTATGCTTTTGTTACCACCACTTTTTTAGTAACTAGTAGGAGAACCAAATTACTTCTCCACGAAGTAGGAGAAGCAAATTCAAAGGACATCATCTGTATCCTATTTGATGAATCTATGCTAGATTTTCAACAGAATTTACACTGGCAAAGAGATTTCAGAGTTGATTTTTCTTTTAAATATTCTTATATGTATCAGCCAAAATTTGGTGCTGATTTTTTATACTTGATACGTATGGATTGTTTTGTAAAGCTAAGCTATACATGTAGCAGAAGGAGATGTGCTAGTGTAATGTGTGTACCGGTTGCTTCCTCCCCACTTTTTAACAGGTTTTAAGTCAGCATATATGTAATATAGACTTACATAAAACCTTTGCCTTTCGTTTGGTTGAAAGCCTTGCTGAATAGACGTGCTCCTTCATGTTAAGGACTGTAAGTGAAAGTTCATATGAAAAACAATTTAGGAAAGATACAAGGAGGTTTAAACTATATAAAGAGAGTGATTTCCTCTACATGAACTGTGCACTGCATATTAACACTGCCTTTTCATCAAAAAGCAAAACAAACCTACATTTAGGATTTTGTTTCCAGTAATATAATATTTTGAACATTTTTTGAAAAAAAAAGTCAGATGAGGTTTTCTGTGTTTTTGTAAACCGATAGTGTTTATGTCAAATACTTACTGTCTTATTAAAACCCTCATTTAGCATCGCATAGATAAATATTTAAAGAGGTTGATTTCTTTGGCAAGAAAACCCATTAGGTATGCTTTGATAGGAGAGAGTCAAGTATATGGTACTTCTTCAAGTGAAAATAGAAATGAATGCATGTAATCTTGTTTTTCTCAAATGCACATTAGTCTAAAGCCTCCACTAATTGTCAATATTTTGCTTATATTAATTATTTTACCTTTAATTTGTTTCATAAAAGAAAACTAATACTGACAAAAATGTGTTTGTGCACGTTATGTTTGTGTATGTATGGTAAAGTGAATGGATGCATATTTCTGTCATTTTTTCTATGGCTGTTCTGTATGCACATGTGTTATTGTCTAATTTGATGAACATTTCAATAATGGAATAAACCCCAAAAATGTTGCACAGGGGAAACATCCTTAGTTGTAACCAGGAACGACTATGGAAGAGACATTTTACTCTTCCATATTCACTGGGTTTTAAAGCACCAGAATGTAATACAATCTAGGTGATTCCCGAATCCAAATTTCTCTTTTTTTCATCAGAATCTGTACTATGGAAAGTTGTCTTCCCAATTCAAAAACAAGAGTTCTTCATCAGCAGGGTGGGTAGATTAGAGAATTGGTCATAGGATAAACAATTCAATTTCATCCAGTTATATCTTTCAAATTTTCTTTTGAAATCTCCTCTTTTTTTCTGCCATTACCATAGGAATATTTATAACTGTGTTATAAAATCATCTTGCTGCTTTTTTATGTAAAGTTTGCTGTGAGCGGCAGTTATTATCAACCCTCGATCCTATTTTTGGGGTAATTCATCATTCAGAGGTCTGCACCAGAAGTGTCTCTGCAATGTTTGCCTGAGACTAGACTGTTTTATCACCGTGACTTGGTCAGTAGCCTTATGCAGAAGAAGTAATTCCTCTTGTTTAGCCTGTGGGCTGAATCTTTGCATATTGCAAATGTTTGAGGCTTTTAGAGCCAAGCAGTGCTGATAATGAACGAATGACAAACACAAGAGTGAGCTGCTTTACCAAACGTCAGATTCTTCTGTGCTGTAGCAAGGTTGATTGCTGGGGGTAGAGCCTCTCTAGGTCCAGTTTTTCTACCTTCCTTTAGATCCAATTTTTCTGCCTTTTCCAGTTGTCTGCCTTGGTAAATTGCCAGTATGGTCTTGATAAAACAAATTTGTTGCTGAGGTGGACATAATTATCATCTTGGTGTGCAAAGATTTCTCAGATTGTAACACATGTTGGTTTCGGATACTGCTTGCAGACTAAAAGCACTATGCTTGTCCCTGTGAAGATCTGTCACCTCCTGCCGAAAGGAACTCAGTTAAAAATCTGAAGGGTGTAGAAATGATATTACTGCTTATTTAAGGAGTTAGACCTGCATGAGAGGACTTAAACCTAATGCATTCTACTTTTGGAGGCCCCTTGGAACTATTGACAGAAGGCTTTCAGCAGTTGATGAAAATGTGGGAGGGTTGACTAATGTATATTCATCAAATAAGTTTGGAAAGACTATAACTAATCAATATCTTGTCTCTTATACCAACAGGACATTTTTATGAGTTAAACTGAAATTGCTTCCCAAAGTAGTCGCGGGATTTCAGTTGAGTGAGGAAATTCATTTTCCAGTATCAAGAAAGGTCCTTTCGTGAAAGAGGTTAGGCATGCCTGATAGTTGTGTTTGAGCTCTCTGAAGCAACTTAGGTGTGTGCTTATATTACTGATCTCAGAAACCAAAACAATAAAATGTAATTCTGTAACCAAACAGTAATTGTGATTCCATTCATATTAGAACTTGGTTCAAGGGGGACAAGACATACTTTCCTTCCTATTACAGCTCATTTGGGAAGAGCTTGGAGCATCTTGCAGCGTAGCTAAATACTCTTCTCGGTAGCACATAAAGTGGTTGCGTGACAGTGATCTCGCGTGTTAACAAAACGTCATGCCTTGAACAGGGCTGCCATCTGTTCCCTTTCCAATGCCTTCAGTAATTCTACTTCCTACTTGCTGGTTGCAGTTGAGGCTAATGCACACGTAGAAATCTGCCTGTGTGCATGCCACAGTTGTATGAGATGGCTGGTTTTGGTTTAATTTCAAAGATGACAACCCATGTGTGGGCTGAGGCTTCTGAATTGAATTCAACACTTCACAAACTAGTACCTCTCATTTTTTTTTCCCTTTGATTAAAAAAAAGTTTGATTTCCTATCTTGCAATTTTCTTCAGCCTTTTATGTGTTATCGGTGAGGTGACTACTAGGCATCACTCACTCTGGGCGATGGTTGTTCATATTTTTATCACTTAAAAAAGTGGTACTTTAATTATTAATGGCAGAACTGATAGTAATTTATATATTGTTGATTGTTCCCATATAAGTTGGTTAATATTTTCCAAAAAAAGCCATATTATGACTGTTGTGAGAAACTTCCCTTTCTTTACAATATTCTTCAATATAAAAAGACCTCTTACAAGAGTTACTGTATTCCATAGGTGTTCCAGTAAGCGTTCCTTGTTTATCATCTTTATAATACTACCAATTAATGACCATCAGGCCTTCAGCCCAAGAAGATATTTTAAGCGTTAGTGGATATTGTTTATCTCTAGTTTTTTTGATTGTTGTGATAAATGCTTATGATAACGCTTGACTGCGATGTCTCTTTTCCCATCAGATTCATCTTCTCATACAGCTGTGTTGCTCTTGTCATCTGCTGTTTCCCAAGCCCACAGTTTCCTCATCAGTTTGTGGCTAAAACCCAAATCTTGATGATCCTTTTCCATCCATTTCAACGTTAATCTTTCATCTTCTGCATTCTTTTAACCAGAGATCTTTTGCCAAAAACCTGACAAGATTGTACTGGGCGTCATCAACAGCAACATCAGGCTTGATTTCAGTGAGCAAAGATGAAACAGCTGTTTCATTGTCCAGATCAGCACTCAAGCACTCAATATTTGGTCATAATTTTTTCCAGCTTTGCCTGGCTGTGATAGCCTTGATGTTCTTCCCTATATGACTAATGGTGTAACTTATTGTTATAAGAGGATGATCCATTTCTTCGGTGGTACAGAAGTAGATATTGTTTCTTCAGACAATATTTTCCATCCTTTTTTTTTTTTTTTTTTTACTGTACTGTATTGCCTCTGATCAGTTTGGCAAGCCAACGTTCTTGCAGTGTCACATCTAAAATTGCCAATAGGTCACCAGTTGCTATAGTGGGAAAGCTACAGGTGACTTTGCCATATGAAAAGTTGTATCTGATAAACTGCTAGATTTTGGAAATAAGTGGCGTAATATGTCTGACACGTTTACAAAACTTTAGTTTCTATATACATATGAGAAGCATTTTAATAGCATAAAACTTGTCTTTTCAAAGCTGATGGAATTTATCTATTATGATTGCTAGAGGACACCAAAGGGCATGTTACTGTCTTCCAGAATCTCTTTTTGGGACGTACAGAGACAAAGCTGATGACCGTATGTTCAAAGAGGAGGGATTAGAGTTCTGTTTGGTACTGGCATATATATTTTCCCATTAACTATACATATAGTAGTGTATATATAAGTGGATTGATTTCACTGGAATAGGATTAAATAGATGATTGTCTTTCTTATTTTAATTTATTTTTATAGTGGAAAATGGTAAAGGCGTTTGGAAGTCATTCTTCGTGAATTAAATGATTTTTTTTGTTTGTTTTGGGGTTTTGTATGTGCGCACATGTTGCACACTGCTTGATTCAGTGATCTGTTTTCCATTGGAGAAAATTAACAAGCACATTGCCCGCCTCACACGAATTTGTTTCCCACAGAGATTCCTAATGCAACGTGTGAGGTTTCTCATTACCCAGCTATATGGATTACATTTTCACTCCAATACCAACAAAATTTAATTACACAAGAATTTATTTAGATGCATGTCATCTTAATGGGTGATTTTCAGAAAAACTTCTGTCATCTTTAAATGATAACCCTGTGCAAAATCAACACTGGAAATACTGTCGCCTGTTGTCAACTGGGATACATCTACAGTTTACCCTCAGCTAATGCTAGAACAAAAAATCAACAGTTGGCTCTGCGGCAAATTATTTTTTTTTAAGATTTTGTCCTTTCTAACTTGTGTTAGTAAAAAAGTAGCAACAAAACCAATAGATTGTGTTTATATGTGGACTTACACAGCTGCTTGTTTTTGCTAAACATGGATTAATACTTTCCTGTGTTTTCTAGCCTTTAAAATATGGATGCAATCCTTCAGGCTAGTTTTTAATGCCTTCACTTTTGTTAAACAGTATCATGTTTTGAATAATTTCAGTGATTTTTATTGAGAAGCTTAGGAGAAAAATACAATACAAACTTAGAAATGGTCAGAATCTAGCTACACACTTCTATTTTCTTTCAAAAAGGAGACATAAATATAACTCTGTGAATAGCACCTTTTTTTTTGAAGTTGAACTAATTGAGATGAATACATTTCTTTGCAAAACCTTGGAATCTCCATATCTGGCTAAAATTTTCATTTTTCATTGAACATCTAGACTATGATTTTGCTTTAATGATCATCCAGATTTATTCATACACATTTTGCTTGGCAAACAAGCATGATATTTTAAGTTGATAAATTCCATTTCAGTTTTCTGTAGTTTTAGAACATTTGCTTCAGTCTATCAGAAGCTAAAATAAAGAATTGTAAGTTTAAGGCTGAATATAGTGTTTCAGCTGTTTTGTGAAGAAGTGAAAATTTGTTTTCATAATGTATGTGCTTTAATCACAGTTTCAAGTTGTCTTCTAGAAATTTCAAAAGAAACAATTTAAGATAAGTTTCTGGTGATGTAATAATTCTTTCATATGTATTTTTGGGGGGTTTTGAGTTTTTCACAAGGCACTTCTTTTTATTAGCAGTCTGTAGGAGCTGTTCCTCTTGGCATGTCAGTAACTCGAAAAAAAGAAGATGAAGCATCAGTTGGAAGTGCACCTTTGGCAAGGCAGCAGTCGAATCAAGCCTCTGAGTATGCCAGCAGTCCTGTCAAAACAAAAACAGTAACAGGTATGGTCACTTTTTAATTGAATCTAGCCATTCTGCCTCTTTAGCCTCTCTCAGTAACATGCATGTACAGTTGAACAGTATCAGTTCTGCAAATACTATGGAACAACTTTCAGATTTAAGCAAATATTTTCTTGGAAAAATACAATTTCTTTAATTAAAAATCATCAGACCTCTATTTTTAAGACACATTTTTAGTTTTCATCTCAGCTTTATTTTTGATACTATTTGATACCAGACAAAGGAGATGGGTTTTCAATAGTATATCAGCAATTTGTCTTGATGTTTAATATTTTAGTCCAGAATTTTTTCTGACTTTAGGCACTGTGAGTAATCCCCTTCATCTCAGTCAGATTATTCACATTGCTTAAAGTCTGGCATGGATGCAAGTCATTCAGAGCTAAGATTTGTGCATAAACATTCACAGTTTTCAAAATCAGTTTCTCATAGAAAATTTATTTGTTTACATTTCTGTTTCTGGAGTTTAAGCAATTCTTAAATTTAAGAATATTCTCTGGCCATTTATGAGTGCTAAAGTTAAATTTTGTTATTACTAATCGAGATGATACGGTATTCTGGGATTTTCTAGGCTATTTAATCATATAGTACTGTCTGCAAGTAGTGTAGTAGGACATCATCCAGCAAACGTGACTATCCAGCTGAGACTTTTAGTAATCCTTCTGAAATACACTGAACAAATTTTCTTTTCCTTTGCATTGATGTTTATTTCCAGATAGTCATGAAGTACTTCAAGATGTTGTCTGCTGAAATTGAGATTAGAATCTTATCCACTAGTGGTAGAGTTTAATTGGTATTTTGAGACAGAAAGAGATATGAACAGAAAATCAGTTTGCTGAATACTATGTGGGGTCTGATATTGTCATATGCCAAAAAATAAGAGAAAAAAATTTTTGAAATTAACCTATTTCATTTATGAATATCCTTTGTTTTATCTGGAAATGTTACAAAATGAATATATTAAGTATATTCTTCTGTTATTAATTATACTTAGTATCTCTAGTTCTGTTCTGCCAACATCATAAACAATATACTTTACTTGCAAACATTTATTTCCTTCTGTGGTTAAGTATACCCATCCCTGTCAACAAAGCACAAAGGTATAACTCACTAGAGAAACTTCTGTGTTTTTTAATGTTTTACTGTAAAAAATAGGGTTAAAAGTGTGTTTTGTAAATGGTTTTTTGTGCAGAGACAAATACAAGGGAAGCAGAAGAGGCAGCAAATCTACTTTTTGTTTAGTTTTTTAAAAAACTAAATCATAAAGATTTTTTTTCTTTTTTCTCTCTCTCTCTCTCTCTTTTTTNTTTTTTCCCTGAGTAAAGCCTAATCGTAGAGGAGCTTTGAAAATTTCAATTACCAAACTTCTCTGTTGACTCAGGGGAAAAGGGGAGTTCTTTGCTTTTTGGAATTACCTGAGTGTATTTCCTAATAATATACAGAGGTATAGTCAGTCATTATATTAATGTTAAAGTTCTTTCTTTTAACTGATTATGAAGCCAAAGTTGGTTAAAATAATGTCACAACATATCTGAGATTGATTAATGTGAACTTTTGAGGTATGGTCCGTGAATGCCATTTGATTAATTAAATACCTCTTGTTTAAAATTTATGTAGAGTGGAACAATTATATGAATGAATGCATTTACACTTAATACAATAAAAATGAATTTTTTTAGGAAACACCTTTGTAAATACATAATGTTGATCATTGACCAGAAGTAGCGATTGTAAAAGAAGTCACCATTATCTTTTCCTTTAAGTCTTTCTTGAATACTGTTTCTACTGCAATGCCCTTAAGAAATCAGCCTGTTAAGAGTGTTATCATTTTTCTTATATGCATGTACAAGAGACAAAATGTCAAAGTAAAAATAATGAGTATATAGCTTTTACATTTTAAGCATTTAATAAACCTTTACATTTTAATAGAAATACATAAAGGTATATGTGTCTTGCATTTTTTCATCCCACTCATTAATTACATAGCTAGTTGTATTTTAATTTTTTGAGCGCAAGAATCAATGTGTTTGTCCCGAACCTAACAAAATGATACAACAATTTATGATTAGGGCAGCAACTTTTTATGAATTCTAGATGATGAACTCTGTGAATATTCTCATTGTATTCCCTCATGCTTACCTCCTTTATTTTACAAAGGGGAAAGAGGAATTTATGTAGAGTCAAGTGCAAAGCTATTGATTGAGATTTCAGGAGAAAAGAGTATTTGAGCACAAGAAAAAATGATGTGATTAAAGTCAATGCACAGAAAAAGGAGGTGAGGCAAAGGAACATTTTGCTGTGAAAGCTAAAAGCAAAGAAACAGTGATAAAGAATTACTGTCAATTTTTCATCAGTAAATTTTCGGATGCTGTTGTTTAATCTTTCTTAAGACTTGTATTACAAAATTGATGCTAAGATTGACTTTTTATAACTGACTTAGATTTTCCGATCTTGAATTCTGATTATCAGATTTGAATTCTGAATTGCACCTGTGTAAACATATATTAATCCTTAACAGCTACTTGTAAGTACAGGTGCTATAATAGTGTGTGCTAATTACCAACTTACAAAAGTATGTTTATAGTTTACGAAGTAGCTTTGGTGTTGAGTTTTGAAAGTTAGTGTCCCAGTCTGATTCCTTTCCAGCTTGGTGGCCAGTTTTGATCTTCAGCCGTTATTATTCTTCCCTTTGAGGATTAGCTTTCCTACAGTAATGGTCAAACAAAAATTATCTAGTAAAGAAATATGATTGCTCAAAATTTTGGTTCGCTTACTACCACTATTTTTTACTTTATTTCCTTTCTTTTAATTTCACCTACTTTGTGTCCAAGTTTTCTTTCATCTTCTGTCTCACCTTTTTAAAAATAGGAGTAAAAATCACACTAATTATAAGTTTAAGACTTTATTATAAGCACCAGCCCAGTGCTAGAGAAGCGTTCTAGATAAAAAGGCACTAACAACTGTAAGCCTTGTATCTTTTCACCATCAAGGCTAGGTATGGATACCTTAACTTCTCTGAAAGCTGAGATTCCTGCACTGATAGCAAGCATGTATGCATAGTCTTTGCAGATTGAAAGAAAAGGTTATCATTTTATATCTTAAAATCACAGTGCTCAGGTAAGGATTTTGAATTTATCCTTTTCAACTCCCCTGTGGTTTTAGGAGCTACTCCCTTGAGAACTGCAAGAAACAGCTCCCCGTATTAAATGAACGCAGTTTGGAATCACAGCTGTCGAATGATTTAAAACATTGATCTTTTGTTCAGTTTATTAGTTAGTTAATGGCTGCTGAGACCATGCCAAAAATGAAGCATGGGAAAAGAGCAAAACTGCTATTTATATGGTATCTATCTGCAAATAAATGAAAATCTAAAGTTTCTGCTCAAAGTCTGGTTATTTATAAATCTCCTTAACCACAGTGTGTTCAGTACCAGACTAAGATAAGAGAATATGTGGTTTAAATTTTGTATGATACGGCCATGGACAAATTAAATGATATGGGAAAGGAGAGGTCTGGCTCTTCCCTTTGTTAAGGATCACCTTATTAAAGGCTTTGACCCCGTTCGGTATCCGGTCTTCTCTCCTTTGAGGACCCTTTTATTCAGCTCTTCCTCTTTCCTACACAGAAACATTACCGAAAAGATAGGAAAAATTGAAGTATTTACCTCAATCCCGTCGTCTACCTGCTTCTTCTGCTCCTTTACTCAGGTTCAAGAGTTCTCTGTATTGCCTCAGCGAAGAATGATTAACAGACTTATAGACAGGCAAGGAAGCATAGCTCTCAAAACTGGATACTGGCAAAATAATCATTTTAATGTATGTATGATATGTGTAACATACCTATACAGGCAACTAGTAAATTTTTGATATATTGTTCTGTGGAACTGTTGTTCTTAAGGAAATATAATTTAAATGATTTAAAGTTTCAGAAGTGCTAAGTCACACCTAGCTTAATACTGATTTGTATCTCAAGTAGATGGAAGGTGTTGTCATAGCAAGAAAGTTCAAAGCGCAGTCCAGTATGGCCTTTATATTCTTTCTCCTGTACAAATTGCCAGCTTAGCTTTTTTCGCAGAACTTGTAGAAATGTCAAGACACCAATCTTGTCAAATTTGATTTCCACTGATCAGTAAAGTCAAAAGGAATTAGAGAACGACGAGCAAATTAATGCATGCATATGGGTAGAGCGTAAGATTGCGTAAGCCTTATTTCCTTAGGAAACCTGCTGAAAAGACACCAAATTCCTAACACTTAATAACATAGACATAACAACATGTTGATAGGAATCCGAGTACTGTGTATTGCTTACCTAATAACGAGTTGATCTGTTCGTATCTAGTGAGCAGGAACCAGCAGCCCAGGAGGAGCCCAGCACCTTTAGGCCAGCTTTCCCAGTCGTTGCAGAAGATCAGCAAAGCTGGCCTCAGCCTGGAGAGGCATCAGCCAAATCTTTACTGCAGTGGTCTAAGAGTAGTTATTTCAGATATTCCAGTCTTAATACATTACAACATAGTAAGCGTATGTTACATTTGATAGCTGTTATTAAAAGGAAGAAATGATTCAATAATTTTGTCTTGCTGCAGAGTAATAGAAGTCAGCGTTCAGGACAGTCTTGTGCTTTCTGGAATTTCCTAGGCAGCCGACTGCTCAGCCAGGCTGATTCTGTCGTACTGGTATTAACTGAAGTTTCATCTTAAGCTAATGAACGTTCTGTTCACTACAGTGTGGCAGGACTTGGTAAAACTGAATGCAGTTCCTGAGGGGTTTTTCCTAAAATACAGTCAGAATGTGGAACTAGATTCCTACTGAAACTGAACTCTTGGAATGCAGAAAACTGGCAACTGTGAGAGGAGTCTGGCTTGTGAGAAATCAATGGATTATCTGAAGTATTTGAATTAGCAGAGCTCTCTTTCTGCTCAATGAACTGAATGATTATCGTTTATTCATGCCTGCCATGAAATGTATGACTGATACATTGAGGAAGATGAATAAAATTAAATAGACACTAAATAGGCAAAGTAAAATATAGGAATTTAAATCTGAGGCACATTTACCCTAGGGTGCCTGAAAGTACTATGATTATTTCATTTTTATAAATGGATTTTAGTTCTTGGAGGGATTATTTAAAAACAAAGTCTCTGGACTCAGATGGTTTATAGTAACTTCTAAATATCTGGACAGTTAGGTGCCTAGAAGTTAACTATTTTGAGAAATAGGTATTGTGAGTTTCCTTAGCTAGTAAAATGCTTGAACTTTGTTGTATGACACCATCGTTTCTTCATTTCAGTCTGCAGGATTTAAGAATGTTAGGACTACAAAGCCAATATAATGTATCAGCTACGCTTTCAGCATGGAGGAGCTCAAAGTTGACAGAGAAAGAACAGGTTTTGATTATATTCAAAAGACTAAGGAACTTTAAGTGTATTTCTAAAATGTTTTGAAAATCAGGCAGAATTACTGCTGCCTTTATCAGAGAAGTTCTTGCAAGCACAAAGTTCTTGCTTTGTAATACACTGTAAGTTGTTTGGAATGGTAACAACATGAAGAGGCATGGATTAGACACAAACACTCATAAAACTAATTTTGATAATTACTAGTATAATAGGTCAGTATTGCCAGTGAAAATACGCACTAAACTAGAGCAGTGCGTGAGTGATGCATGAGGATGCATCAGTTCCTTTTCTCTCTATTGTTCCTACCTGCAACATCCATAATTACAACTAAATATATTTTCTGAGCCATTTTTATTGTTTATTTCGAGGTAGCTGATTTTTTCTTCCATTTCTAGATGACCTTAGTAGTTTTTTTCATTGATATTTTGTTTTGTTTTGTTTTTTTCTTAAGAGCTTAGGAAACTGCTATGTCTGTTAAACAACACCAGTACTTATGTAGTCACAATTCAGCATTTATTCATTATGCATAATTTTTAATACGGGTCCTGCTAGCTGTTGACTAGAACTGGAATCAGGAATAATGGAGAATACCCCTCTAAGAGCAAATGAGACAGAAGGTTAAAGACTACTATGAATTTGTACAATAAAGCTTCAGTCCTTTTTTATTTTTGTTGCACAGAACTAAATAGGTTGCCAGAAACAGTGCAGCAATCATTTCAGAGATGTAAAGTGGGGAATTGCTGACCATAGCCGTGCCCTAGTTATCCCCCCTTTCCACACGGGAAGAACCTTTCTGCTTGCACATTAATATGACATTTATCTTCATATACTGACATACATTTACTCTAGAGAAAGGCATATCGGGTTAAAAGTCAAAAGCTTCTGTATTTTAACACTTATTCTACTGCTAACTCAGTGAATGACCTTTCTAATTGAGTCACTACACCTCGGCTAGCATTTCTCTGGATATAAGTACTTGCTTTGGCTAGTTGTCAGGGATTGTGTGGCTCAATTATGATCTTGACTGATATAAGTAATAAAAAATGCTCGAAGTCCAGTAGAGAAATTACTTATGCAAAGACTGTTCAGTATGCTGGCAAATGTATTGCATTTTTATTTTATAAAGTTAAATAGACTTATTGATGTTAAGATATTTAAGTTCAACTTTTCTCCTGAAACATCCCAATGAAGAAAAATGCAAAGCAACCTTTTTTCACATACAGCTCGTCATGTTCTTTCTTCAAATAAATTTCAGCTATATGAGTAAGTCAAATACAGTCATCCAGCAATAGAGCATAGGGAGTAGCTTCTTGTATGATAAAACAAAAATAAAATGTGAATACTTCTGAAGGAGTTCTGACACTCGATACTTAGAGCTCAGAAAACATGAGTAAATAAAGCAGTGAGCCTCACCTAATGGTTACAGTGAGCCAGTTCTTGGATGAACTTTTGTTCTAAAATGACAACTATAGGAAAAATTAGTGAGTTAAGATAGGAAGCATTTTCAGCAAGATATTCCCCTGTGTTTTTACAATTTCTTGTATATACATATATTGTACTAAAATTAAATCATGGAACAAAATTATCACAAGTAGACTTGCTAAAAATACATTGTATTGACAACAGAATTTGTTTCTTTGCCTGTCATATATATAATGACAGCTACCCCCCCTCCCAAATGCACACATACGTGCACACACATATATGTTTGGTTCTGTTGCATTGTAAATACAAAAAGTATGTAAACCCACAAGGGAAAGTGGGGTAGGAACCTAAGAATAAACAAATTTTTATTTAACAAGCCTCAGTGAGATTTTGCTTTTGCCCAATATTATACATAGAAACTGCTGGCTGATAGAAAAGGGCAAGCCAGTAAGCTTTAAGGAGACTTTTTTTTTAACAATTAATCTTCTACAAAAAAATCTGTAGCCCGTTTAGATTTTCATCTTTTTTTCAGAGTTGTTTGAAGTTTGAATTTTCTCCTTCACTGCTTTTTAATCTCATTTCTAATCCCTCAGACCTCTTAATCAGTTCCTCAATGGCTTACATTTGTAGGAAACGCCTTGGTATTTTGGGGGTTTTTTCCTAATAAAAAGACACATCTAATGCATAAAAAGAGTGTATATTAAGAAACCCTAATGAGTTCTTTGACATTGTAGAGACTATTTCTGATTTTACTGGAGGAAGAATTTTTCCGGAAAGAGCTGAATAGTCACAGTGTGCTTTTCCTTTGATTTCTTTTTTATTTTAAATGCTATTACTGCTCATGTGTTTTGCTGTCATGCCCTCTTAGTATCTATGATTAGTTTGCAACAGCATTTTTCTCAGCTTAACTAAATTCTGCTGCGAGAGCCCCGCGGGCAGGTGATGTGATGTGGGAAGGGAGGCATGCCCACCGTGCTGCGGTCATATGACGGATACGTTTCGAGTAGGGTCATGCGACGGGCTGGTGGAGAGAGAATCCCACTGCGGACTGGGGCGCAGGCTGTGGCCGGTGGACGTTGTCTTTCGGGAGGAAAGAGCTTGGGGAGCGCTGAGAGTGCGGGTTTGCCTGCAGCGCGATGACCTTCTCCGTCCAGGTTGTGTTACGGCAGCCTCGGTCCGGAGCCAGAGGGAAGCTGCTGCCCTCTTAATGCCTGGGGTACTGAGGCACAGCGGAGGGCCGCTAGAAAAGAGGGGTCCCGTGCAGAAGGATGAGACAGCATGGTGTGTGGATAGGTGCAGAGCACATAACATTAGGCATAACATGTTTGCACTGTATTTACCTGCCTCTAGTTCAGCTACCAGCTGTAAGGGAGGAGGAGGAGGAGGAGGAGGAGGAGGAGGAGGAGGAGGAAGAGGAGGAGGAAGCAAAAGCCTGTGCCAAGGCAATTAGTGGTGAGCACAGATTTAATAGTGGTCCTCAGCTCAGTAGCAAAAGATCTCTGAGCAGTCTTTCACCTTTTATCTATTTGAGAAATGTCCTTTTGCTACAAATCAACTCACTTCTAAAGAATTTCTTTTCCATTTTGTGTTTCTTGGATCAGTGAGTATTAATTAATAGCACAGAATAGCATATTTTTTCAAAGATCTTTTCATTTTTAAAATATGTAAGTGTCTTATCTAGATTCCTAGAGAAACCATTTCCCAACAGGCTAAAAACCACAAAGGAAGAGGCATCCATCTATATAAGAACACCTCTCTCTAGGATTTATGCCTATAAGGCTTGCTTACTGGCATCTCCTACAAGGAGAGGGCTTTTATGATTAATTTTGCAGAATTGCCACTTGGAACTGTACTTTAACCATAAATTGTGAATTAAATTATGAAAACTGCTACTTCTTGTAGCTCAATCCTTATAGGTATGATTGGTCCCTTTTTAAAAGTTTTTTCATTACCAGTATGTTCTGAAATTGATGTGCCAACTATAATTGATCGCTTTGAAACAGATGCAATGTGTATTTTTACCAAAATGTCAGTTACACAATATGGACTAGAAGAAGAGAGTAGGAACGTTTTGTTTTGCTGTGTGTTAGTTTTCCTGAAAAGTCAACTTTGTACAAACTGAAGCAGCCTTTTTTTTTCCTCATCAGTTTGTAAATGTTTCAGACAAATCGTATTTTCTATCTAGCAATTGCTGACTGGCTCCTGGCTTCAACACAAGGCTGATTACAGTGCCAGGAAATGTTGCTAGATTTTCAGTTCAGTAGTAGCTGAGTAGCATAATTATTTTAGGAGATTAACCTTCATACTGAGACAGATGGAGCTGATCCAGTCTACGTGTCTACTACAGAGGACTAGCCAAACGTGCAGGGTAGCCACGCCGTAAGGCTGCAGTCTCTTAGCAGCTGTCATCTACTGACGGTCTTGCCTGATGGGGAATTACGACACTGTTTTGTCCCAACATCCCTTCAGGCAGAAGAGGAGGGGGGGAAAAACCCCAAACCAAAAAGCTCATGAGCAGAGGTCTTCTTTCTGCTTTCTTTTTCAGCAGTTTTTTCTAACCTTCTTTCTTCTTTTTCCCTGAAACAACTCTTGCTAAGTGCCTTTTTTTTCTGGCTTTCTGTCTGTTTGTCTGTCTGTCTTTTGGTTGAGTGTGTGGTATGACATGAGGCTGTTGTCTGTCATGGATATTCCAGGACTTTGAAGCAGCTTTGCAGGTTTGAGGGGCATATGAGCTGAAAGAAGTGGGATTTTGGCCAGCCAAGAGCGTGTCTTTCTCAACCAACAAAACATAGTGAACTGGAACAAACCCTTCCTTTAGACCCTGCTCTTGAGGAATGCACTTGTTCAGTGACGTAGGATGCTGATATTCCCTGCTGTAGAATACAGTTTTACATTGTATTTGTCTTTTCATCCTACCTTCTCCCATCTGCACCAGTAGCTCCCCGTTGCCGTCTGGATTGTTCAGACTGGCATTCCTGCCTCTCGCAAGTGTCCACAGTCTCGCGGTGACTTTATGAGTTGTTCTCACCATTACCCGCACTTTGAGCTGGATGTACCAGTTGCTCTTTTGTTTTAATCTTTCTTAATACTCAGGCTGTTTCTAATTCTTCCCATGTAATATGTGTAGTAGGGGGCTTGTCCACACAGAGAGGCTCATATGAACTGAGGCAGGGTATGAAGTTAAAGCAAAACAACTCTTCTTCACTAACTATCTTTGTGTTAGTTTAATCCATTTGTATGTCGATTGGATGGCATGGCATAAAATGATTTGTTGAAGGATTTTGTCTAAAATATTAGTCATCCATGGTCTTTTATTTCCTTGAAGGGAAGAGCATCACAATTAATTCCTCCAGTGGCATGAACATTGCACACATTCGGCAGAAATACACCTCTCAAATATCTCATTTTGATTTCTTCTCTGCATTTCCTTATATGATTAAACCTGACTGAAGACCAAATGATGCATATAAAGGGGCATAGAATTTTGCTCACCTGAGCTCAATTGATAACAACTTTTTTTATGAATTTTTCTGTAGTCTGTATGCTCCAGATTTCTCTGGGCTTTATAATTCTGAAACATAACTTATAACTTTGGGATTGATTTTAATTTAAGTGAAACCGTGAAGACTTCATAATGTATTCCTGCAATTTTGTCAGTTCAACAATATGTAGGCCAAACTTGGTAATGCTAAAGAAGCTGATGATAATTTGGTGGGTATCCCAAAACCTAAAAAGGAGGATATTCTGTAAGAGAGGACAGGGGCAACGACATACGATTCATACATTCTTTAAAGAATTTGCAATTGTTATTTGATCCATTCATTTTCTTTCAAGAAAACTATTTAATTTTTAGACCATTTTTGGATGCAAACAAAGCATCCAAAGTTTTTGTTAAGTGAATTTTTAGAGTAAACAAATGAAAGGCTGTAATTTAATGAGTTCTCTCACATCAAGTTTACAAAACTAAAACCTTATTTAGGTTACGATGGCAGCAATGTACGTGAAAACCTCTTGTATTGCTATTCCATCACCAAATAGGTTATCACACTTTAAAAAGTGATTTAACTGCTTAGAACATTCCTTATAATATTTTCATAGTAGTTCATGTTAAGAAAGTTTAAGCATTTCTCAAAATGCTTTTGAAACATCGCACATCTCATCGTGCTTTACTGGTGCAGTTGTATTGCCAAGTTAGAAACTAGTAAATAGCTACTGAAGCTTCTGCTACATAGTATTATCACTGGTGTACAGTGAGAGAAGAACTAGGTTAGAATTTAAAGTAAGCAGTTTCTTTCTTTGCTATCAGTAAGTATATTCCTTAGGTTTGCTTTGTATAACTGAATTTTGCTGTTTGCCATAGAATCTCGGCCTTTGTCACTCCCCGTGAAAACCATGCTGAACTCATCTGAAAGCTGCAGAAGTCCCGAAGAAAGAATGAAGGAATTTATTGGAACAGTATGGAATGCAGTTAAGCGCCTTACACTTCAGGTAAGATGAAAAAGGAGTGAGAAAAACTGTCTTTCCAAACTTTATGATACTTTTTATGCATCCGAGTGCTTTTTATGGAGGATTTTTAAAGGAGTTCCTTGGTTTTATTGTCTCATTTCAGTAGTTTCAACATAGTAGAAGATGAAAATTAAAATATAGGTTGCTGGTAAATTAAGCAAGGAAAACTTAGGCTTTAAAATGTTAGTGTTCAAAATAGTTTTTTGTTAGTATGGGGATGATCCTCTAAAAATCATATGAAAAAAATACTTTTTGCACTTTTGAATTATAAACAGAGCTTCCTGCTCATCTGTAATTAAAATTGCAGAATACTGTCCTTTCGAAAAATATTTGAGGAAAATGAAAATTCCTTCTTGAGCTATATGGTACAGTATGATGTTATACAGTGGTGACTCTTCTGCTTATCTATCTTTTTATTAAGAACCAGTCATTGATCTAACTGTTTCATCCTGCACTACTCTTGATTTTGATCTTTGATCCGTAGAAGCAGAGTTTTCATGTGGCAATATATATACATACATACCAAACACCAAAAAGGCCATCTTAGAAATCCAGTGTTTAGATTGCATGATCAAATACAGACAATTTAGAAATGCTAGAATAAGACTTTGTGCTTCCATGTATGTATTGAGCCTGTAAATAACCCTAGCTTAACGTTATCATAAATTGTGGCTTTTGAATGGTACATTCTATGAGACTGGTACACCAGCATATAGTAGCAGAGCTGTCTTCATATTAAAATTAAAAGAAAAAACAAACCCCACTATTATTGGCAGAAATTAATGACTAAATGCCTATTCATTTTTCTTACGGACAAGACTTTGGGGTCAGACTGTTAGAGGGCTTGAAAAATTTGAGTTTTGCTTGAGCAAGGACTTTTGGTTTGTTACTTCGTCCTAGAGCATACTGAAGTTGAGGGGGTGCTTTCTGTTATCTCTGTTTAACTTCCAGTCAGATCTTTTGTTGTTATTTCTTGAATATTTTGTTTACTTTCTTTTGTTGCTTAGTATTATGACCACTGATGATAAGAATGACTACATAAGGGGTAAAAAGGTATAATTTGTAACCTCTTTGAAGGAAGCAACATATTTTTATTCTGTGTCTGGATAGTACCTAGCACAAGGAAGCTCAGAATTTAAATGAAGCACACAGCTTATATCATAAGAAAAATAATAATGAAATAATGAGGATGATAAAGGACTGGGGAAGATAGCCTTGGGACTGAGGTACTGCCTCTATTTGGACATTTTTCATAGTGAGCTTTATTATGTGAGCAACCCTAAGGAAAGTGGAAAACAAATTTGTTATGAAATATGAGTAAGATGCTGAGCAGTTAAAAATGAAGTTTGCATGTTTTCCAATAGGAAAAAATGTGATTGAATTGCTATTTTTTGATAGAGATGAAAATTCACTATATTGGTAGGCTCATATTTTCTCAAAACATAATTTGTGACTATATCCATGCTCTAACATAATATACTTGAGGATTAGAGCTATTGGTGGTAGAAGATTTTTTTGTATATATATTAGATCCTCTTTCTTGTGTTTGAAGTTCTAGATTTATTTACTTCTTACAGTTTTTTGTAGCATACTCAGATGCTTTCAGTTTTCAGCATTACGAATATGAAATTATATTTTTTCTTTTTATATGTATTGAAATTAAATGACCCTGTGAAATAACACAGCAGCTTACAAACTTCTTCTGATGTGTTTCATCCTTGTGCTTTGATCATATTTGAAATGTATGCCAATATCTTGCCAGAAAGAGGCACTACATGTTACAGTAAAACGTTGCAACAGATGCCAGGGAAATAGCATAGGAAATATCCAAGAAGGTGTTTCTGAACAAAAATGTAGTAGCCCCTCTTAGTGAGATATGAAGGATTTGTAGATATGCTTGCTATTCTTTTTTTTATTAGCAGTCCCTGTACCTATTTTATTTAAATACATTTTTCAACACATAAAATATGTATATATAGGTCTTTTCTCCTTCAATATCAGCCCAAACTGGAAAGCTGAATTTTGTGCAAAGCGATGCATGTATGATAAGAAGTAAGGTAAGGGTAATGATTCAGTCAAGAATAGTATGATATATTTATACTCTTAAGAAAACACACCATATAATTAGATTTTCTGTCAATATGAAAAAGCCAAATTGCTGGAATATTTTTTCTGGTTAAATACTGGAACACTTAGACTGTGAGTTTTTTTTCTAAAGCTATTTTCATGATTCTGGATCTTTTATTAACATGATTGTAGAACAGAAAAGTCTGCAGTTGTCGTCAGATAAAACAGAACTTCATAACTTAAAATCATCAAAGGATTATTCTTTTAGTGGAAGCTTGAGTAAGTAAATGTGTTTGGAACCAAAGTAACTGGAAAGTTTATTTTGGAGCCAAAGCTGGTACTTGCTTAGTCCTGGCCCTGTCTTGCTCATGATAGAATATTGCATGAAGATTTTGTGCACTGAAGTTGTGCTAAGCTATTAGTATTTCAGTGAAAAGGCTTTCATACTTAACTATAAAAAGTTGTTTTTATTATTTAGTTGTTGTAGGATTTTATATGCAGCCTTGAAGTCTTCTTGGCAGTTAAACTGTGTAGGAGAGTAATACTCACTTTTCACGTGCTCTTCACACTAATAGTTGCTAAATTTGTGATGCAGTATAAACACAATTATTTTTAATTGGTTGTTAATGCTGAATTCCAGTGAGAATAATGAAGGATCTGTACTGAAAGCAAATGAGTAATGTTGCAGAGAATGCCAACTAAATAAGAGTGTAATTATTACACACAAAAAGTAGCCAGGTACTCCACATCCCTGAAATTATTGCAAATAATATTTTCTTTGAAGCAGATAACTTGCACAAAATTATAGTTAAAATGAAACATTGATTGAAAGTACAGAAATACAATGATGAAGGTGACTAGTGTTCTTATTCTTTGAGTAGGTCAGGAAGAGACTTTGTCACTAGTTGCTTAACAATAATATTCATCAGTTATGAGATGGGATGATTTCTTAAAAGGATTACTTATCACAAACTGCCAAAAGTTAGTGTTCCATAACTAAACAAAGAATACTTTTTAAAATCAAACTTGTTTAGAAGAAATACCATGAAATGCTAAGATACTGTTTTAAGCAGTAAAAAAGAAAAAAAGTGCATCTGGTCTTTATTATATTCTTTTTCATGTACAGGTAGCCTAGCATTTTAGTTCTCATGCTAATATGCACTCCTTTCCATTTATATCTTTTTTTTTGTTTTTCCTTTTTATCTAACTGAAAGATGGATTTCTGGCCCGTCTTCCTCATTTCTAAGCACTACATACCAGGCTCAAGTGCAGATGATCTAATTGGACAGAGCTAATTTGGATGTAGGAGACTGAGGTGCAGTTGTACAGTAATGATCACACCATAACCCTGACCTGAGATGGTCCCAGTTGATCTTTGCTATTCTGGGAATCATTGCAAGTTTGTATTCTGTATCTGAAAACACACGAGCCTAGGTGACAAGAGAGACCGTGATGGATGGTGGTTAGTGGGGATGGAGGACTTTTCCCAGAAGACACCTTCGTGGGAGTGTCACCTGGTGGGTGATCTTCATCACCTGTAAATGGTTTATATCGCTATAAAATGTGTGTCAGGGAAGTGAATCTCCTTATTTTATTGCTGGCATGAAAGGCTGTGAAGACGCTGGCACCGCCTGTCCCTCTCTGCTGCGGCTGGGCAGAGTAGCTGTGGCATTTTTCTGTTTTTCTCTCTCTCCCCCCCTCCACTACCCTCTCCCTCCAGATATGAAGACTTGGTGGTTATGCAGTGTGGATTTCACAGTTTTCTTTAAACAGCGACATTCTCACTCGCTCTCTTTTTTAATCAAATATGCCTTTAAAAAATACTTCATTTATTCCAGTAACTTTATACTTTCCCTTTAAGACAGCTGGGATCTTAAAGTCATTGCACCTTTTCAGGTCTATAAGTTAGTAAAAGCTCAGAGCAGTATACTCTGCTTAACTTTTTTAAAGTAGAAGCGAAAATACTGCTTACTTCATTGGTTTGTCATTAGTGTACGTTACTTAGCATGTGTAGGCCTTGACATAATAGACATGAAAATAGGGGGTGATTCTGTTTCAAGAATTTGTAATAATTCCTTCTCTTTAACACATGAATGTGTTCAGTATTGGCAAAAGAACACGTTGCTACCAAAACTGAAATAAGATCCTTGAAACAGAAAGGATGTTGCCATGGAAAAATGAAGTAACACTCAGTGCAGCTGCGAAGCATTAATGAATAGGATATTTTTTTAAAAGATCATTTGTGTTTGGTGTGGCTTGGAGGGTCCCAACCAGATGGTTTCCATGAACAGGATCTGACCCCCAGCTTGAGGACTTCTTACTGGCAGATTACTTCATTTTCTTTCCCTTGGATTGTCAGATCCTTACATTAATGCAAGATTTACTGCTGCAGATTTATATTCAGTTACATAAATCAGTCACATTTTACATTAAATTCACAATTTTAGACACACAGTTTAACAGTTATTTAAAAAGTGTAAAAAGATTTATATGATAGCTTTAATATATGCTATTGATGTAGTTTAATTTTAAGATATTTGGATTACATATGTTTTAAAGCACTTTTCCGATTGGTGAAGCAATCTGTAGCACACATTCGCACTTTTTGTCCAACATATAATTCCATCATTGTAGGTGAACTCTCCCATTCCTTCACTGGAACTTGCTTTTAGACAGATCTCTGGATTCTGTCAGATAACTACCCACAGATCGCACTGAAGTTGATGGTTGTGTGTAAGCAGAACCTGGCTTTGTGAAGTTCAGCAGGTGTGACTCAGATGCTTGAATATGCACTTACTGGGCCCTTCTGCATCCAAGTTGGCACTTTCCTATATAATTACAATAACTGTGTGATTTGCACTGCAATGTGGAATTTTTACATAGGTTCATTTTGTTGGCTTTTGAAATCCTGCAGCTATATGTTCTGCGAATTTCATTTATTCATATAAAACTTTAAATGAAACACAAATATGTAAACATATCTGTAAGCGGATATGTCATACTATGTATTAAGAGCCCAATGCTATCATATCAATAACCCCATCAAAATTCAAGGACCAACTCTCATTCAATCATTTGTAAAGTGAAAGGTAAAATATCTGCATATTTATACAGAAATTCTCCTCAGGCATTTGCAAGAGTGAAACTATTATGGCAGTCAAATGAAAGAAAAAGATTTTGAAGAACTCATTTTCAATATGAAGCTATACTATACTTTAAATGAGATTTAAAAACTCTACTGAGATTTCTTCTCAAGAGTACTTTGTAAAACATCTCCTGTAGATCCTGCTGCTGGTAATGTGATAACGTATTGTATCTCTTGGAATTGGTGAAATTTTTGGATTATTAGTACCACATGGTTTTTATATCAAGACAGCATTTGATGTTAATCATCATGGAGATATATATGTATGTAGAGTGAATGATTGTTAAAAATCTTTTACTCAGTAAGTGCATTGATAAAACAAAAGTTATACTGATCATAGCTTCTTTTGTCCTCTATTTATCATTATCCCACAATGGTTTGACCTACAACCTGTTGCTAATAGACCAGAAAATGATCTAATGTGTCACTGTAGAAATCTTTGCAAATTGACACAATGACTAATTTATGAGTTTTAAAAAAAAAGCCAAATGCATTACATCTGTAACAATACTCTGTTGCTTTTCATCCAATATAAATAGAGTACACTCTGCAACCTTGGATCAATAAACTACTTATCAAAGATGTAATTAACTTCATTTTACAATTCAAACAATTCTAAAACTAGAAACAAACACAGACTTCATGTAACAATGTATTTATTTTTGCAAAATTCTACTTATATTTTTCTGCGATGAATTCTTGTCAGTTTGTCTAAGCAAAAGGGCACAAAATGCTGAAACAAAGATGAATATCTGTGTTCTCTTCAGTAGGCTGGCAAAGCATTTATGATGCTGAGGAATTCCAGTGCTATTTCACATTACTATTGGTGTCTTGGGGAATTATTAGCCTTCAGGGGAGCGTATCATGCACAGACCTTGGTTATCAGTTTCAAGTTATGATTTCTTTAATGATATCAAATTGTTAATCTCTGTTACATAAGTTCACAGCAAACAAATGTTCTTTTATCACAGCTACAAATAACATCTTGTGTCCAATAGTTTGGACACTAGACTGTTTCAAACTATTGTGAAGAATTGAACTGAATCATAGTTTGTACTTGCTTAACACAGTGTTCAAGTGTGTGGGCTCTTAGGGCTATTTGATATCCAGGTGCAGAATATTACTGGTAAGAGCCAAGGAAGACTAACAGGCTGTAGCTTACACTGCCTCTGAATTAACAAGTCACGATGAGTTCAGTTCTTGGTTTGGGCTTACTCAGCCTTGCTAGAAGTCCCTAAGGAGATGGCAGAATTGTCAGAAATGTTCTAGAGTAACAGCAGAGTTTGAAAATAAAGAACGAAGAAGTGACATTTCATTTGCAGTGAAAACAGGACAAAACTTTATAAACTATGTGAACTTCATTCGTTTCTCTTTCTGTTACGTGTGTTTAGGAGGAGGATGCATGTATGTATGTATCTGTTTTATTGAAAGTCAGTTTTCCACTTAAATTTTTTTTTCTTCCTAGATTCTGGTGATTAACCTTTTCTACATATTCATTACTGTTGACTACAATGTAAAGACAGAACGCTCCCTGAAATAAGTCTTTATAGAACGTAACAGCATATAAAATGTTGGTTAGCTCTAGAGCCTTAGCTAGTGCTAACAAAAGCTAATGAACTGCAAAAAGAGGAGGATTTTCTCACCTTTTTTGTGAGAACATTTTCCAGCTCAATCATGTTTCCTGTAAAAAGCTGTTGAAAAGTAGATATATATTCCATTTATATGGCAACACCTTTCTCATCAGATTTACAGACCAAGACGCTTTTTCTTCCTTTCCCTCCCATAATCATAATGTATGAGAATATAAATACTTTCTAACATTTTGTGTCACCTTTCCTTTTAATTTGCATAAAAACTAAGACTACTCCAAATGAACTGTGGTGGATGTGTAATTTGAGATTGGTACCAATGTGAGTGTGCTATGCTGAGAAGAAATGATAATCTGTTTCTTGGCTTTGTTTTACAGCTTGAAGTGCAATCGTGTTGTGTATTCATTCCAAATGACAGCCTGCCGTCCCCAAGCACTATTGTATCGGGTGACATTCCTGGGACTGTCCGAAGCTGGTACCATGGCCAGGCCAGTATGCCTGGCACGCTCGTTGTCTGCTTGCCCCAGATAAAGATTATGAGTGCTGGACACAAACATATGGAACCATTGCAAGAAATCCCATTTGTTGTGCTGAGGCCCATTCTTGAAGAAGGTAGAGTATGATAAATTTAAAAAGCTTTACTCTTTAATTTCCATTTGGAACTGCCAGGAAATTTTTTTTGTTTGTTTTATTTTGCTAACATTTTATGGTGTGGTGCTTTTTTAGCCATATATTATGTCTTTCTGAGGACTAGGAAACTAATGTCAGTCTTTGCCCAAAGAGATCAAAGTGAAACTCATCATCAAAGAGCTAGCAGTAGTTCTGTGATATGTTTTCCTTCTTTGGTGATGCCAAAAAAAAAAAAAAAAATCAGAAGTGCAGTTCTTGCCCAGAATCTTTTGGTCATTCAAGTTACTATGCAGCCAAGTTGGGCTGACACCACAGGAAGGGCCAGTGAGTTGGGAACTGTACGAACAAATGGAGGCAGATTGGGAAAAACATCCATACCACCTTTGCTGCAAAAAGTGTCTTGGAGGTAACATTAGATGTAAGACAAGAAAAGAAATTCATACCGATGGCAGACTATCACAAGAAAACAGCGAGACTTTGTTGGTCATCATGATAAGCAAATCATGTGTTCTGTTTGTTTTTTTGTAGGCATTGGTTGTTGTAGAGGTTTGAAGAAAAGAACTGAGATCATTTTACATTATGGGGGTGTCTCATGCAAGGGAAAGGATGAAAAGTTTGCTACTCCTTATTTGAAAAGTTAATAGGTAGAGGTTTGATTTGTGGACTAATCTGAGGGAAGGATCAGCTTTTAACATTCTGCTACTTACTGCTTGAGAAATGATCCAAAAGGAGAGAGAAAGCTGAAAAAGGCCCTCGCAAGTGGAAACAAGCTGCTTATAGAGCTGTGAGCTGTTAGAAGATGTGAAGTGATCAAAGTAACAGGCTGAGGAAATGCTTTTACAGCACTAGTTTGAAGGAATACCAATGCAAAAATCTTGTTCTATTGATATCCTTACCAAAAAAATGTTTATTGAAAATAGGTAAGGCAAATATCTCTAACAATCTTGAGTGTTGTTCTTTGGATTTATTTTAATGCCATCTGTGAGATCTAGCATCATAACTAAGCTTAAATTTTCATGGAAATGTCAGTGTACAGTTAATTCATTACTGTGTTATTGAAAAATGTTATTCAGAAGGATTTGATTCTGTTGTGTGTGTTTGGGCTAAGATGAAGAGAGGGAAATGCATGTGTTGCACTGCTTTTGTGACAGCATTTTCTGGCAAAATTATTTTATGCATATACATTGTTGAAATGTAACCAGTTATAGAGAATGTTTTATGAAAAATAGAGTCAGAAGCATTTTTAAGAGCTACTCCTGCTCCCAGCATCTCAAATTTTTATGGGCTTATAACAGCATTTTCTACCTCCTTTTGTTCTGCAGCTTACTGGACTGTTCTCTTCCTTCCTTCCCCCTCAAGCCACAGCAACAGAAAGAAAATCATAGTTTTTAATGCTGAAAGTCTTACTAGAGGTGTGCTAAGCACCAGCAACTGTGGAAAAAGAAAAATACAAGTGTTTTTCCTAATTCTAGTGGGAATGATCTAATTTACTAATTACTATAATAGATAAAAGATAAATAATTTAACAAAAGTCGTCTTTTGTTTGTTTTAAACTGATGATGTAACTTAAACCATTTATGGAAGTAAAAAGTAATTTGAATTTCATCAAACACAGATTTGAAGGAAAGATCTTAGTGAGAGAAAAGAATTGCTCTGTTTGGGATAAAGCGTACTGTAAGGAATCTATTTGTGTGGCTTTGTGCTCTGGGAATAATGCCAAACAGAAGTTCTCACAATCTTCATATTTTCGATTATCTAACGGAGCCGTTGCCTTCTCTCATGCCAAAACTCCCCCTTAAACAGACTATTAAGAAAATTTTTTCAGAGCTTTTAAGTCACCTTCTTAAGGTGAATAATTTTTATGCACTTTCATTGTGAGTGTCTCTAATTTGCATTCTATGTTTGAACAAGACTTCAGGGACATAGCGTCATTCCCAAAACATGTTACCTTCTCTGTGAAATGATATTTATCCAAGCTTGCTTTTCCTGAAAAATATTTTTTGTATCATTAATTCTTTTATTAAAAACAAATATCTGAGCATAAGGCTTGTTCACAGGGACACATACTTACTTTTAAGAACGATATATGTTAATTCATTTTTTTTTTACTACAAGAAAAAATAAAGGAGAAGAAAAAAGGAGCATAGCCTTTTTTTTCTTGTCATTTGGGGATATTGCAGCCTTCTTACTAAGGCTTATTGACCTCAAGATGACAACATACTGTAAAAATAGCTTATACGATATCCCACAATCAAGTCTTTCCGTTTGTTTTAAGAGTTTTTTGTTATATTCCTTTTCCGAGATACTTAAAAGAACATTTTAAGTACAGTATTTCTACTCAGAAACATAATTTAGCATAATTATACAAAGTAGCTTATGAACAGAAATAGGTTTATCTCTGTAAAAAATGAGGTATTCTGTTGAACCTCTGTTGAATAACAAATACAGCTATGTAAGTTCATAAAAATGTTTTAAAATGCATTAAATATTATCTTAATAGATCAGATCAATCATATGAGAAAATTCTAGGTGCAGTTATTACTAATGAAGCAGAACACACTGAAGAAATTAAATAGTTAGAAACTCTTCCTTTATTTAGAATTTTGCATTTTTAATCATTTTAGTTTAGAACCTCTTCCAGGGATCCACTTTTATTTCTAAACTAGTTACTGTTTGTTCCCTTTGCTTCAGACAATTTCTTCCTTTTAATTTTTTACCGGTGCATGTAAAATAGTTCCTCACTGAGTGCATGCTGGTAGCTTTTGTAAAGCCATCTTTTTGAGAATGTTGTTTTTAGAGTATTTGCTGGACAAAGTAAGATGCATTAGAGGAGCAAATGTTCAAAATATCTTAAAATTGTTACTGAAATTGCTAGATATCATGTTCACATTTTCATGTGGATAACAGTATACTGACAATCATGCAAATCACTTTATGCCAAATATTTAAATATGAGGGCAACCCTGGATAGATAGCTTTTGTTTGTGAAATAGAACAAATCATTTAATCTCACAGATGTTTTGTAGCTTAGGTTTAAACTTAACGAATTGTAGAGTGAATTCATTGTAATGAAATGTATTAGCCATAAACTGCTAAAATATAATAGGCCTGCAAAAATCACTGCAAAAGTGATTTAGTTTATGGTTAAAGCAGATCACTGTTAATTTAGTCATTCATAGAATTTTTTATCTTTTGTTAGATTAAAAGAAAATACTTCAGTATAATAAATGAAAAAAAATGTGTTACTGAAAATCAAAATAAACACAATTGGCAAGTTTTAAGTAAGAAATTTTGACATTCAAAAATTCTGCTATTTCAGTATTTATTCAATGTCACCTGTAAAACATGGTAATTACTATATTTAGCTTCACATTGTCTGTTAACATTACCTGTTACGGGTAATGATTTTATAAAGTTAGTTCTCACATTTCAGTGATATTCTTCAGTATTTGAATAGCAGTGAAGAGTCTGCATAAACAACCTGTTAACGGTGAGCTCCGGTGAGCTTCCTAATAGCAGCATTCAAGCTCGCAAAGCGTCTGTGCCTGTGCTCACATCTGAGGTCTGTGGAACTAAACCTCATCTGCCAAAGTGACTCTGGGCTTGCTCAAAGCTCTCAGTACTTTACACTCGATGCACCTAGGATACGCAGCCACGTAACGGCTCCCCTGTCGCACGACTGGGAAGAAGTACAATATTGACCTAATAAGTAATTATTACAATATCTTTTCCTTTTAAATATTGCGTATCACATGAGAATGTGAGGGAATTGGCAATTCCATGTAAAGACCCTGCAGCGTAGCGGCAGGAAAGGGCAATGAAGACAAAATAATGAAGATGCGTTTTGAAGATTACATAGGATGCATTTAGCAGACCTGGGAATAGATGCCAGATCATTTGCACGATAAAGCTTCCGTGATTTCCCTCCTGCCATTACAAATTTTAAACCAACAAAATTCATAGTTTGTACAACCGCCAACGTTTTATACAACATTCGTATGACTGCCACTTCTGCAGTATAGTTTTTAAAATACAAAAAAGTGTCATATAAAAGAGCAAATGTATAACAAAATTATTAGTAGCTGAACACATTTATCACTCTCTTGTCTCATAAATGTGGAAAAGCTTAAAATGAGCGTTCCCTCTCGCTAAGAAACAGAAAGCAAGAAAATCATTGGTATGTTACAGTACATCAAGTAACTACCAGAGAAAGTGTTTCTCCATGGCAAAAGCTTTTAATTATACATGTAGCAAAAATAACTCAAATTCCCTCTAGAAAAGGAGTCTTGCCAAACTATAGCAAATACTGGATACATGATAAATGCCTGTTCTTTGAGAATTGTCTGGTGATTGAGTCAGTCAACTGCCAAAATCTGAAAACGTCATAAATTTAAGAAGTTGTAGAAACAGTTGAAATATATTAATTAACAGATTTTCAAGCTTTTTTAGTCAGTAGTGAGGAGGAATTAAAAGTAAGGATTTATGAAAACCATCAGTCAGGAATGAACCAGAATCAGTAACCTTGTTTCATGTATAATTTTTATATTCTTGCCTATTAAAGATGTAGGTTAGTTCTGGTTCTGTTGAAGGCAATGTTAATATTACTTATATTTCAGCTTTTTAAAAAAATCTCAGAAATTAAATAACAAGCAATAGTACATGTGGAGGGGAACATTAGACAGGCGGGGAAAATATCTGCCAAGTTTGATGCTGGTTTTTCCTTCCTACCTACTAATAAATAAACTTTGAAGTAAATACACTTTAAACAGTATTACTTTTGATGTTTAGACACTTTGAATTAAGCAGTTTTATAAAACCAATCTGCAAATGAATGTAGGTGAGTAATTTTTTTTTTTTTTTAATGTAAAGCAATCAGAATTACAAGCTCAAAACAAGTATTTGTAAGGTGGACAGTTGCCGTATAGTGGTGAAATGATCACCTAGTGCACCTGGAGCTGATAAAGAGGTAGATGATGACAAGGGGGGGAGGGAGGAATTTCATAGTTGTAAGTTTGTGATGCATTTTGAGTGTACAGGACTCTGTGGTTTCTATACATTGATAAAAATGGGTATGTTTTACTTTCAAGGTAAAAAATATATACGGCATTGTATAGCTAAAATTCAGTATTCTCTCTGGAGATTCTTTCTAATCCTTGAAATATAACCGATGTTAATTTACTACTGTGATCACAGAGAAAAGCAAAGATCATGTGTAGTAATTAGAAACATGTCATTAGAGTTGACTTCGCATTTGAATTTTTTCCATCTATTACAATTAATACCTTGTATTTCTTGGCTGGCTGAACTTGGAAAAAATACAGTTTGCTAACTGCTTTTAAAAATCTGAAACATTTCCAAAATGTTTTCAAGTTAGTTTGGCTGAGCTGAGTTCTTCAGTTTGTAATAGCTTCAAAATAAACTGCAGAGTTTTTCAGTCCTTTCTTAGGATGAGACGCACAAACTTTCCTGATACATACCGCTGACCATACATGCTTATTGCTGGCGTCACCTGTGGAAGAAACTATGAAACTTTTACTAAAATCATGTAGTAAAAAGATGTTTGAATCCCGCTTTATTTTAATTTCAAAAGTTTCTGTAAAATGTCTTTTGAACCGTTAATCACAGTTAGTGGTTAATTTGCGCTGTTTCTCAGCGATGTGGTTTCTCAGCAGGACGCCCTGTTGAGTGTGCCACGGCAGGCAGCGAACACACGCTGGGGCTCGCCGTGTGTTTCTGGAACGCGCTCGTGCAGGTTCCTTATGGCTCTGTAAGAGTGTTAGGGCCCATCCTGGTCCCCTGCCTGCCACCCTCTGTCCCGTTCCTCAGGACTGGCTCCTACGCTTTGGGGGTTTCAACGCGCGGCTCTTCCTGCCACCATGGCTCCAGCCCTGACGTTACAAAAAATAAAACCTCATACCAAATAATGTTTGAGTTGTGGTACAGGAGAGAGACACTCTGTCTGTGTTCTGCGTGCAGAGACGAAGAAGCGTTCGGCCCCGGCGGGGCTCCGTGGATGCTCGCCAGGCTGCCGGCTTCGGACGTGAGGCTGCGTCCCGCCCCTGCCGCCTTCCTCTGGCGGCCGCGCGGGAGGCAGGGCCCAGGCCGCTCGTCTGGGGCCGCAGACTCCCCTTCGTCCGAATGGGACGGAAGGGCCCTGCTTCCTCAGCACAAAATCTGATAGAGTAACAAAGACTTTCTTTGGGGGAAAAAATTCTTAAATAATTGTTATATTATGTGTTATGTATAGTCAGTCAGTCCGGCCTGAGCAGGACTTTTGCTCAGACTGTTCGATGCGTCGGGGCCTGGCCCCTACGCGTAGCGCTTCCGCCTGGGGCTCGGCCTTGGCCGCCGTGCCGGCCGTTGCCGGCTCTGCCTTCTCTCCCTGCCCTCCGAGGCGCTCGCGCCTTCCCTCGTCAAGGTAAGCCGCCGGCGGCCTTGCTGTAGTCGTACAGCTGCACACCAGCTTTCCTCCATATTTAAGGTGAATTGGCAGTTGTCACCATGGTCTCTGCCACCCTCTAATTTCCCACCGCAAATGTTTTGCCAAGGCGTGAAGGCAGCAGCAGTTACGTAAAAAGGTTCATCTATTGCTTCTTCGTTTTCCTGCTTCCACAGGATTAATCTATAATCAGAGTTGGACAGGTGTCGTCAAGGTCTCACCTCAGCAGTGCTTTGGGATCGGCTTTGTCTCAAGGCACTATTTGGTCGAGATACAAGCTGTAAATTTTCAGAAGATAATTCTCTCTTTTAGTATTAAAACCTGAAAAAAAACGTATCAACTATAGAGTGTCTATCGTAAGGAACTGCCTCCGCCACCCATATGCTGATATAAGTGGAGAGTGTATCAGGATAGGGTACTCCTGAGTTTGAGGAAAGGTGGTACTTAACGTTTTTTGGTCAAACGGATCTGAGACAGTAAAATATGTTTGCCAAGCGTATGTTGGATTCAATGTTTAGGAAAACTAAATAAAGCAAAAAATATGCTCTCTTAGTGCTATGGTGGAAACATTTGTGCACAATGTGAAGTTAAAGTTCCCAGTTTTAGTTTTAAAGAAGCTGAAAAAAATATTGCTATTTTTTTTAGATTTCCAGGTGTAGAATGGAATTGATAGTTGAAGGATGTTTTTGAGAATTTGGGAATACTTTAATGGCCATTGAAGGCGTATACCTTGGGTTTAGGGTAAGGCCTTCACTCAGTTCTGAAAAAAATTATGACTTAGTATTTATTGTGGAATTTAACTGTTTCCCCTCTTTTTAATGATTAGGTGATGCCTTTCCTTGGACAATCAGTTTGCATCATTTCAGTATATATACTCTTCTTGGACAACAGATGACACTAAACTTAGTGGAACCTATGGGCTGTACTTCTACTTTAGCTGTTACTTCACAAAAACTGCTTGCTACAGGGCCAGAATCCAGAAACTCATTTGTTGTCTGCCTTCATGTCGACCTTGAGTCCCTTGAAATAAAATGCTCGAACCCCCAGGTTGGTACATTTAATTGATTTATGAAAGGAAATTGAAAATAACTTGATTTAAGTACAATTGTTCCACATTTTGTTGAAGAGGTTCTCTTCTATTAAACATCTTAATTTTTTTTTAACTAGGCCATCAAGATCAAGGTACTTAGATTAAGATTTGCTTTGAAGCTCTCTCAAGTTTTGTAATTTAAACTCTTCTCAAAATGTAATAGCTACAGTATAAATGCATCTTTTGGCCGATGGAATGAAATGAATTGCAGATGTACCATTAAATGCTATTGTACTGTTCTGCTGTTGCTGTGGATTCGTATATTGAAATGGTTTAATGCTATTTTTTTATCATATTCTCCCAGAACTAACATTTCTTCAAACATAAAATGTTTTTCAGGCATACAATGGTAATTTAGTATTAAAAATATATATTTATAAATAAAATATTTATAAACATGTGTTTATTAAAAGGCACAAAGGTTGCTAGGTTTTCTAAGACTGCACCCTGTATTTTTCTGAATTGAATCAGATTTGTTTTAGTCCAACATGATAGGTTTTCTTTGCAAAATTTTGAGTAATGTTTACTGTATCTTGAAGAATACTTTCATGACAACTGCACCATATGAGCAGCAGTGGTGTTGGAAACAGCACTCTTGTTCTCAGGAATTACAGATCTGCTTGGGTCTGGGTAAGGCACAGGGTTCATATGCTGTCTGCCCCAAAGCATTAGCCATATGTAAGATTCTTCAGAGGACTTTACGGACAAAATGGTCTATTTATTTCTTCACTTAATAGAAAGAAAAGAGAAGAATACAAAATATTGTATCTTTTATCTCATAATCAATGCATTGTGTTTATAAAGATTTACAGACCTATGGCCTAGGTCTGGGAATGCGAAAGCTAAGGTGGCTGCTCTAAGTTTGTCCCTTGTACTTACTCACTGCAATTTATTTCTCAGTCACTCGTTATTTTTCCCTTGCCTTGTTTCTTGTTCTGTGAATGAAACAAGTGTTTTAAACTGTGAATTTATTTTGCCCTCAGTGTGTGTCTCCTGCCCATTCACTGCCCTCCATCCACGTTAGTTCTGACTCATTTTCTATATGCTGTTGTCTTGTGTAGTAAATGCATTCAAGCCCTGTGGTAAGATTACACATTGGACACGGCAAATTAAAACTTAAAATTGAGCAGCCTCAACAAGGTTTACTCAGGCTTGTAAATCTGTATTACTGGGGGTGCTTGTGCGTGTAAAAGGCTGTTGTTGTGTTATTCAGCGTGGAAGTAGGAAATGGCAGCATTATGATTGTGCTGACAATCTTACTGTTTACATTTCAAGACTTCTGAGAGCTTCGCTTTGCAACCTTGCGGAATTGCCATAGTTTTCAATAGATTCATGTGTTAAAATTTCATAGCCTATGGAGTTCTGTATTTATTTTCATAGAACTGTAAAGAATTCCTATTGATAGTGCAGTTACTCACAGAATTAGTAAATATTTCTTAGATATTCGTATAGGAAAATAGTTTGTTATATTTGATTGGCACATTTTCAGTGAAATTCCAGCAACTAGTCTAATAAATTCTGGGTTTTTTTATAATGTCTAAAAATATTAATCATGGTTGATACATGTGATACATTGATGGTATTAATTTATAAACAAAATGGAATTATTTTTTTAAATGGAAACTTTATCTGAGTTTGAGTTGCAGAATTAAAAGGAAAAACAGTAAGTAAAATACTTTTTTGGAGCTTTCCAAACAAAATGTCATCAAATAGTTTGTTTTGCAAATTGTAAGAAAATATTTGTACTAAAAAATTAAGATTGTAATCTCCATGTGAATTAAAATGCTGAGTATATTCAAATGTTGCAATGAATTTGTACAGAGGAATATCAGACCAAATTTTTTCTCTTAAAGGATGCTTGTGTATACTGTGATGTTATTCATTTATTGAAGGATTATAATGACTAAAAAGTTAAAGACAAATCATTTGAGTTAGCAAGCTTCTGGAGTTGTCCTGTCTGCCTACTTTGCTTAAGCAAAAGGAAAAAGAAATCAGCTTTTTATTTTTTTTTACCAGATGTTCAAGAACAGAAGATGGAAAATACAACTACATAAACAGCATCTGATATTTATAAATTCACAATAGAGTAACTATGAAATTTGATTCTTTAGAATGGCAGACTATATTTTGTCTATAGATGACAGCTTTAAATTAGGTGATACATAATGAATTTGTTAAATGATAACAAAGGGGAAGTATTTCACTATGTAACTATTATGATTTATTATGAAAACATATTCTGATGGTCCTATTCCTCTAAAGTAAATAGATATTTTCAGCATGCAAAATTGTCAGGATTTCACCTTTTATTTTATTTTTTGTTCTCAGTTTTGTGGTAGTGTTATTTTTTGAATATAAAATAGTGTAACGTATTGATTTTACTTTTTTACTGTAAAGTACAGATTTTGCCAAGCGAGCAGTGAGACCTTACTGAATTATGTGTGGTTTTGCTGGGAAGAAAGTGGAAGCAGTGTTCAGACAGAGAAAATTTTCATAACAAACGGTGTCAGTGTTGTTCACAATTTGTTAGGCATTTTTTTTTTCTTTTGAATAGGGGGTACTAAAAATAAAAATTATGTATTTACTGTTATACTCAAGAATAATTCTAAAAAAAGAGATCTTACACTTACGTTAGCTCTCCTGATAGAGTCAGGAGTAGATTTTCAGAACATTAAGACTACTCACCTGAAAAAAATGTAACTAACATGATAAATAGAAATCCTTCCATTTTAATGATAAATAACCATTGAAATGCAACGAAATATATTTTTAAAAAACAAAGATACAGCTTCAACTCCTATTTGAAGATCTTGAAATTTACTTACACCTAAACATGTGTCTTGCTTTTGTTTTTAGGAGGTTTTGCTAGATCTTTTTGTATTTTCTACTCTTTAACGTGTCTCCATGAAAATCATCTCCCTCTATTTAAGTGTGTATTTTGTCTTAGTGAATGTTCTCCTTGTTTTATCTCTTAATTTCAGAGAAGGATAGACTATTGGGTTAATACTAATTGGCTGTCTGGTTACTGGTATTATTCAGAGAGATGGATATTGCTGTCTAAAATAGCAACTCTTTCAGAGTGGCTGCAAAGATTCTAACTTGAGGAATTAGAAGAAAAGACTGAAAATATAAATAATTATTTATCTTTAATGACTATGACTGCTGTCATCTCATTTAGATCCAAATTCTTTAGCAGGGGATTATTAAGTGATAAACCTCTTTAGCTTGTATACCAGCATGCGTGTAAACACAGAAGTTGCATTTCTTCATTTATGTGCCTTTATGAACCGTGGCATAATTAAGTTTTTGGAAGCTTTGCTTCCTTAGGACAAGCATAGCTTAAATTAGCTTTTAGTCTCTTGACCAATAAATATTTTGATGAAGGGGAGGTTGCAAGCATTTATGATTTGGATATGTGCCTGTGTCCTATTAATTTTCTAGAGATTGTTTTGCCAGCACAGTGTCAGCACCAATTAGCGTTACACTACTCAATCAATCAGATGGATGTTATTATTTGCTCTTCCTGAGTTACACGGAAGAAAGTCAGGAAAACCTGGAAGTCTGTAATTAATAATTTAAAGGCTACCAGCGCACTACAGACACAAACCCTTTTAAAGTGTAACTAAAATAGGTTTTTGCTCTAAGTGAAACAACTAGCAGTAATGTTTGTCTGTAATTACTCCATGCATGAAGGCAAAAAAATACTGAGAAGTTCATCTCCTTTAAGAAGGAATTCTGTCAGAGTATATGACCTGCTCAGTGTAAGCCTTGAAACTTCAAAAGAAAATCCAAGATGAATTAAGAAGGTTTTTAAAAAATTCCAGCACTTCACCTCTTAAGAAAGGACTGTAGCATATTCTTTGAGACTTCATCACACATTCTCACGCACAAAATCAAGTACTGTTTTATATCAAATGTAGATTGACAACAGTGTTTTTCTGCATCTGTTCTGCCCACATAAGAAGCCAGCTTCAGAGAGTAGATGTGTCCTGAGGCTTAAAGTTCTTATAAATATGAGAATTTCCATTTTTTATAATGGCAAGTTGGGTATGGTATCCAGCTGTGGATCTGCTTATATATTGTTTGCAGTTCTCCCTGAGCTTGTTTTATACAGTATATGGCAATATGTTGTCATACAAATTCCATGATTAATGCTTATTTACAAAAGCTTGTGTAAATATCTTAGAACTGAGTCAAACAATGTGCAAGTTAAACAGTATGTTTTCTGAATATTGGTGTGACATATCCCAGGAGACTATTGAGTTTGATAGTGGATATTCTTTCTATAACATAGAACAGTTACATATGCTGCATGAGATCACTATTTTATTGCTATTAAAAATGACTAATTTTTACATTCTTAATATTTTATAATGTTTATTTTTACTATTTTTTCCATTTTCTAGGATTTTAATAGAAAGGATAGTATCCATACATATGAAATATACCAAAAATTAGATTTTTTTACTGTTAGAATGTGTTAGTAAAAGTTTTACAAGACCAGGTTATTGGTTATATTTTTATGAACTACATACTATGTGTTTAGAGAAACGCAGATTTCTGATCAAAATCACCGTAGTATAACTTGTTCATTAATTTAATTGCAATGTAGTAACTTATTGGAACATTATAAATTGTGAGACTCTCAATTCTGCTGTATTTTAAGTCTCACTGGAGAACTTTGATTTTGATGATGATTTTCTTTCACCTTATTATGGAAAAAATCATCTTAAAAACACCCATTTATTTCAGGTGCAACTTCTGTATGAACTGGCAGAGATCGCAAGTAAAGTTTGGAATAAAATTCAGAAGAAAGGAGTTCTTTATCAGTCTTCGGTCTATACTGAGCCCATGATGGGACCTGTTCCTCCTAGCTCTCCAATTAAAAGTAGTGTTGGTACAGCTCCACCAGATACCAGCACATACAGCCCATCTGCTGACATTGGGACCACCACAGAGGTAGGCTTTCTTAAAAGATGTGTTATGTGAATACCAACCTACAAGATGTGGTGTGTAGTATCCCTATACAAAGTAGTTTTGCTTGTGATCACCTAATGATGGATATTTCATTACTCTATTTGGGGGAAGAGAGGAAGGAGAAAAAGATTGCAGTATTGCTCTTATGTTTATTATTTGTATGGATCATTTCTCTCAGCAACAAATTAATATTAACTCCTATAAGAAAATTATAGCTAGTGTTTTCAAGTCCAGAAGTTTAAGGCATTTTTCAAGTCTGTAATTATAAGAAAGAGTAGTAACTGGTGGTTTTGAAGTGCCTGTGGCACTTGTGCTGCTTGTGGCGTGTGAGTCATCCAAAGTAGCTTTGGTGGTCAGCCAGTCATGTGGAGCCAGTCAGTAGGACGCCCGTGCTGTCTGGAGCTGCTGTGTGTGTAGTCTGTATTAGCAAAGTGGGAGAGAAACAGGCCAGCAGAGGTCCCGAGGCCGGCGCTGAGGTCACCCAGTTGCACACTGCCCCTGCCAGCTCCGTCCTGCTGTCATCGTGCCCCATCTCTTCTGTAGCTCTGGGCCTTTGCCCCTCCCAGTTCCCCAGTGTCTCAGGATTTTTTTGTAACGCAGTCACATGGGGATATTGATGTGCAGCTTCCAATATGAGAAAAATTGCTACTTGGTTTTATGTATTTCTGATTCCATAATTTGCAGCACTGTGTAACTGACTGCAGCAAACTAGTAACTGATCTTAATTTCTACATGTACCTAAAAATGTAAAATATTATTTCAAGGCATGGGAAGGAGTTCTGCTTCTTTGCCATACTGCTGAGAGAAGCCTGGTTCTTTATCAACAGGAAAGCAGGGTTCAACTTCATTTTTAAGTGTCATTAGCTTGGTGGCACTGGGTGACCGACGTAGTCGAATGTGTGGCCACAGAAGGCTGTGCAACTGGATAGGCCTCATATTTCTGATTTTCTTAGTGTCCCTTTCAACCTTCCTAGCTAAATTAGTTAGTTAGACTCAATGCTTGAGTCTTAACATAAAGCAATGAGTATGTTGGGAGACTACTCCAAAGAGATTCATTTTCATTCTCCAGACAAGCTTGGTGATTTGGGGGCATGTCGGAGAGCAGATCTGGGCAAATGTGGAGCACTGGCAATTCTGACTGCAATTACGTAGGATTTCTTTAACCCTATGTGTAGTTTGTATTAATTCTAGGATTTGGACAGACTGAATTGGTGACTGCCATTGCTTGCTTTCTGTATGCATCATGCGTGTACATGCGTGCACACACACACACACACAGAGAGAGAGAGAGAGAGAGAGAGAGAGAGAAGTGACAATCATTAAAAGATGTTTGAGACGGAGTTTCAGTTGTTATTTCACTAAAATACTCATTTCTAAGTTATTTGACTTGCCTTGGTTTTGGTGTATTTCTACATGTTTGTGTGATTTCTGTTGTGAAAAGTCTGACCACGATTACAAAATTGAAGATAAGTAATAACTGTAAGAAGGGAATATGTAAGAAGCCCCCAAACTAGTATCTTTTCACCTACTGGCATCAAATTCCTTTCTTATTAAAATCAGAAACCAACAACTTTATAAGTAACAATTTATTTTTTACCCTCTCTATAGACAGCAGTATTTAGAGTACATGCTGTACTTACAGCTTTACTTGAAACTGATTCAGTAGTTGTTTTAATCCATATGTTACCAAGATTATTTTGGCAATAGAGAACTAATGAAGTTTGGTGAGTCGGCCAGCAAAGGACAATACTAGAATTTGTGTTGAGCATATTCCTCTCTGAAGCTAAGATCATCATTTCAATCTTGTTAGAATAGAAAGTATTAAAACACATGGCATTAATATTAGATTTTTTTAACAATAGGGGACTTAGAATTGACAGCACCTTACAACTACTGTTTGAAAATTGCTTTCAAAGAAATGTATCATTTTGCTAGATGGTACAAATTTTAAAAAATTGACTCCACTCTGGCAATATGGTTATTTAAGGTACAAAAGGGAAGAAAAGATGCAAACAGGAAAAAAAGGCTTGCAAAAAGCTGTAATTCATCTGACTGGAAGAGCAAGGAATCAAATCCATCCAGCGTCTCAGTATGTGCTCTCAGCCTGAGGTGCTCTGCCTTGGAGCAACAGGAAGGCGAGGACGAAGGGAAGATGCAAGTACGTAAATAGAAAAGCATACTGAGGCAGGTTTCACTGCTGTAGTGGCAACAGTGAGGTGGGAGAACATCTGTGTGACTAGATACATGAGACTATAAGAAGTTCTTGATTAGCAATTGAAATTGAGAATTAGAAGGTGAGATTTGATATTGTTTTCAGGAAGAGATTGGCAAGTTATTCTAGTAGAAGAGTAATACTTTTTGCTCAGTAGTTAGGAAAGTTGTGTTCTGTTTCTGGTTAAGTAGGTGGGCATATTCTGTCTACTGAGATGATTAAATTCTAAACAATATGTAGGGTGTGAGTGTTTTAATTAACAGTAAAGAAAAGGAAAGATTTTGAAGTATTATGGTTGAAAGAAGTGTATGGAGAGAATCTTTGTCATGGGAAGTCAAGTCAGAGTTTAAGTTCCTGTAAGACTGGTAGCTACAAAAATGCTCTATTTTTTGTGGGTACCGTCATTTCTGTGAATTTGAGAGTACTTGTTTATTCTTGGACCCCATCTTTAATATCAGTCTGATAATTTGAAGGTTAGTGAGACTGTAAGGAGAAAAAGAACTATGATACCCTGTGGGAGATTCATCTAAGTGATTTGACTGTTACAGGATGTAACATCAAAGAATGGCTTGACTTTACACTTTCTTGTATTTAAAGGCTGAGCAGAAAAAAAAACATAATTATTTTTTGTTTCTTAAGACTAAATCTGTGTCAAGCTACCAGTTGTAGAGACGTGAATTACCTAGGAGGATGACCAAGTTAATGTGTTGACATAAACAAAGTAAGCTGTTCCAAACAGGTTAATAACAAATTGCAGGGAAAATGATGCTAAATTTTCTATCACCATTTTAAATTGATGAAGTGATCAGTTTATCTAACATTTCCTTTTAAATCTTTTGGTCAGTGATAGTCATAAATAAAAAACACTAATAAATCTCGGACTATTTTGAAGCCACACAATTAACTTGTGCAGATTGTTATGTAGCTGTTAGAAGTAGCTATGAGCATTGCTTCTGAGAGCGTGCACAGGCCTGAGGTCTGTGTGTTGGAAAGGGAGATTGTGTACTCTCGGGGGTGGAAAAGGGGAAGAGGAAAAATACCCTTGGCCAACCAGTGAGAAATAGTAACAGGAACCATATTTTCTTCTCACGTTTCTAATAAACTATTTGAGACAATATAAATTAAATAATCTGTAACATAATGGCTGGCAGTATCTCCAAAACACATTCCCTTCTGCGGTTGGTGGCTGTCTCTAACTTATTCAACATATTTTTCTAGTATCAAAGTACAAGCTAGGTTTTTATTACAGTGACATGGTTGCTGTCCTGTCCTTTAAGGTAAGGACTATTGAGAATTTAAAAATACATATATTGAAATGTTAGCTAGGAAATGCTCTCCCTCATTCCTTTTTTTTAACCAGTGAAAGTTGTTTGTCCTCTGAGAATAATTAACCACTTAGTTTCTCTGTTTCCTCTTGCTGACTTCATTACAATCATCAAACCAAAAGAAAGAGATATTCTCCATAGTTTGTGTGAACACAAAATCCTACTTCTCCTTCAACCATAGAGAGTAGGATTTGAAGATGGAGAGAGAATCTGGTCCCTTCCGTTGTCTCCAAGTGCCACTTACAACCACTTTTATTTTACTGAAACCTCAGTCGTAGTCTACACAGACTTCATTTGAATAAACATAACTTCCTTAGTATACTCAATAAGCACAGTTCCTCCTATAGATGCAAGAGTGCTTCTGAGAGGCGCCTATACTGAGAGGAAATGCTGTGCAGCTACTCTGCTGCCCACAAAGTAGGCAAAGAAAGTTAACAGGCCTTGCAGACAAGAAATACAGACAGATTTTTTGATTGGTTTCTGTCCTGTGAAGTACAGCAGCCAGTTCTACCTGTCAAATTGCCTAATGGGCTGCAGATGTCAGTCTGTTATACTATACTCTTTCCAGCAAGGCCAAGTTTTTCTTCTGGGTCTAATGTGAAGATACAGTCCTCCACAGTGCATGTAAATATGGCTCATTGTATATAGCATCTATCTTAGACTTAAGATTATCTTGAGAGCCTATTTCAGTTTGCAAGAGCCCTTCTGGTGAAATCAAAGTTAGTATTTTGAAACCAAATTGTATTACCTTCTGCCAAAGGACAGTTGAGGACTGAGTATTTTTCAGAGTACCTTCTGAAGAAATCATTTTAATTTCAAAAATTGAGAAAGGAGGTAGGTGGGTGCTCAGAGGAACCTACTGCCCACCAGCTCTGTACATCATGGTGTTCTTCATGCACCCCTCACGCTCATGTAAGAAGTCTGAGAGTCCTGGGCAGAGATGGCTGCTGTTTGGGGAGGAGAAGGCAGAAGTTATCTTTAATACTTGACAGAAACCGAGCTGGTAGGAACTGGGATGCCAGGAAAGTTAAACAAAATAAGTGAAACTGTGTTGAAAAGGAGGATGACTACAAAAGGCACCCTTTCCCTGAACGGGAGAGGGGAAAGGGATGGTGGAGGCAGCTTTGGGAAGACAGCTGAGACATTTGGAGTAGCAGTTCACCTTTTACTTTAGGTCTGTTTTATCCCTGTCTGTGGTTTTGCTGCTGGTTTGAACTGAACTACTTACTCTCTTCGCTTCCCACAGTGCCTGAATTCCATCAAGGGAGCAATAAAAGCACAGGAGGCAGTTTTAGAGCAGGCACTTAGTGGCCAGGAGAGCTAACACCAACAAAAGTTTGCTTGATTGCTGTCATGATACTCGCAGATCTGCAAAGAGCCTGCAAATATTCTTTCTGAAAATTGAAAAATACTTTTATTTTCATTTTTTTAAAATATGCTATACTTAATTTTTTGCACTTTCTAAAATGTTAGTATTGCATACTCATAGTTCAGGCTTCGATCTTTAGAAATTTCAAGGTAAATATTGGCGTAACTGTACTCACGATGAAGTCAGTGGAAGCAAAGCTACATCCCTTTTGTTTGATTTGAAAAATGCGGTCCTATATTTGTAAATTATAAATTATTTTCAGACTGTTGTAACACTAATGTCATGTGTTACATACTAATGTATGTATTTCTGCAGCTTTGACTTAGAGAAGTTTCCTAAGAGTTTGAGGAATCTTGTTTGTGTTTTGTTTATCAGAGTTTGTGTTTAGTTTATATGTTTCTACAGTTTTTACATTTGAAATCTTAAAGTCTGTCAAACAAAAATTACCTCCCTGCATTCTTTTTTTTTTTTTAACTTCAGAGATGTTACTGTTAATGTGCTATTCTGTTCTATGTGAGACAAATGATTATTTTCAAAGCTTCTTTCAAGTGCAGCAGCCTTACTATAAATGAATAGGAAGAAAGCAAACTCTCAGAACTGTTTGTATTAAAAAGCAAAAGAAGTAATTTGTTTATACGATCTGTGGATGATTTATGTTTTAAGCTGCATGTAATTCTTTTCATGCTGACAAGCTGCTAGTGAGCACCGCAGTCGTATGCAGATAAAGCTACCTAGCTTCCTGAATTTCAGTCTGGGTGGTAGTCAGCCGGGGAAACGTGAGTGAAAGGCTTAAGTACTGGGGGGTTGGAAACAGTTAATCATTTTTACCACCCCGGCTTTGGAACAGCAAGAGCAAAGGTAGTGCAGACTACAACAGGCCACTTGTTACTGTTTACTTAAGTACAAACAGTGGTAGAAGTGTTTAGTCCTTGGGGAAACTCTGTGATTGAGCAAGAACGCAGAAGTTATTTTGATAAGGCATAGCAGTAGTGTGGCCAAACTGTGATCATCCCGGAGCTTTAGGCAGGCCTTGGATGAAGGCCTCGTATGTTTGCTTCTTCCTGATGAACAAAGATAAATTCCACTAAAAAAATAAACTCGGTATATTGGTCAATTTGCAACAATTGGTGAAAAAATTAAATTGTATATTTTAGGACTTGGCATGAGAAGTTGTGGGAAAATAGTTCAGTGTTTCTGACTCTGGCTTGATTTTTCTGTAGATCTGGAAACAGAGCAGAAAATTAATATATAAACATATTTAACAATACCACGCTGAGTGCTGAAAATTCAAACTGAAAATTGAAACTGCATGAGAAACAAGAGCACAGTCTCTCTTCTCACTTCAGTTTCATAGTTATTCAGTGCAAAATTTTTCTAAGGCTTTGGGCTTATTTAAAAAGAAAATGACTTCTGCTACTGCAGACCATCCTTTTTTTTCCACTCCTTGTGACTCTGCCCAGTGGTTCTGAATACCATACCACTCCCAGAAAGCTAAGAAGAAATGCAGTCACTTCATTTCCCACCCCTCACCAGAGAGCCAAAGAGCGATTTCTGCCTGCAGAGGAGCCATCTACAGCTGTGGCCACTGAGAAAGGGCCAATCCAGCTGTTTACATATGTTAAACTGGTGGAGCAATTCAGAGTATGTTCAGTGTGAACTGCTGAGCTAAGAGAGAGGAGAAGCCAGCAATGTCCGGCCAGGACCAGGTGACTAGCAGGTGGGAATGTTTGTGGACAGCCCCTTCCGCTGGTGTGGGAGCGCGTGGCTGAGGACATCTCTGTAAGCCTCCTCTTAACGCAGGATCCATGATACCACTAACCTGTATATAAAGTCATGGCACAGAGCTGTGCATGTTGAATGAGACCATGGCTAGGACTTGCAGGCCCTGCAATAGAAGAAGTACCAAAATTGCCATGCCAGGTGCCCAACACTCAACCTACTGTGCTGCAAAATCAGTCCTGTGTTATGCCATCTCTGTCCAGATACGCACAATTCCTTTATTTCTGATCATGGCGCTTGCTTTAGAGGTGAAGATGCTTCTTTTTCTACAGTGATGTTTTAAATTGCCAGTGTCCATGTGACATCTGGAAATTCAAGTCTCACTTTTCTACTTGCTTGCAGAAGTCTAGCATGTGTAGACTTGACTTGTATGTTAAATGAACTTTTGTGCTGCATCTTAAAACACTATTTCTGTAGATTTTAATAAAACCACTTTACATACTACCAGAATGAAAGTGTGAGAAAGATCTGCAAATCACACAAGTATAAGCATAAACATAATTGAACTCATGCCAGGGCAAGCTGAGCTCCAGCAATAGTAAAAGAAACTGTGAGCACCTTGGCCTCTCTTCCTCGCCTCTGCATTTTTTGGTTATTGCGTATCAGATATACTGCCTCTTCCAAAGTGTTATGTATTTAGAAAAAGAGGAAGCAGTTTCTGATGATACATCTGGGTCTGTACCTGTAACTCTGTTTTTTGGTAAACTTTATAGGTTTAATACACTTGGAAGTTGGTAGGGGCCGCACTCCCTAAAATTCCGTGTTTGCTGCTTTAAAATTTGATTGCACATTCCTGAGTTACTTCACTTTTTATATGTCTCTAGGTTATGCTAGATAAATGCAGTTCTTTGAGGATCTCACAGATGCTGCTACATGTAACCTTGTGCCAAAATTATTAAGAGGCTGATTTTTCTAAAAACAGAGGAGATCGTTCTATATTTTCAGAAAAATAAGCTTAAAGAAAAGTGTGGGAAAATGATTGCCTTAGTTTTCTACAGCACAAAGTTATCTATATCCTCAAGCCACTAAACAAAAACAGCCTTTGTGAAAAAAAAATAACAAAATGCATGAAACATATGAACTCACTAAATTATGATAATAAAACATCCAAATTATAAAATGCAAAACTTGCCGTGATGGCAGTATGTATTTTTTGTTAAATATACTCCTTTAAGTTTAATTTACTATTGTTTTCTGCTTTTTTTAAACTATTCTGAAATGTAGAGATCTGCCAAAATTTTAGAACAAAATTGATTTTCATACCAAAAGCATTTTGGAGCATGTCCAGTGGGAGAGTGAGGGTGTGTATGGGGGGGAGAGGAGACCGTCTCTCCCCCCTGCCCCTCCAGCACAGTGTGTGAATTACAGTTTGGCAAATTAAGCATGTCACTAGGATAAAAAGAAGTTCAAAAATGGTACAGCTCTAAAAACAGAAGGGAAAATGCATTTTCTAAAGTGAATGGAGAGGAGCAAATCAGTCTACAGAACATCAGCATTGGCTTGAACTTTGATTTGAACTGAAAATAAGCACATTTTCAGGTTTCAATAAGCATTGCTTCTCCCTTTCCTTGACCTTTAATTGGCCTCCATTTCTTGATACTCCGTGAAATGCATCTCGGGATCTCAGCAACGGCAGCTTGTCCTTGGCTGGCTGCTTCCTCGGAGCTGCCGTGCTTGAGGGATCCCCCCTGTTCCAAGTACCTCTGACTCCAGCGTCTCTCGAGCATTTGAGGTTTGATGAGAAAAGTCATTCTGGACACAAGGAAACTCCACAGTAGAAACATCATCTTTCAGGGGAATCATTCAGAGGTTAATTACGAAGGTGCGGAAAGTTCTTGGAAAGCAGTGTCCAAACCATTTGGATGAGTTACAGGAAAGAAATGACAAGGATGGGATTTACAGAAGGCAGAGATCAAAGGGCTCTGAATGGAAGTTGCTGATGCCCTTGTTGGTCATGAAATCGGATGAGGCATCTGGGAGGTCTGATTAAAGGGGGAGATGGGATTCTTACAGTACTGTGTTCATTCTGGGTCTAGAAGTAGATGTGTGCTCCTGCCTTTTATGGCTTTACAAGTAAGCAAAGCAGATGGCTGGGGACACAGGCTACTGTTGGAAGAGAGTGGATAGGGATCAGCAGAGGATGGCAACAGGGCTGGGCTGCTGCTGCCTCAGGATGTGCTGCTGTCCTAATACTGGAGGCTGCACTTTCAGGAGAAGCAGTAAGGACTCAGAGGCAGTAAGTGGTGGTTGTGCTGGAGAAGAGGCTGCTCTCCCTCCATGCATCCATGGAGGCTGCTGGGAGAGCCCCAGGCCTGACACTCTCCAGGCTTCTCACCCGGCTTTCGTTCCTTCTCCAGTTCCTGTTCCAAGGACAGGTGTGGACATTTGGGAGAAACAAAATGGAGTTTTAGTGCTGAAAAGCCTAAAGATATCTGCCTATATGTAGCAGAGTCAGTACTGCACCCATTCCTGGTTTCTGTAACTCGTTTTCTGTAAGCGTATTTGTAATCTTCTTTCCCAGCTTTTTCTCCTTAGCGCTCTCCATGACTGTTCACCGTTCCTTCCACCACACATGCAAGTAAATGCATACACAAACAAGCATTCTTTCTCTCTTACGAATTTTGCTTATACTTTGAGTCTATACAGCTACTTCTGAGCTATCCATACATTCCCTTCATTTTGGTGGCCCTTCTCATAGCCAGCAGTGTTTGTCTTGTCTTAGATTCTGGGCTAGTTGTACCTGTTGCTGCCTTTGTGAACTCCTTAAGGAGTCCACATGGTGTGTGTTAGGCATGCAAGCACCACTTTTCTACAAAGCAGGAAGCTGCTGAACATCAGTCAGGTTTAGGTGTCATGTTTTTCAGTTTATTTCTGCAGGTCTCTGGTACGTGCAGCTCTGGGTTTGTTCATTCATTCACGCATTCGTTCTCTCTTGCTTGCTCGCTCGCTCTCTTGTGGAGGGATAATAAGGGATCAGAGCTTTTCTAGAGGGCAAAATAGTATTTACTTGTTCTATTTTACAATATAAAACATAACAGATAAAATCTGTCACAGGGCAATAAATATCTAATGTTCATGCTGATTTATGGCCCTTTTTGCCATTTTGTATTTAAAATCCTAGCACAGGACAATATCATCTTCAAAGACTTCAAAATCTTCATGAAGAGACACTTAGATGGATTAGATGGATTCTGTGATTAATATTCTTGAACCATGTAAAGTTAGAATTAATTCATCTTTTTTAAATTTTCTGTTTCATAGTGGCATTTGAAGAAGAAAAGTCCCTCTTCATTTGAATGACTTTTTGTAAAACAAAACATAAATTCCCAGTCCATAAAGCACGTGTTGAAGTTCATTTTTAAATCCAGCGAAGATGATGCTTAAACTTACACAATTTCTTAAATCTATAATTATATACAATGTTATGGAACTACCACTGATTTTTCTTAAAACTTAATTGATGAGTGTTAGGGTAGGATATTTGTTTTCTTTCTGAACGGGGGAACTTGCATAACTTTACCATGGAATAAGCATTACAGTGCTGTATACCAGCTCCCTCCATCAATACTTAGTGTGAAATTTTCTCTCACTTGGGCTATGGCCTGATATTTTTCCTTTTCCTGGTTTTGGAAGAGTGAGATAGATTGAAACGTGTCTCTGCTCCACTAAGAAACCTTCATATTAATAGCAGCTCCCCGGAGTCTAATATAATCTTTCAGGTGACAGTCACCTATGGCTTTAAAGGAATTCAAAGCTGTAGCAATGGTGCTTATACCTATTTTCATGCGCTTGATTAATTCAAATCATAGTTACTTGAGGGTAAACTGAATCGTAATTTTCAGGTCAGCAACTCATATTATGTCTGTTAAACTGCTCTAAATAATACAACCACATTTTTAGGTATTATTTTCCTGTAACATGTTAGCTGCACAGTGTTTGCCTTCCCATACGAATGAATGTATGAAGGGATAAGTTCTGTATGTCAGATGTTTGACAGCTTAGATGGTTACTTATCAATCTCAGTAAGTACCACTGAGTTTTTCAAGGGTAATGGTTAGTGCACTTAAATAAAAGAAAAAACCTTTGCTGTTTCTCTATGTTTGTGTTCTAAGTTTCGCTGAAACAAAAAAAAAAATCCAATAAATGCTAATGTGAGTGACATAAAGCTGAAAACTTGAGGCGGAAGCTGTGTTTCAGTGCTTTTCTGAAAAATAACTTGGAAACTGTAATAGTATCCTTCATTATGTAATAAATTCTAAAAGTACAATGCCAACTGCTCCATTTTCTGGATATCAAATAGCCCAAAGAAATAATAGCATGTGTGCAAAATTTTAGTAAGATTTTTTTCTTATTTGCCTTTTTGCCTTGTCTTACAGTTAAGATGGTGATAAGACAACATGTGTATACATGACAGAAATCCTTTAATTAAACTGTAGGCTGGAGCTGATTGAAAATGTGATTAATCAGCCTAAATGCTTCCATACGAGCTATGTCATTTGGTTTGGGATAAGTTTTACCCTCTCAGAGAATAGATTGCTAACAGAATTTCCCTACTCCTGATTTTGGACTGTAGAATGGGTCAAGTAATGTCAACTTTTTAAGTTTTGTTACTGACAGCTAAATTTTTCTGGGATTTTTGAAGCTGAAGTAAGTGGATTGCTTTCCTGACAGGTGAATAGGTGTTTATTCAAACTGTACAGTGCCTGCTGTGTAGGTCTGTTTCCAGGGTGTCTTCTCTCTAAATCATCATGATTTAGTCATTAGGTAAATCTCAGAATTAGCAATACTTTAAAATGTTTTTTTAATGTTTGTTTGTCATAATTTACCTTTCCTAATCCTCCAAATCTTCTTTAAGAATTAAAACTTTGGGTGTTTTTTGCTCTGTAAATCTTAGAAACAACTTGGCCTTAATGGCTCAAAGCCTATCTGTAGCCAGTTTTGACAATACCTTTTTCTTTGCCTTTTGTGCTGGAAAAGTGATGGAAACATTGCAACACTTGGGGGGTTTACAAGTGAGGATGCTGATGGATTTTTAGTGGCTTCTGGTTGACATTAGTAACCATATAAGAATAAGTTTCCATCATGTTCAGTTTAATAGGCTGTATAACATAAGGAGCTGCAACATTTGCATCTTCCCTCCATGGAGGCAGGAAGTTCTGGCAGAGGAGTAGGGTGAAGTCCTGTGGGTTGTACATTTTCTGGTTTCCCATTGAGAATCCTCAGAGCTTATCTGCCGGGCTCTCATAAGCCCTTTTCCTAACAGGATTTTCAGGATAGCATTCATTTGCATCACTCTTTTCTCTGAAAACATTAACCTTTGAGCTCTTACTGTTTTAGGGAAGGAACAGAGATTATTGATGGCACAGAAATCTGAGTTGCCGACAGGTTGTTCATGTATACAAGCGTAGTGCAAGTGACAGAAACAACTTTTTTGAACAACAGGAATACTAACAAAGTTGAAACTAAAATGTTCCCAATCCTTGCACAAAGCTATTATTTTGTGAAATCAATTTCCCCAAGAAGTTACATGCAATTACAGTTAAGAAGAAGAAAAGCCAGTATGTGTGTGCTATGGAAGTGCTGTGGCCATACTGAGACATTCCCCATTTGGAATCTCCTACAACTCTTTCTTCCTCTGTTGCTGAGATGTACACAAGCCTCCTTATGCCCTTTTCCATTTCAGCTCTGAATATCCCTATCAGGCTGTTTTTTTTCACTGGTGGTAGTGTTTCATTAAAAGAGCTAGTGAGAAAAACTCGCTACTCCAAAGTGGAACTAAGTGATGGAACTTTACCGTATTGTTTTGGCCGAAGTCCATTATTTTCACCCCAAAAAGGAGAATGTTTTCTTTTCTTTTTTTTCCTAACATTAAAAGATGACTTGATTCGAAGGTATTATCAGTGGGTGTGTTTATATGTATATAGTTTGTGGATCTGCATCAGTCTAGACAGAAGAAATGAGTAGTGGTGAAAAACAAGACTGTTTTCTCAGCTGTTACTTTTGTTTCCTAGGGTGATTCTCTTCAGGGTGGTGATGATTCCCCATTTTCAGACTCAGTTACATTGGAACAAACAACAAGTAATATTGGAGTCTCAAGTGGACGTGTCAGCCTGTGGATGCAGTGGATGTTGCCAAAAATTACTATAAAATTGTTTGCTCCTGATCCTAGATACAATGGCACAGGTATTCAGCATAATTTTTCCATGTAATATACTATTTTAAATTCAATACCTTATATTAAAGCAGAATATTGGCTATTCAGAGCATTTATTGATAATACTAAACACTCTATAATACAAAAATCTGGGTTGGATCTATGTTTTAACCTACCACAACAAGCTCTAGTTAGGCTAATGCATGTAATCAGAATTCACTGTTGTTCTTTGGCAAACATTTCCTCCTCATGCAGAATAATGATTTTATTGAATTGGAAATAAATTGATTGTTTTACTTAATAAAAATAGGGCTGCATTTCTTGCCTTAACAGCAGTCATGTTCCATTTTGGTATGATTTATTAGTATGTTTTGTGTACGTCCATCTATAGGTATGTAGTTTTCTGTTGAAAATTTCAAAATGAAGTTTAACATAATCATCACAGTATAATTCTAAAAGTCATGGGAAATATAGTATGTGTCAAAGTACTTCTGCATTGAAAAGAGAAATATGTATGGCACACAGCTTCTCTTTTTTCTTTGAGAATAAAGTTTGATTATCATCTCGATAGTAATTTTTAAAAAAGAAGATTCTGTAAACATAATGAAGGACTGAACTTTTTTCGTTAGGAAACTGCTGTCATTAATGGTAGAAATACGGAAAAAAAAATGAGGAGACTAATATGATTAAAGCTAATTGGCAAAGAAATGGCCTTGAGCCTTTGATATGCAAATAATCATATGAAAGACAGAAATCTAAATTGTTAAAGTACCTATCTTGGCAAATATGTTTTTATTCTTTATAGGAATTGTACTCTGAAAACTGGAAGTAAAAACCCCATAGATAAGTCTCTCGCATTATGCACAGTTGTATGAAAAGATTTGGATTTAGGTTTTTTTTCACTAGTCTATGACAGTGTCTTTCACCTGTCTATGACAGCTGATCCAGTGTGCTGTATGAAGAAAAACTGAACAGAAACAGCAGCATCCTATTTACAAAACATAGTGTGCCAGATACTGTGCAAACTTGCAGGTTTTAGATTAATAACTTTTTATTTTAATTTTCTTTGACTATTACAGAAGTTTGTGTTGTCAGTGAATTAGAAGATCTCAGCGCCTCGGTGGATGTGCAGGATGTGTATACCAAAATCAAATGTAAAATAGAAAGCTTCAATATTGACCATTACAGAAACAGGTAATCCCGAGGAGCTGTATTGCTTTAATTCCAGGCTGGAAGAAGGTGGCCGTAGTTTTTTCTTAATTCTTAGCTTAAATTTAAAATAATTGTTGATTTTAAATGAAGTGGAATGGATTTTAAATTTTTAAATAATAAACATTGGAACTGAGGTTTCTCGGAATTAATTCTGATTCCAAGGATTTCGTATAAAGAAAACATTTTTTTGCATTATTGCTCTGTTGGTGTGTTAGACAAAATCATTCATTTAGCTGAAATTTTGAATGGGAAATACCTTAAATACCTGTTTCGTAATACATTTAACTCTAGCAAGTGGCTAATGTTTAATTTTTTATGATGCCATACACTTAGATATTAAAAAGAAATATCTAACAGTAGAGCTATTTCTTTTACTGTGGCTTAGCAACGCAGTAATGCAGGGAGCTAAGCTGGTTATCTGTGACTGTGTGACAAAGCATAGTATTACACAGAAAAGCTGAGTAAAATCTTGGTGATTAAACTCTACCAGGATGCCATCAAGTCAGGCTAGGTCTGTGGTAGTCATACGATGCATCGTACATCTTAGCAAGTCCAGCTGGTTAAACAGAGTGTTGGATTGTTGTTTGTCATTACAGCGCAACGGATTCTGTTTAAGGGAGACAGAACTTAAAAGAAAACATGATCACTGAGAAAAAGAGAGAAAAAGATTTTTTAAAAAAAGTTTTAAAACATTATATCGACATTGAAAATGGCTAAAATATTTAGGAATGCAAATCATGTTGACTTAGAAGCCTGTGCTTGTAAGGTTTTATTCAACATTTTTTACTGTTCCCTATGTGCATTAGGAAGGAGATTCAGTGTCAGCTTTTCGAAGTTACCAGTGGTTCTGAGACTTTTTTCCTAATCAACAGTCTAAAACAAAAAAGTTGAATTTGTTTTATCAGATTTACAAATACAGTTATTGTTTGAAAATGTTGTAATATTTGACAATCAAACTTTGTAACTTTTTCTTTTTCTAAATCAAATAATGATGCTTTAAAATGCAGTGGAATCCCAGTAACTGGTTGCTATTTGCAAGCTGCTTTGTCCACAATTCAGTGTAAAACTTCAGAGATGGTGCTTCACTCCCAGCAGCCCGATGCTCCCTTGAAAATGTTTTCAACTTCAGTGTTCTTTTGTTTGCTAAAATTTATACACACACACACACACACACACACACACACACACACACACATACATACATTATACTGATATATTGATATATTGTGTGTGTGTGTGTGTGTGTATGTGTGTGTCTGTGTGTGTGTGTATATATATATATATATATACACACATACACACACTTATTCACAGATGTGCATGTATATACCTATACCTGTATGTACACACACACATGCACAGACATATGAAGTTTTTCCACTTGGCAAAATTTTTATTGTGTGCATTTACATTCCATAATGTCTTCAAAGTATGGTTCTCTATGTTTGAATTTCTGTGGACTAAAGCAAAAAGCTAGATAAAAAAAAAAAAAAAAGCCTTCAGGACACAGTATGACAGTTAGAGTCTGTCAAAATGATTAAAGCGTCTAACCTTGTGTCAGTTGATGTCTTACTCAAAGTGGCTACGGAGTCAAAAAAAAAAAAAAAAAAAAAAAAAAAAAAAAAAAAAAAAAAAAAACAGATAAGGTGAACATTCTGTCTTCCAGGCCAGGGGAAGGCTGGCAGTCAGGAGATTTTGAAGGAATATTTCTACAATGCAAAGAAAAGCTTTTGGTGAGATTTCTTTAGTAAACTAAGATGCTTAACTGAATAATTCTTCTTAAACAACATATTTTTCTTTATTCTTGGATACATTAGAAAGAATGATTACAAGAATTATAACACAAAGCAACATTTTAATTCTTCATAACTAACTTTTTATAAGTAAACCCTGTGATTTTATAATATATCGGAGTATAGTTTTTCTTTCACAGTTTTTTGGTTCTTGTAATCATTCTTCTCCATTCTAATAAAGCTATTTGCTAAAAATCCAGAGGTAAGTTTATTTGTGTATGGAAAATTCTGTTATTAATTTCACATATCTTGACCTCTTGCTGGGTTGTCCTTTCACATAAATTAAAATTTTTAAAAATTCATTTTTTTACCAATTTTTGGCTTAATCTGATTGAATTTCAGAATTTAGAAGAAGGTACGGCACAGGCTTTATCATGCAGTTACATATAACTGTGCAAATTGGACATTATTTTTTTTGCTTATGGCAGTTTCTTTAGTTTATATTTTTTTCTCTTTCCCTCTTCCATGCTTCATTCATTACCTCAAGCCTCGGAGAAGATTCTTGGTCTCTGGGGCAATATGGAGGTATATTCCTTTCCTGTACTGACAAGCTGAACAGACGTACCTTGTTGGTTCGACCCATCAGCAAGCAGGACCCTTTCAGTAATATCTCTGGCTTCTTTCCTTCTGTAAGAATCTTTTAAAATTTTTTGCTACAGCACTTCCACTAAGAAATATAATTTGGAGTAAGAAAAAAACCCTCAGATACCTGTAGTTTCTGATTGTCTAAATTTTGTCTATACTGAATGTCTTGATTGATGATATTGATTGTATTAGTTATGTTGTTTCCCTCATTTCCTTTAATAATAACTGTCAATTCTTTTTGACTAGATATGGGAAGGAGGGTTGATGGTTCACAACCTGATGCACGATAGTAGTCCAATGAAGTCAATGGGATTTATTTATATTAAAAGGGAGCATATGCAGTAATGTTCAGAAGGCAAATATGGAAGAGCTAGTACTGAACGCTGCATTTTATTTGTGTAGTTCTGATACCTACTCAGGAATTTAATTACTTTGTGTTACTGAGGTAGATCTTAATGATACTTTTTACAGTTACTTTATATAATTTTGATAGTGCAACAATTAACAAATTCATATTTTTGCCTTTCTTTTGAATTCTTGGATCATTGCTTCCTGATTCAGAATATCTCACTGTGAGATACGTAACTCCTTTTTCTCCTTGCCAATTTTATTTGGAAAACTATTATGTCATTAGGCCCTTCACAAACAAGAGCGACTGTGTAGAATCCTTTTATGTTAGTGGAAGTTCTGTATGGTCTGATTTATTTTCATCGTGAATATTGACTTGGCAATACTTTCTCTTATTCTAGTTGCTTTAGTTCTTATAAACAGAAAATCTAACTTACTAATTTGTTTTAATTCACGTAATCATAAAAACTATAATTTTTTCAGCATTTAAGCTTTGCATACCATTTGTTTAAGAAAGAGATGTTCTTCTACTAATGAAGTTTAAATTACATTGAATTATTTTTAAATCAAATTTGAAGATGCTTCAGGAAGCATGTTTGCAAAGTGTTGTTGTTTTCATTTGTGCTTAAGTGATTAAAGGTAATTTTTGAACATATTCTTATTTAAATGTTTCCTAAACTGTGAAAATAGCCTCTTCTTTCTGGGTATTGCTTTTTTAAATTTTTCACTCACAAATGGTATAACACTGAAATACTCAGAAGACTTTCAAAGATAAAATGAGAACTGTAATATATGTCTTTTGGGAGCTAAGCATCTATCATTTATGTGTAGGAAATCCTTCTTGCTAACTGTGAAACAAGTATACTCTTTAAATAATTAGAGGTGATGGGAGCAAAACGAGTTCCATTCTTAGAGTAATTTGTTAAATGTGGGTGTACTTTACACCAAAGGCCTACCGCAGCACTCAGGTGTTGATTGCACTTACAGAAAGGAGTGTGGGAGGAAGTAAGATTTATTTCTAAAATGTCTAAAGTGAAGGAGAAATCAAAATATGTAATTTTGAGTGCAAAAAGTTATCAGACAATCTTTGGTGAATTCAGACTCTCCCAAATATGTGGGCTTTTTTGGCTTTTTGGATTTGAATAATGCTCAAATGTTTGAATAATGTTTAGGCTGCATACTAAATGAATGACGTAGAATGTAAATGATCAAAAAAGGAAAAATAATTGTTCAAATATTTATTGTTTTAGTCAACATAAGATGGTAAAATAAGGACACGTTGTGGAATGAATTGTCCGCTAAAAAATCATTTTTTTTCTTGTATTCAGAGAGTAGGAAGATATTAGAAAAGATAGAACCCTAACCATCCTAATAGGAGACAATATGGCAATTGATGGATGTTATGTGTGTACAAGATTTTATTTCTTTAACAGTTTCATTTTTGTTTTTTTTCCTTGAAATAGACAACTGCAAAACTTTTAGATGGCTCACACCAGCAACATGGATTTCTTTCTCTCACTTACACAAAGGCTGTGACAAAAAATGTCCGGCACAAACTGATATCAAGAAATGAACGGAGAACATTCCATAAGCTGTTGGAAGGTCACACTGATGGGTCTCCTCACTTTCTTCATGAGATCCTTCTCTCTGCTCAGGCATTTGATGTGGTCCTCTGTTTTCCTCTGCTTAATGCAGTTGCAAGCATTTTTCAAGCCAGGTTGCCAAGGAGTCAAAAGGAGAAAAGAAAATCACCAGGCCAACCTATGAGGACTCACACTCTCACCTCCCGCAATTTGCCTCTGATTTATATCAACACTGGTGTAATTAGAGTCTTCTTTCCAAAAAATGAAGAAAACCATCATAACGCAGAAGGTACTGTGCTTTATATTAGAGAGGGAGCTTTACTGTTCAGTTTTAGACAAATGTTCTTTAGTTAGTTAAATCACTACTGTAAGATATTGATACTTAGCAGCGCTGCTCAGACTTCCAGGTTTTTATGGGGCAGAGGTAGAAAACATCTATAATTCTTACTAGTTCTATACAGAATTGCTGAAAAAATTATAGATATTCATTTGATCTCTGCTTTGCCTGTACCTACATACTTTGTATTTAAAGTGTGACTATAAAAGCAAATGGTCAAGAACTGTGGAAAGAGAAATTAAGCCTAAACCTATGGGTTGGGCAGTGGTGATTCTTGGGTCAGTTCTCCTTATGCTGATATCAGTTCAGTCTTCAACAGACTTCTGCTGTGGCCGTGGAGCGCAAGAGAGCCCCAGAGCCTATGGTAATTTGTACCGAGAAAACTATGCAATCGGCAGGTAGACATTCTCATTCATTTTAATCATCTCTCTCAACCTTATAATTGATACCCAACAAAAGATATATTTTAGCATTTGTGTAGTGAATCTTAGATGAAGTTACTTAGACTGAATTATGACTAATGTTTTTTTTTTACTTTAGAAAAATTTCTCCTTTATGCAAAAAATGTATTTAAATCCTACTATAATATGTATGTAGAAATAAACAAATGTTGAGGTTAAAGTACAGCTGGTAACAGCTAGAGGGAATGTGATTATTACCATTGCAATCCTTCAAAGTCTATCAAGAGATAGAAAATCTTTCTTTTACGTTTTTATTTTTTATTTTTTATTTATTGGTATCATGATATGTTTACATAAGTCTTATAGGTGTGGATCTTTTTGCCATTATATGCAGTAGCTCAGAATCTAATCCTAAGAGTACAGATTTTAAATTTTTTTCATAACGTATTTGCAAGAAGTACCAATAGTGAGAATTTATTTGGATTACTTCTTTGCTAGCATCCTCTACAGTTTTCCAAATGGGAATGGTGAAAACACAGCAAGATAAAATTTGATTGGCTGTGTTGGTAAGGAGGAATTATGATTCTAGTTGGAACAGAGTTATGGGGCGTGCTGTCAAGGAAATTTTTTAAAGAGTACTTTTTTGTAGAACTGTAGCTATACACTTCATTAAAATGAAATCAGACAAAAATGCATTGTCTAGTTGCTATCGATCCTATGAAGATGCATGCAAAACAGAATTGTCGTGGTTAGTCATGAATAGATGTAGAAAAAATGGGTATGCTTTTAAAGAATGATTCTAAGGATTAATTTTACTGAATAAATAGGAAAGCCAGCCAACATCTTCCTTTGGAAAATTCTGAAATGTCATCAAAATGAATACCATTCTCTTTTCGTTTCTTCCTTTACCCAGATTTTCCAAAACTCTGATGTTTATGAATGTGAAATAAACCTCCTCTTGCTTCTACTGTTTATTGTCCTCAAAATCTATACCTTGTAGAGGCAATAATAAGGAATAAGAATTGAGTGTTACCCATGTTACTGGTGTGCTATGTCAGAAAACTAGTTTATCAGGGAACCTGCATGCCTAATAAGACCTCATTCATCATCTATTGATTCAGAGAGTTTTTTAATCCAGTAAGAGTTGTCTGTTTCAAGATGTGATCACTGCATTGAAGTAAAAAAGTGATAATCTCAGTTTCTGTCTTAATCACAGTCGTCTGCTTTTCATATCTTTTATCTAGTGCTAGGTACTTTAACTATCCTCCCCCCAAAAACCACATATAATTTAGATTCATGTACAGAATTTAAAAACAAGACAAATCTACTTTTGCAGTCCAAATATAGTCCAAAACACCAAACTTGTACAGTGACCTGTGATACACAAACACCATGAAATAATTGAAGTGATTTTTTGGTTTTTTTTTTCAGTTTTTTTGCTTGGGAATTTTACACACATGCATGCATGGTTTTTGCAGCAATACCATGTTAACCTTTCCTTCTGTAGTGGACTTTGAGGGTATCAGTCAATCTTAGATGGAAAGCAGAGTAGAAGTGCTGCTTTCACTCAGAGTTTGATTTGTTACTACAGCAAGTGATGTTTCAAGCTCTGATCAACAGCTTACATGTATTTAGTGATGAAGTAAAGACAACTAAATATGTAAAAGCAGTATGTAACAAATCGGAGAAAGAAATGTTGCATAGCAGCTACTATATACAAGAAAATTGTAAATTGCAAAGAAAACTGATAAGCGGTAAGGACAGGGAAAATCCACATCTGATTGTTTTGAGGATAATAGGAATATTTTTTAATATGTACTAGGAGCAAAATATCAGGAGTCACTAGCAAGGACATGATAAATTTGTTGACTGTGAGAAAGAAAAGGCAACATACTCAATAAACGTATGTCCTGCATTTGTAAAAGTGATATTTTCTTGTCATATGAGCATGACTCTCTACTTTGAAGTCAGTCATAACATATGGTCTCTAACATCCTCCTTGCTTTCTATTAAACAGTTTCTGATCAGTCAGACTGAATAACTTGCGCTCAAGGATCTTGATCATCTGAGATTAGTTGTTAACACATTTTGGAATAGGCAGGTTTCAGGCAGCTAAAAGTGTATCTATTAAAAATGACAAGTGTAATGTTCAAGTAAAATTAAGACAGGTAGCTTTATTTATTGTCTTGCACAACATAAAAGAAGAATCCACTACAGGATTCAGTTAATAAAGAATTACATGGTATTTATTGCATGATATATAATATGATATGTACATGATATGATCCAGTATGATTTTATGGAAAATTAGTCCTGTTGAATACATCTGGTATCTGTTCTGTGTCAAAATTACAAGTCTTAGTTGATAAAAAAAATTTTGCAAAGATTTCATATGCTTAAGAGTTTTGCTTGGAGTTCGATGCTGTGTATCATGGTATTCTAACTTAAAAAATATCCCCATCCAAAATCAGTGGAAATGTTAGATGAATTTAAAATTGCTAACTTGAAGTCTAAAAAAATAGTTGCCTGTGGGGACTTATAAATTAAATTGACCTTTAGTAAATAAAACCACTGTGGCTAACGCCAACCTGTGTTGTAAAGAATTTCCTACAGGGAAATAATGTTGAGAACTGCATATCTATGCATCTGCATCACTGCGCTTACATCACTGCTTGTACAAGATATACTAAAAATATTCTAAAGGTAAAGTTCTGTATCAAGGAAAAGTCTACGCAGACCACATTTCCAGCGCTGGAGACTTTTCTAGAAAGCAGTGCATGGCAACAGCTTAAGGGTCACAGCGGAGAAGCATCTTAATAACTATGGTGCCATTACAAAAAAGCTAATATTTTTTTGATGCAAAATATGACAATACTGGAAAGAAATAAAGGAGGTAGCAGTACTTCTGCATATGGCAATGATGGAGTATCTTATCCAGTTTGCTTTATATTATAAAAATGGATATTGATACAACTACAGAAGGTGCTGAAAAGAGCCACAAATATTAAGTACTGGAAAAGAAGCCTTATGAGAAGGATTTAAAAAGCACAATGTGTTTAGCTGAACAAAAAGACAGCTGAGATGATTGGTTAAAACCAAGTAAGATTGTGGGGAACTTGATGACACTCAGGTCTGTAGGTTTGTCCTAGGTTGTATTTATACTCTGTAATGTAGACTTTTTTCCCCTCAAAGATAATATTTGTAAGAAAATGACTGTGTTTGTTTATTACATTATACACATATTTTGAAAAACTAGTGGGAGAATACGTGGATTAATGAATGGAGATACATATTCATCATCCCAGCTCATGACTCATATCACCATTCATTAGAAATCAGTACTGAAGCGTGAAAATATTAATGCCTGTGATTGTTTGTGTTTTAAGCTTAAGATTTAATTTCTTAACCTGCATGAAGCTGCCTACAAAAGAACCATGCCCACCCTTGAAAGGAAGACTCCTGCAAAGCTCACATGATAGAGACCATGATGAATAGTCCTCTGATGACTGTGATTTCCTAAGTGTCAGAGACAAATTAAAATTCTAACCTCAAATTTATTTTATTAACAACCTCTACTCAGAGTAGAGGGTTTGCCACCTAAAGTACATTATGATCAGAATGTGAACTGTATTTAATATCTTTACTCCTTTTTATTCTTTCTTACGTGAGTATCAGGGGAAAAAAATCCAACTTGTCAAGTGGCAGGAAGTCTAATACTTAGTACAGCGCCTTATTTATTTTTTGTTTGAAAAATTCAAAACATATTTTCTAATTAGTCAAAAGTAGGATTTTATTGTCAGCTTAACTTGTCTACCTTAGTTCTGGCAACCAAACCAGCTGCACCTGATTGTGCTCTCCTTTGAGGTCTGAAGATTTTCACTTCTGCTTTTTAAGTAAATGAAGTTCTTTTAAGCAGATGCCTTATATTCTCATCTAGTTACTGTGCTATAATTTGTGTTACCATTCCGCTATTCTGTCATTTCCCTACAATTGTTTCAAAATATCCTATTAGAATTTCTGTGAATTCCGTGACTTCTTTTTTTTTTTTTTAATCTTCTGGGGTTTTTTTAATTATAACTGCGGAGCGTGGTGTCTGATTCACCAAGAATTTAACTGGTCAGGAGAAGTGAGGCTTTTAAGTTCATGGTGAGCTCACTAGATCTTTCCACATCAATCAGTTCACTCTTCAGTAAAATATTTGAACCTCCTTTTGCTACTCCCATTCGTGTGCAGAATCCCTTGTGGGGGTGTCTTGCTGAACTTCCTTGCATGTGAGAGCGAGGGGCAAAGCGTAGCCCCAGTGTAGCACTGGGGCTGAAGTGGACTCTTCCACTTCAGACGGTGACCTGCGGGAGCTTGCATCACACGGTCTCAGCTGCTTCCTCGTTATCCTGAAGTCTTCGGAGCAGAAGCCTGTCAAAATACTTTGTGAATATGGCTGTGGCTGCTGAAAGGGAGACTCAGTAGACTCAGTCTTTCCCTATAAGGACAATTTGCAGCGTTTGTTTACTACAAGAAATACAGTGCTGGTTTTTTGGACGGAACTTTGCTTCTCTACCTAATATGATTAGTGCTTTTAAAACTAAGAATTTATACATATGGCTGATATAAAGAGGATAAAATGGAAAGTAGAGGGTTTTTTATTCTTAGAGTAATTTTACTATTGCTGTGGAATTTACTATCCTTTTTTCTCCCAATATACAAAATACTTTGTATTTCATGTATGCATTTATGTATGTGGCAGGTTTCAGACCCTCTTTCAGGGTCTTCAGGTTTGAACTTTTCTGTGTGTTACAGCCCATAGCAACTGCTGCTGCAATGATCACATTGTAATATCCTGCAACCTTTTTTTTTTCCCTCTAAAAGTACCTAGGCCCATGTTAAAAAGAATGCAGGATTCAAACTGCTTAATATGCAGATATTTTAGTAGATAATTATTGGAGAAACAGCTGTGTGACAGCTGTTTCTTTGGGATCAACATCATTTTGGAAAAAAATAAAAAAAAGCCTAAGAGAAAGTAGGAAGTCACAGACCAGGATTTAGTTGTGTGATTAAAATCTGTAGTGAAGTTAAATGAGCATAGTTTTGACTTTTATATGTCACAACAATACTATTAATTTCATGGGGTTTTTTTGCATTTGTTGCTGCTCTTGAGCAGAAATGAATCGTAGCAGACATTCTTATTTAGATTTTTTTAAGAAACATTTTTCCATGGTTCTGCTATATGCAGTTGCCTTTTAATCAAACACATGTTTTCTCTTCTCCTCACTGCAGCTAATCCAGCAATTAAAGAAGACACTTTGGTTCTCAAGATTGGATCTGTCTCTATGGCTCCCCAGGCTGACAACCCTCTTAGTAGAGCTGTGCTCAGAAAAGACATTTATCAGTAAGTGTTGGGGAAGGGTTGGGGTTTTTTATATACAGTCTCAGAAAAATTCATTTTGGGAGAAGTTAATTGATCAATAAAACAGGGGAACGTGCAGCCTGTAAAAATACTTTTCACATACAATCTTTTGATATTCAAACCCAGGTTTTTCTGATTTTCTTCACTTGTGGGCTTTCAAATCCATTTAGACAAATCAAGTTCTTCTGTGAAGTGCTGATGAATAACAGAATTTAAATGTCAAGTCATTATGAAGCTAAAGCTCACAGATGAGAACGTTTTAAGAGGCATTCTTTTATTCAGCTATTACCACGTTCACCTAAGAGAAGAGGGATTTTTTGGGACTACCAAAGTTCTCGGTAGCCATATAGTATGAAAGAGATAGATCTTAATAATATTAATGGTAAACATATATTCAAAGTGTAGGATTCTTGATGTCATGTAGATCAAAGCTGTAAAGGAAAGCAAACTTCTAAGGAGTTCATTCCCAGTAAACACATTTTCTGTGAAAATGTCAAGCTCTGGATTGTGTCAGTAAGTATGTGCAAACCACACTAATCATATGTAGGCAGCAAAACTGGTGAACATATGTAATCAACATGATAAAAGTAATATATGATCCTTAGTAGGGTTGGCACTGTTGCCAGACATGAAAGTATGGTTGCAAATAATACCAAGTGAGAAAAGTCACAGAAGTATAGATGAACAAGTGTCTTATGCTTCCTGTTGGTCTGTTTTTCAGATGTGGCAATATTTTTAAGTACTTCGTAGTGCTCAATAGAAATTGCAAACATCAAAATCTTTTCCCAGCAGTAAAACATTTACTGCCTAGAAAATGACAGAAAGTTTTACCTTTTGTCAAGGCTAGGAATTTTAAGGAGACTATGAAATATCTCCAGTTTCATTTCTGATCACTTAGAAGTTGTAAAAGAGTTTTTTATTCATATTTCTGTTTGAAAATACTTAAATTATTGCATTTGCTTGTATGTTTAGTAACAGTAGTTTATCCTTTTTTCAAAAAAAAAAAAAGAGAAAAATATGTATCTGTTGTCATATTACGGCGCTTTCATGGAAGAAATCTTACAGCTGGGCAACAGCAACTGCTTGGGTAGCAAAGCCTGAACCAATTCCCAACATGCCCACAGATGAGAGAGATCTTCCTGACATTTGTACTGGCTTCTTCTGCTTCTGCCCTCTCTCTGTGAGGAGACTCCCATCTGGTTTCTGCTTTGAGCGTTACAAAACCAAATGTAGGTTCCAGTCTTCTTCTCACAGCAACCAAAAATCTGTCAAAAAAAAATCCCCTATAGTAATGTGAAATCTGCAAGTTTTAGCTTCAGTAATGTTTCCATCACCTAAGGGGAACTGCGTAGTGTTCCTTGTATATGCGTTACAAATTAGTGAGTCAGCAATGGAAGTGATGTGATTTCCATTAAAATCAGTGAAGCAATGCCAGTTTGCATTTTTGAGTCTGATATCTTCACATCTGTGGCTTCATCTTAAATGCTGAAATTTTGTGCTTCCCAAACCAAAAGTCACTGGATTGCCTAAAGGTTCTGCTGTCCTTTTGCAGTAGTGGTCTTTTTTTTTTATAAATATAAATTTCTGGACTACATTTATGTATGTCGGGTTTTCACAGTTTTACACAGTTATAATATGCTTCAGTCTTCCTTTGGGAATCACTTGCCAAATGGGTAAGGCAGAAATAAGCATTGAGGCACCGACATCTCTCATCTGATAGTTATTGGGTTCTCTGTGACCAGCCTTACAACATCATGCTGTTTCCATAAAGGTTTTCTTCAGAAAATCATTTTCAGTATTTCCCTCTAAATGCTTCTGTGAGCATTGTTCTCATTTCTCAGCAGCTGTCAAAGACTCAGTCTTATCTTTGTTCCTTTAATCATCCAATTATACTAGCTTCAGTGTTTTTAAAAAACATTGGGGTAGAGTGTCAAGTTACTTTGCAGAATTTTATGAGACAATATTGAAGCTGGTGGGTGGTCTTTTGGTTTTGGGAAGAGGGTTGCTATTTTGATCTGTTTAAGCAAGGCTTAACACTTTCTCTAGCAATATAAATTAATATTTCTTACTATAAAGTGCTAAGATTCCAGTCTGATGTTGAAGTATGCGTTTTCTAATTGTGTATTCTTTGGTCCAGAATTTCCTGTAGTTATAGAAGCATGATGGAAGATAGCTGCTCATTTTCTTATGTGACAGTGACTGCTGTTAGAGCACTAGAGTACACTTCAGTGGTTTTCAATTTTTGTTAGGAAAGTAAGATAATACAAAGATTTTGCATTTTTAGGGCAGGGCACACAATTTGTATTCAAGTCAAAAAAAANAAAAGAAAAGAAAAAGAAAGAAACCCAAAACCCCAAACAGTGGGACGTTGTTAGCACATGGGTCAGATACTATTATTCTATTCTCAAAATACCAGATTTGACACCTATGCAGTATTTACCTTTTTTAACCTGTCACACTAGATGAAACTAGATGGCAAAAATGCATAACTGGGGAATTCTAGTGTTATTAAGGAATACTTAAAAATCAAGTAGTTAAATGAACAAGCCCATACAGTATGCAGCCCATGCATTTTGGTGAAGGATTTGTTAGTACATATCAACAGATGTACAAGTAGTACAATACCCAGCTTAAGAGACTTTAAAAAAAAAAATTGCAGCAGCCTCTTGATTACTGAAGAATTAACTGCTACAGCATTTAATAATCCCAACATGTCGTCTTCTCTTTTTTTCCAACCTCTCTTTTCCTCTAATTTACTACTGCTGCTTTTAATAGAATATAAGAAAATAAATCATTGTCTGAACCACTGTCTTTACAGTGTTTCTGGAGTGGGGATACAAACTTAATTTGTGGTGTCACTTTGGTTTAACAGTCTTCTGTTTAGGTCTGAGCTACAACCACATGCAATTAATGTCACTTTGGTAGTGTTTCATGAGAAAGAAGAATTTTTGCTTCCAGTTTAGAAACTCTTCTTTTAGGAAAGGCTGAGAAATTTCTTTCATTAGCTAATGGCTAAATAGAATTTCCAAATGTCTTTTGATAAACTCATGAAAAATATTGATTGTGTTCATTTATCGTTAACAGAATGCTAGTGCCTGAAAGGTAGATCTGGTGTGGCTACAAGTCGGATTAAATAAAACTGTGGTCTGCCTTTGGCCTGTGAGCTGAAGTGTCTCCATCTATGCCGTAGTTAAAAGTAGCTTACTTGCTTAACTTGGAGAGAGAGCTAAATTGAAAATGGAATGTTGGAAAAATAGTGTGCCCCAAAGTTTGGGCACAAATATTTTTTCAGGTGAATATTGGAAGTTGGAAAGAAATTTATTGACACAGTAACTTAAGTTTTCTTTTACCATATAAAAATTAGTCTAAAAACAGCTGTTTCCTCCAGTACAAAATGGTCTAATTTATTTAAAACTCATAAATACACACAGTAAACGAAGATGCATGTACGATAACACAAAATGCAGGACTCCTAAAAGAAGTGCTGTTGCACTTTATGTAGCTGCTCACGGTAAGAAACAATTTCTGTTTTTTTAATTTGTTTGCTCCTAAAACCTAGGAATTTGTCTTAGTGATTTCTCATGCATTTATGATTCTTAACTTCCAGATGATGTGTGTTTGTCTTCAACAAACAGGATTAGAGTCATACATCCTGTCAAGGGGTGGTCAGTTCTGCAGAGCTGAAATATTGTAGGTATGAGGAGACCTGGGGAGAGGGCAGCGGAGCCAAATAAAGGAGATTCGGGGCAAGCATGCCCAAGAGGCAGCTGCCTAGCCTAGAGAAGTGCACTCAATTACAGCTGTGGAGGAGTCAGATAATCAGAATAAATGAAGTGCCTGCTAAGTGGTGAAGGAGAGGACAACGTTTTTATAGGTTTTAACCATATGATCATACTGAATTTGGAATGGAGAGGCTACTGTTTGGAGATCACTCTGCAGGTTGCAGAAAAACAAGATGATGAGTTCATTCCTTAGCTTGCATCATCATGCTGTGTATGTTCGCCAATAACTTTGGAAATGGCCAACTTCAATCACATTTAACTAAACAGATGAAGTTCTAGCAGTTTTTGTGAAGAAGAGTCCTGTTAATGCCCTTACTGAGTGAAAGTCAGCCTGTTGTTTCATGTCAGAGAAAGCACACAGGAAGGAAATACTATAGTTGCTCTAACTACAGGAAAAACAAACATCTCATTGGAGACCAGAGGGTGCATTTCTCAGTCCTGGGCTTGCTCTTGTTTGGATTTTTTGCTGTCTAGTAAGATAAAAATTCCAGTTGAAGTATTTTGCCTCATAAAACTGTCTCATGTATGGATTTTTTGGTACCTAATACCAACAATATGCTTCTGTTACTGTGGTAGCGTAATGAAACTAAGAATTTAACTATGTGCCAGCTACACACAGATTTTGAATAGTTGTGGTGCTTGTACCACTGTTTGTTCATTTTGGAGAACATCACTAAAGATTTCTTACGAGCACTGGCCCAGCACCATTATTCAAGCTTTTATTTTAATTTGATACACTTGTCTGAAAGCTTACATACATGATTTTATAAGGAATCTGCTCAAAGCAGCTATGTGGGTTCTTTTCCAAATCCCTTCTAACCTAAATTATTCAATGATTTCTCTAGTCATCTAGTCTTGCCTATCATTCAAAGTAACTCAGCTCAAGTTGCTCAAGGTTTTCTCCAGGCATGAAGCCTGGAAGATCCAATGTGTTTGTAACCTTCTTAGCCATTTTTCTGCCCAGTTTTTCCACATTCTGTTTGTTTGTCACCCTTTCAGATTTCAAGCTATCCAGGGTTGAAATTAGAATTTTTCTGTACATATGAACAGTGCTTAGTGCAGTTATGCTGAGACTAATTTGAATCCTTGAACATATTTAATCTACTGAAAGCTGGTATAAAAAGACTATATTGAAAAATCTGTGTATGTTGGATTTTTATAATAGCTAATAACATTAGTTGCTCTAAGCAACCAGAAGAACTGAACAGTGCTAATAGGAAAATGGTAAGAAAACTCTGTCTCAAGATTCCACAATTCTATTTCTCTGACTGAAAAACGGGAGTAGACCCATGACTCTGCTTAAATATGAAACACTTAGAGTTGAAGTTGAGATGAAATTTAGTTTTGTATCGGGATAAGGGCCTCCATTATACCAAATACTGTGCAAATTGCCTGCTCACTTATAGATAACTTTCAAGTAAATCTACATCATCTTTCTGTGCATGATCTGTGTTTTTCTGCGGTAGAGATGGAATCGACCACAATATTGTTGTTTTAGCAAATTCTGACATGATACATTAATTACTAGTATTCTAGGGAGTATCCATGAACAGATAGACTGAAATAATGAAGTGATGAATAAGTATTATTAAATCATAAAGTTCTGAGCCATAAGCTTTCTCCAGCTTGACCATTAAAGAATCTAATTTCTGTCCATTCTCTGTATTCATCATTTTTGAGATCCAAGGATTTAATTCACGGCAAACATCAGAGCTTAATAGTCCAGGTCTGAATGTTCCGTAGTGGGGTTTTCATAGATTGAAGTAAACTGCTGTCTTTAGCCTGTTTTCAGTTTGTGAATATGATTGAAATTCTCCAAAATCCCTCCCCCAAAAAATTACATGTAAAGAGTTTACCTATCAAAAGGTAGCTGTAATTATTTAGAATTTTTCTTAAAATCTTTCATCAATACAATTCTTTTTTCATTGTAAATATATCCCATCTACTTTGTTTTTCATTTTTGTACTTTCCTATTTTATACTCTTCTTTTAATGAACAAACCTTTACAAATAACAAAAAGTATTGCTTATATCCTATATAAAATATATGCTATTCATCTTTATTTGAAGGAGCTTTATTTAAAATGTACCTGTAATAATCATGTTATGCGCATGATTGGTTAACAAAACTCTTTCAGTGGAAAAAAAAAAGTTACAAGCAATTTTTGTGTGTCTGTGCTGATAGTGCTGCAGTGAAAGGAGGGAAAGATGATGGAAGGGTTTTAAGCAAAAATGGTAAGCATAGTCAGAAAGCATAGTCAGAAATCTGGGTGGAAATCTTTTTTTTTCTTTCAAATATGACTTGAAAAATCAAATGCTTTTCAAAACTTTCCAATAGCACCCACATCTTCTCTTTAGGATTATTTTTTGTTCAGTTTTATTTTGCTGTACGCCATATTTACATCATAGAATCATATAATTATGAGAAGCATAGTTTTTCTATAACTAGCTTGAAAAATAACATTAACGTTAATTTTTTATTTTTCAAACCAATTAAGAGTCTTGAAAGATTCTTCTGCTTTTGGGTAGAAGCTTAGTATTCAAATAACTAGATGTTACCCAGAAGACATAACCTACTACAAACAATTTTCTTTTTAAGGCTCTATTAAAACTCTTAGCTTATTTTCCCTTTTATTTTATGTTTTGGAATACATAATTGAAGCTTATTTAGTAGGCAGACATATAATTAGCTAATGTCAGCTTGAGTTTCTTTATTTTTCCTTGAATAAAGGAAAAATAAAATCATTAAAAATACATGCATACATTGTTTTTTGATTGGAATGTGAACAGCTTAATAAAATGTGGATATGTACCAGATGGAATTTTAAAAAGTGACACTGCATCGTAAACTCTCTATTGCAGGTTTTTAATTTCAAAATGTTTAAGATTGCAGAGGTAACATTCTGTAGAAAAATAACTTTTAGAAAAAATATTTCAAGGAGAAGTATTTCATTTACAGCATAGAAGCTATTAAACAGGGTTACACTAACATCATTTAGCATGAGGACCTCGAGAAAGTCATCCTTGTCTTCCATGAGCATCCTGAACCTCTCTGTGGAATGGCTCGTGGAGGCCGAGAATCGTCCTGCCTAACATTTGTCCCTTCTATCTCTAGTAGAGAGACCAAAAAGGCCTTTCCTCCAGTAAAATATTCATATGTATGGGTAGCATTACATGGAAACACAATTCCTAATTAACATTGGCACGTTTGAGGCTATGGCAGCAGTTATTAATTTAAAACCCTCAGTGGAAACTAATTGTAAAATAACAGCTGGAACTGCCATTTAACTTCAGAAATGTAGCTTGTTAGTTATCTAATACCAAAAGCTATTCAAAGCCACTCTTATATTTGGAATTGAACTCTAAAAATATTCCACTTTAACTATCAATCTTAGTTTCACTTGTAATCTTTTAATTGAGAGTTATACTGGAATGTGCAATAATGTATGACTAATTTACCTATATATATATGTGTATATATATATATGTATATTTAAAATGCATTTATTTTCCCTATCCTGTGATTGGCCTTGATAAAGTAAATCTCAGAAGAAGAAAAGCTTTTCTGCAACTTTACATTTTTCCTTAATTTGATCAGGTTAATCATTGTGTGTTCAGTACACATATCCATGTCATGTTTTCTCTTTCTCTTAGTATTGAAATTTTTTTTCTGACTTTTATGATGCTTTTGAATTTCTTTGTTCAATTCTTATGAAAAAAAATTGAAGTATTTTATATAGAAGCATTGCTCTCTAAGAGCACTACCATTACCCTGTCGTTTAAGCATCCAATTTCTTGTTAGTCAGGACAGCTCTTTTGGATACCTTATTAAATACATCAGTAAAAAAATGGCAAATAATTTGCAATGAAGAATGACTTCACAGAAATAATCCATTCATTCAGAGCAAAGATGAAACCTGTAAATCTGCTAAAATATATATTTATAAAATATATATATATATATATATTTTTTACGTCTTCTAGTAACTGTCCAGAAACTGGGGCCCTTAGTGTTCAGTGTGACACACAGGTCTCTCCTGTAAACCTTCTGAACTTGCACTGCGGTTAGGATTTACAACGAAATTGGGAGTAGGATTTCAGGCTGCCTTAAAACTACCCTGTGGTTCGGCTCGTGAGGTTCCTGGTCGGTCGCCGCGACCAGGGGCGGGAGGCGCTGGCGAAGCGAGGCGTCGCGGGGCGAGCGCCGCGACGGCGGCGGTGCCGGGCTCTGCCTGCTTCGTGCCAGCGCTGGCGCCGTTTCTGCGGCTCTTGGGTCGAGGTGCCACCGTTCGCTCGAGAACGGAAGGTCAGATTTAAGCAGCAGTTGTAAAGTAGAGCTTCGCCGCCGGCGTTTGGTGTGTTTGGTGTGGCGCCGGTGTGTGAGAAGGTTTCTCGGCTGCGGGTGGCCTTACGTGGCACGGGCCCGGTCTGGACTCACTAGCGCTGCTGCGGTGGCCTGAACTGCAGTTTCCTTGGTCCTATAGTTTTTATTTCTCTCTCAAAATACAAATTTTTAACACAATTATTTAGTGTTTGCTCTGTAGTATGTACAGAGCTTGACACACAGATTTTGAATTTTATAATTTTTATGGCAATTGAGTGGGGGAAATATTATGATTTGCTTTGTATATACTGCTTTGACAACCTTTTTAACGTAGTTCTTTCCATATCTTGACCAAAAACCTGCAGCTTTGCTGTGCTGAGGGCAATTACAGTGAAGCCAGTCAAAACGAAACCAGTTATTTGAATTGTGGTTGGCTCTAACCCGCTGAAGCGTCCCGTTACGCCGCACCCTCCCTAGCTAAGCCCTACCAGCTCAACCCTTTTTTTTGGGGGGGAGCTCGGGGCAGTTATTTGCCAGCCAAGTCAGTCCCCGAAATCATTTATTACTTAGTCACACAAGTGTTGGCGCTGGCGAAGGGGAAAGGTCGCAGCAGCCTGGCCTCGGGTCAGCTCCGTCAGCCGTCGCCTCGTGCGTTTGGAAGCGCAGCGGCAGGCTCGGACGCTCCCTGTTTCGAGTTGCAATAAAATTCTCAGGTCCAACATTAACATTATTAAACATCCTGTAATGTACTGGAAGATTAAAGAGGTAAACAAAAAAGGCAGAGAGAGAAAGAAAAAAGGATGTTAAATACCACTAAAATATTCCAGGGTACCTTTCACTGGTAGATGCTTAGCAACTTGAACGCAATGAAAAATCTTGCAGAAAAGCTGCAAAACTGGAAAATTAAAGGAAATCTGAAAACTGGAAGTTTTTTTTAATGTGAGTTGTGTTGCGTGTTTTATGTTTTAAAGCAATGTTATTGAAGTTTTTATAATTTTTCTTTCAAGTTCTTCCTTTGCTCGCTCTTCTTTAAAGAAGTAGCTGTAGCATTTTGCCTTTTACTGTAAAATAATGTGAAATGTTTTTTTGTTCGTGATTTAATAATACTCATTGACCATTAGGAGTTAATGAGTTTTAAGAGTTTGATTGGTCCACCTATACCTGTTACTTAAGTTCAGTAAAGTTCAGTTACTTTCCACAAACTCTTTGCTGTTTCTCCCTGGGTTTCCATTGCTGATTCTTAAAACATGTGTTTGAATGCCCATTTTAAGGCTACTTTCTGTCTCCTATAGTGAAAACAAACATCTAGAGGTCTTGGCTGTGGTAAGGAGTTTACTCTAAAGTAATTCAGAAAAACTTTTAAAAACTTAAAATTTTCTTTTTCTTCTTTCTTCTGTTTGTGAGTAAATATAATTTCCATCAGATTTGGTTTCAACAAATGCTTTGTTAGTTGAAAAGTATTTTCCAGTAATATATAAAGCAGATTTTTTGTAGTATTTTTAATTATAACAAGGTCTCAAGTTAAATATAATGCGAGTTCGGTGCTTCTGTTACTGGGAAAACCATACCCCATTTGTAATGGGACGTTTGTTAACTTCTGTATACAGATTGTGGTTCATTCCATAAATATTTGTGGGTTCTCTGATGTCCCTCACAGGGTTTTATCTATGACAAATTCATACCACAGTTCTTAAACTGCTTTTTAGATAGATTTTTTTCTTTTGCAAAAGCATTTCTTTCCCATTTAAATTTTGAAGCATTCCTACTTCAATTTTTGACTATTAAGAAAAAAGATTATCAGAAATACACAGAATAATTGCATATTATTTTAGTTCAGGGAAGATATTTGAACATATTACTCTATGAGATAATTTTACCGTAACAGCTTGAAATACTAAATCCTTTCTACATTTATGCTGAGCAAGTCAAGGTGTACTGAAGTGAGTGAGATTCCTGGCTCTTACTGTTTTTCCAAGATAGCTGAGTGCTGAACCACTTTATGTAAGAAGTCCTCCTCTTAACATTTCTTCTGATATTTAAGCTCTTACTCTGTGCAGTACTTTATCTCCTTCTATTGTTATTTAACCTGATTGCGCTGCAGATGAATACAAATAAAAAATAATATGCAATATTTTTGTTGCATTTCAGAGGCTATTCATTTTTTCCCTCAAAAATATAAATTTAACCCCTTTTTGTTGAAGACTGGTTCATATTTGTATGAGATTTAGTAGTTGTAGCACACGCAGATAAATGTAGCATTCTTCAGATTTTCGAAAGCCCTTTTCGTGCCCTTTGGTTGGTTGATTGAGAGGGCAGTGGTTAACACTGGTATGTTAAGTACTAGTAAGCACAAATACAGGTAGAGACTGATGAAATAGATAGTATCAGGCATCCTCATTAACTTCAGTGTCAGTGATTGTAAATCACTGATATTCCATTCTTCTGGCATGATAGTCTGGATTCTATGTCTGATGACAAAAAATAATCCAGTGTGGAGGTGATACAGATAAAATGTAGGAATCAATAGGAACAGAACAGATTTTAATTCCTCCTGATGAACAAAATTCTTTAACTACTTAATAGTATTATTTGATTTTTATATGTGATAATTTTTCAAGGAACAGGCAAAAACTGCAGATTAGTAAATCCCGTTGCAAAAAAATCTGAAACTTTTCTGTCTCCCAATTTAAGGCAGTGTGTTTGTGTGTGTGTGTGTTTATGTGTGTATACACACTGAATTTTCTTCCTAACCACCTCTGTTTGTTTTGGGTGCCTCGCTGAGTCTGCTGAACTGCCTGACAATAGTATCCGTAGTCTTCATGGTCAATATCATGAAAACAGATGTATAGTTCTAGTAGATCAGGATTACTCTTGCCTGGCACTGCACTGTAAGTGGAGCTTGCCTAAAACCTCTGTTAAGAAACATCTTTGGCAAGCTTTGTGTACATGCTGTATAGTAGGCTTCAACTGATTTAGTGTGAAGGCTTTGTATTTAATGTTAACATTTACAAAAGCAGTGGCTTATTCTGTGGCTTCCTATGGCAGGATGTAGGTTTCTATGAATATGTCATCTCTTGCTGCCAAAAGCTACCTCAACCACAGCTTATAATGAATGAGAATCCTACTGAATTTGGTTTCTGCTTGCTTTTGTCATGTCTTTAACCTTTTGTCTATGGTTCTTTTGCATTTTAGTGTATTTTATGCTTTCACGCTAGAGATGAGTTTTCAGCTTAGTTCCCGATAAATTTCATTTGTTCAATTTTTTGTCTTTTGAATCATATTCTACATGTATTAAAAAGAGCCAGTGTTATTACCCCTTTTAAGGTATTGTGTCTGTGTTCATGTAGAAGTTTACTTTCAAGAACTTCAACATAGTGGTGTTACGGTTTAAGATTTAGAAGTAGCTTTTAAAAGCTATCACCTCACTTTTCATCACAGAAGCAGCAAAAATTACAGTAACTTAAATCTCAAATACCTTTCTAAATTTAAGTTGCAGTAAGTATATTTAATAACATGGAGGAATTAGTGGTTTTACAGTTGACACTAAGAATGGGACTCAATGTGTGGTTTATATTCATAGCCTCGTTACAGATTTCAAAGCAAGAATCTATATATCAGGATTTCGTTTGTAAACAGAGCTTTCAAGTACATCTCTCTTGAAGTATAGCTGCATCCTTCCACATCTTCTGAATGTTTCAATCAATCAGAGGTTCTTTAAAAAAATTTTTTTTGAGTCCTCTTCAGTTATGCCCCCAAAAAATCTCTTAATAGGCTTAATCGCTTCTTGTAGAAAACCTTGCTGGATTTCTGAATTGAAGTTTACACTCTTCAGCCAAAGCTAACTCTTGAAAACATTGTCTAGTGGTAGTAAGTCAAGGAGAATATGCTTGACTTTTAGATATGATTCAGTTAGTCACACTATAAGAAAGAGCAGAAACAGCCTCATAAAGAGAGATGAGGTCTCCAGTAATAACATACCTAAAAGATTTAGCTTAAGGCCCTGAAAGAACCAGTGATTGATATACCTTCAAAAGGTACATCATAATCTCCAAAATATGCCATAGTGGAGCACTTCTTTCCTCTGCTTCAGTCCTCCCTCAAAGCCAGAACACACTGGAAGATGTAGGCTAGGGAGGTGGTTTGATCAAGAGAGAATTGATCAGAATGATCAAGAGAAGAAAGAAAAATTTTAGGAAAGGTACAAGTTTTTGGAAGTATGTTTTCTCTGCTTCTGAAACAGTTGAGAAGAAAAAAATAAAAATCCAATAAAGAATAATGCAAGAGAGGGGAGTTTGAGAGCCTTCAGTGCTTTATACTCAAGAAAGTTTTCTAAACAAAGAAAGAAGAAAACTTATCAGATAAATTATTTCTTGGCCTATGTTTTGCTAACACCATCTTGGTTGTTCCAGTCCTAATATTCTACAAAAAGAAGAGGGGAGAAACACTGATCATGAACCTTTCTGCCTTTCAGACTCTACATTCTTTTAAGAATTAAAATGAGCATGCCTGCCTTTTCACCAAGCAAACTTAGAAATGCTTGTTAACACTTGATTGATACTAAATTTCCGCTAGAAAGGACTAGAAATTGAAGTGGAAAAATCATTTCAGATGATAACTGAGGCCTCGCTTGTTTGTCATCTTCTGTCTGTGCTGCAAGAGCTTCTGCTCATGAGCATGTGCACTCAAAGTTGTAATTCTCTCAGGAAACTAGAAGTGGTAGAACCTTGCTGTTTTGAGGGCACTGATGATTTTGCATTATGACTTCTCTGAACTCAAAATTTATTCCTTGTATATCCCATAATTGAGATGACTGCTGAAGAAAAATAATATTGAATTTAAAGCGAATAAAGTAAAAAGTTCACAGCTTCACAAAGGAAAAAATTCAGACTTATGGGCACAAATACTCAGGCTTCTCATTTAATAAAATCAGTTTCAGGGGGAGTAACAGATCTTTAAGAAAAGAGACTGAAAAGCAGGGAATGTAATCAGTTCCGCACATGAAAACACAATATGGCTAGGTGCAGTGTTATGCAGAGACGTATCATGCTTAAAAAGGAGACTGTAGCAATTATCAAAGAAAATAGACAATCTACGTATTTATCAATATCTTGAGAAGCCAATTAATATGCATATTAGGTTAGGAAGAAAACAGGAAAAGAGTGACTATCTGTAAAAATATTATTTTGCCGTGGAGAAAAATTATGTGTGTCTACATTTAGGCAAATCTGAATTTCTCAAGTAGGCTAATTATCTTTTCAACAGGAAACTTATTAGCTTCCCAACTGGGTATTCAAACAGTGACTTGCTCTTTTTTTACGATGTTCAAATGACTTTTACTTTTTTGTTAAGTTATCTTGACATCTGTTAGTTTTCCACATTCAGCTACAAAAAGATCATTTCAACAGCTTGACCTTGCCCCTGTGTTCATGTTTAAATGGGCTTTTTATCCAGCCTCAGTCTTGGGACATTCCTGAGGCAACTTATGATCATACTTACGCTACTAAATAATAGGATCATCTAATGAAAACTTACTACATTTCAGAATGTAAAAATAAGAACAATTCAGAATCCTGTGAGCAGCCAGGTTCAGCAGACAATGGCTAATAGGCTATAGAGTCATCACTTGTGTGCTGCTTTGGGTCTGGTTGAATGTAAATATCTTACTATCTTCAAATAGTTCCTATGTCCCAGATTATTTAAAATCATAGAATCATATAATCAGTAAGGTTGGAAGGGACCTCTGGAGATCATCTAGTCCAACCAGCTCAAGCAGGGTCACTCAGAGCATGTTAGAAAGGGTTGCATCCAGGTGGGCCTTGAATATCTCCAGAGAAGGAGACAAAGGGCTCATCCAGGATTTGAATCCAGGACCTCTCATACCCTAAGCAAGAATCATACCCCTAGACCAGTGAGTCACCCCAAAATAAAGTGGATTCCTACATTTCTGCTAAACTGCAAAATCCCTAATGAGATCCAAGGTCATGCTGTGGGTAAGTTCAAGAGATTTAAGAGAATAGTCCATAAAAAAGTAACATGCTTTAATCATGTTGTTATAGACTTAAAAGGGAAACATGAATGTTTCAGTACTGTCATAGAACTTGTAATGATTATGAAAAGTGCCATTCTTTTTGTTTTAGCAGGGAATGTTTCATGTGGGATGATCAGATTTGTATAGGTGACCCTAAGAGTTTCTTCTACAACCTAATTAGCACAAGCTAGAAACCATCCTGCCTCTCTAGTCAGATCATAATCTTTTAATTCATTTCTGTAGGCATAAGATAAATCTTTAATTTTCTGGGGAAATATAAAAGGTTATAAAATATAAAAGATACATTATTCAATGTACCTCTTATTTCCATATGATAGTGAATAATTTCTCCCTTTTACAGACTAAAAATCACTGAGAATGTATTGAGAAAATTTTTCATATGTTTATTCTTCCCCCCTCCACCTCCATTACATATTTAAAAGTAAATTTTGCTTGATATATCTTCTTAGGCATAGATTCATATTGAATTTGGAACTGCTCTTAACAATAATTTAACTGTTTTTTCAGGAACACAAAATACTGGTTTTAATATGAAAGAGAATATGTTTCATATTTATTATGATTGGGTGTGCTACGAGGACAGTTTCCCAGTGATAGTTAAATAGAAAAAGTACTGCAAGGAGTGTAGGAGAGAATTATTAAAGGAGATAAGTTTTAAGAAAGATAAAAATATTTTGTCTCTGACAGCATAGAATAGCTTTCAAACATTCAGTTGGGCTATTCCTGATTTCAGACTTTGTTAATGATGTTACATTTCACAATGTCATATTCAGTGTTTTAAAATTTGTTCCAGCTTCTCATGAGTACAAAAGCAAAAAGAATCACAAAATATAAGTGATATCCTTCGAGTTTAATTTAATCAGTGCCGAAAATAAATGTGGGTTATGACCTGGAAAGCTAGGCAGTTAAATACTGGTGCTTTAAATTGGTTTCTTGTTGTACAGTATGTGCTTTAAACATCATCTATTACAATACACACATGCTGAAAATATGTATAGCTATATATTGTTTAATATAAAGGAAAAAAAAACAGAGGTTATTTTTTTTCCCAATGGTTCTCTAATACTTTTTATAGAATTGACTGATGTCCAAGTATTGGTTTGGTATACTGACACAACAGTGAAAAGAAATCCTGTCCCATGTCAGCTTATCAAACACACTGTGGACAGTATGTTTTTTACACTGTGCTATTATAACTGATTGTACTATTCCTTTTAAAGAAAGAAATTCTATGCAGAAAACGTGAGGACTATGTTCAGTGAAACTCAACCTCAGTAATTCCAGGTGAATTTATAGAACACCAGAAAACACTGAGGTATTGTACCACCAAACTAAACAATCAGCTATTACAAAGTGAAATACAGGATGAAAGCAATGGCAAAATCACAAGATTATTTATCTTTGTGGTTAAGTGCATATGAAATATTTGAGAAAATCAAAATTAGAGATCCTCTTATTGCAAAACAGCATTAAGTTTTGAGATAAAAATCATTTCTTGGAACAAAAGAATAAAAGTGTTTGGGTTACATAGTAATTTGTCATTTTTGCTAAAAATCCCCCCCCCAACTTCCATTCCACCTACTTAAACTCTTCAAGCTCTGTCCTCGCTGACTCTGTTTAGAGAAACTCTATTCCACTTGTTTTTTCTAGAAGCATTTGGCATCCAAAAATATCATGCAGACCTTCCTTTGGAATTGTGCATACTTATCATTTATACAATCTGTCAAATGTATATTTATACTATGCTCCCTGAATTTTGGTGAATGCTTCAAAAATATAACGAGATTCCTCAAACTGTTTAAACAGTATAAAAATGAAAAACTGATCTTTAAAAGTTCAGACTTGCTCAGGCTGTTATTTTTGCTGAGGAATTTAAACAATAAAGTTACAAAAGTCATTAAAACAGATGACATCTAAAAGCACAGCTGCAAAGTTCAGCTTTGTTTCATTTTATGCTTTTTTTGACAAGCTGAAGTTACTTTATAGTTTACCATACTGTACCTTATCATCATTGGATCATTCATTCTGTGTTCCAGAAACAGCTCTAGAAGACAACAGCAGTGTAAAAGTTCTTCAGCTTATTTGCAGGAAATTATTGTATCTAATTCTTTGGAATAAGGGGCTACTTTTAAATGTCTTGTCACTTCACACGATATGTAGAGCATTTCCTGCCCGTAGGACTAAAGGAAGGAAGCACAAGGCCAAAATGTTTGATGTGTGATCTACTGTAATTTCTTTCATGTGTTTAGTGGCTTTTATATGATCATTGCACTGCTGCTGCTTCTGACCTTGGTGTGGTCCAGTTGACTAAAATCTGACCTTCCTAAGTATATAGCAAATGGAATTATTGTGGCACCTACCTGATACCACCACTGTGATTAATGGGCAGGAGAGTTGCTATTTGTTTCTCTAAATAGGTGCCATACTAGGTTCCCAAATAGAAATAATTAAGTAGTTACATAAATGATAAGTATCTTGAAAAAAATTACTGGCAGTTAACATCTTTGTGTATGCATATGTATTTATTTACTTGCATTCTGATAGCACTCTGTATCAGATCTCAACATGTTTTATATGGAATTAATTAATTATATTCACAACATCATTGTGGTATTATGCCCGTAATATCTATCAGTATGCTGATGGATGAAGAGGTTAATTTTATTGTGTTACGTAGTAAGCAGTTTCAGAGAGTGCTGGAATGAAATCTGCCTCTCATATTTCTCATTTCTATATTCTGTATTCTAGCCTTGTGGGGAGGGGACCTTCCTGTCCTGCAGGCCACAAGAGGCCTGACCGGGCAGTCTCCCTGATCCCAGGCCTCTTTGTGCACCAAATACAGAGACCTGGCAGAATTCGCTTTTCTAAATGTCCATCAGCCCAGTTAGTTTTGCCACCTCTGCTTTCCCCAAAGCAGCACGTTCTGCCCCTTCCAGGAGGGTGTCAGCTGCATGTGCTGGACACAAAGCATTGAATTCAGTTCTCAGCTGTCTTCTTCTATGCATTCCACACAAGACCTCTTTTCTCTTCCATTATGATACCTCCATACAAGTAAATCCCTCTAAAAATAGTATGAATGAAAATAAATACCTATAACGAATTGATGGTAGTAGTTGACAGAACTGGTCAAAAAAAAAGACACAGATTAGTTAACCAGAAGTAATCGTTTGGAATTTTACAAGCTTTCATCTCTGAGGAGTTTGTTTAGGAACTGAGATTTTTGTCTAGATATTTTTCTATGTTTAAGAAAAATCTTACAAAGTAAATGAAAGAGAAGTCTTGCCTACTCCAGCTTGGCAAGAGAAAGCTGTGTTGAAAAGTATTAGTAACCAAAAATAGCATATTTTGGTAAGTTCTTTTGGAAAATTTTAGATAATTTTATTATTACTATTATTATTTTCTGTGGAAAATAGCTGCTGCTGCTGCACAGCTTGGAAAGTCTGGCAGCTGAGAGAGGGCTAAGTTTGTTTCTATGAGCCCAGGCTATCCCGTGCACATTTATTTCAAATGTGACTTTTTTACACCTCACTTGGAGATATTTAAGAGAAGCAGGGATAGGAAGACTAGTTTAATAGCTTTGCTGCAGCTGTCGAATACCTTCCCTGACAATGTTGTTCATTGTTTTGGGGGAAATAATGTACTCCTAGTAGTAGATTTTGCACTGTACTTGTCTTCTCAAATTATCTTGAAACAGCAGTAAATCAAACTCCTTTTCAAAGCTGAATTTTATAAACATGTACACTGCCCAGTCGTTACATACATCAGGCTCTGACACTGCAGAGACCAGAACACACACAGTGACACTCAACCAAGCCGTAATCCTGTACTGTTGGGTGATCCTTTCTGGATGATCTTGGGTCTGGATGATCTGTTCTGCAGAGCCTTTGTCTTTTTTACTACACACACTGACATTCATGTTTTATGCTTATACCTGAGTTATCTGAAGATATTTACAACCGTTTGGTGGCTCATCCTCCTCTTTAGTATTTTATGCCGTCATTACATCTGTAGGTATAAAGAATATGAAAGGAACCAAAAAAACACAAGAAGCACAAATCAGGCCTTTAAAGATTATTAGATTGAAACAGAGGAAAGTTGCTTGGTTATACATGGACTTTTGCTTAACTTTATCAGTTATTTGAAACTGTGTATCACAATTGTGTGAAATTTCTGTTTAGGTTTCAGTGGCATTTTTTCAGTCACTGCTTGTCATTTGTTTTCAACATACTAATTGCACAAGTAATCTACCTCTAAGCTAATTTATGTCTATTCAGAAAAGTTATAAACACTGCAAATCATTATACAGTTATAAATATGACTGTTGATGACTGCATAAAGTATTCAGCTGGAATTCAGTTAGTAACTTCTTCCTCAGCTTTAGTAATGTGATGTATTTGTACACTAAGTAAATGTTTAGAAGTAATTAATCATCTTTTTTATTTTGCTCATGCAGCTAGCACTGATGTTTTTTTGCAAAACCGAAGCTGAACCTAGGCGCCTAAACCGTTTTGACTAATGGGACACCCACCACTTCTGTAACTAATGCTGACGTATCTGGCTGTACATAATGTTCTCCCCTAATAAGGGAGAATGTATTTTTCATTGTTAAATAGATTCATGTAAAGATTAACTGTAATGCTAAAATGAAAAGTGAGGTGAATGTAGACATATGAACAAAATATTATCACTTGCTAATCAATAAAGCATTTAACAGAGAAGCTTTACTACTTACACTCTATGTTAGTATTTAATCATTACAGATAAGATATATACAGATAAGAATTACACAAGTTAGTAGGAGTTAATTAGCCATTTGCTAAAAAGGTGAGCTGAATAAAAAATTGAGGGTATCCAGTGCAGAGTATGCTGCCAGCAAGTGTGAGGATGAGGTGGTAGGTGAGATATTCTGCGACTGAGCAGAAGAGGGGAGAGGAGCAGCTGCCAGCAAAGCCACGCCACATAGTTCTTGGGAGAGAAGCAGATATGAGGAGAAGTGCCATTTGCTGCTGGCAGCATGTGGCAGCCTGCCCTCGTGACCACACTGACCTGCTTCCAGCATCCCAGCAATGTTAAACCACAGATTAGTCTCCCTGTGGATAGAGAGGGTGGGAAAGAAAAGCAAAGCTAGGGTTACTCTTTGGAGAAGATACAGAGCTCATGCTGTACAGCAGAATGGGTACCTGGGGCCATATATGAACTTTCCTACCTAAAGGTCTCTCCTCCTACCTTCTCACAACCCTAGAATTTTCCTATCTGCTGCTTTTGTTCAATTCCAGCTTTAGTACCCTTATCCCATCTCTCTTCTCCCCTGTTTTTCGCTGCTGTGCCCTCCTTTATTTTCTCCTAAACTTCTCATTCTTCTTTGGCTCTTTCTGAGAAATATATATTTTAACATCTCCAAACTTAAATATTTCCAAATCTTCCACCCTGTACTGTTATACTACAATGTGTCTTTTTATGCATGATTTAAAATCATGAATACGACTATATACTGTCTTGAGATGTTGGGGAAGTTCTGTTTCTGCCCTTGTGGCTCAACCATTAGCTTCCTAGTCTGTGTCAGTAGCATTTACTAGCTATAGCGAAAAGAAAAGAAAAGAAAAAAGAAAAGAAAAAAGAAAAGAAAAAAGAAAAGAAAAGAAAAGAAAAGAAAAGAAAAGAAAAGAAAAGAAAAGAAAAGAAAAGAAAAGAAAAGANGAAAAGAAAAGAAAAGAAAAGAAAAGAAAAGAAAAGAAAAGAAAAGAAAAGAAAAGAAAAGAAAAGAAAAGAAAAGAAAAGAAAAGAAAAGAAAAAGAAAAAGAAAAAGAAAAAATTGCCTTTCTTCAGAAGGCTGATTCCTGCCTGGGGTTTTACTGACAGAAGTTCAGCATACTGAAAGACCAGTATGGTCATTGTAGATTTTCTGTGGTTACCACATTTTTCTATCTGCCCCTCTTAACATCTATAGCATCTTCCTCCAAGTAGAGCTGTTGCTCTCTTCTTTGCTTCTCTATCTTTTTCTAATTCCCTTATGTGGTATAACATGTTCTGTCACCTCATTAGGGAAAATAAGGTAGGGAATTACCCTGAACTGAATGAGGAAAAGGCAGTTAAGGGGCATGAAGTCAATGAGAAATCTTCCTGTGGTTCCAACACTAGTTCGGCGACTTCTCATTCATAGGTCCAGGGTTTCATCTGGACCATATACGCTTAAGCAGAAGAGGAATTAAGCAGTCCTCTTGCATAGCATCTGCATCCAGGTCCAGTAAGGTGCCAGTATTTTTACCTCCAGAGAAGGTATATTTTGATCCAAGCTTGTTCTGTTTCCTGTGGAATTAGAATTGGAAGAATCTTTTACCATCAGAACAAAGCCTTTAATGAGATTTGGATAGGCAGATTTGTTTGTCATCTCTATACCCGGAAGGGGAAATCAGTACACACAGAGACCTAGTAAGTACTGACAAAAATTAACTGTAGAGACCGTAAGTATTTCTTGATCGTTAGATAATCTGTCTTTAAATGCCATTTTCTTGGCTTTTTTAGGTTTTTGGAGGTCTCGGATGAGCTGTAAGTGAATAGATTTAACTTCTTTATAGTGGGTCTCAGAATTATGCCTATTCAGCAGCATGTAGTGACTGATTCAACATGAACTGTTTCTTCTATATATATACAAAAAGCCTGACCCAGACTAAATCAATTTAAAAAGAAAAACATGAAAGCCATGTTTCCTGTTACATGCTTATGGTCTTATTTGGTTGCTTATGATCTTACTAGATTATTGACAAACTGTTGCAGTCTACACCACCTGCTGAAAGGTTCAAAATGGAGAGTGAATTTGTTTTCAGAGAGATGAAGCAACTAAATTCATAACTCCTGCAGTACTCTTCAGCTGGTAAAATAGTTTTTATGCTAGAGGTAGAAAAGTCATGAATCTTAGCTTACTGATTTTCCTGATTTTATTTGCCAGAAGGATTGGCTTTTGTAGAATGCAAAAGGTTGCAGAGTTCATACATAGCATATATGTTTAAGATTAGGCCATTTGTTGCCTTTTTAACTTACTCTCATGCTTCCTTGGAGTATACTTAATAATATTGGGATTGTACTAGTGAAAATAATTAATACAAAAAACATAAATGAATGTTCATGTAAAGACCTCTATGTATATATTTGGAAAAATTTTATATTTTAATCTGTATATAAAACTGTCAAGATTTGCTTTTTGCAAACAATAATCAGTTTAATCAAAGTGTCACCAGGCATTAATAATTAATTCTAGTATTTTTAATATAGGTATAAAATATGTGGTTTTTAAATAGTAATCTATAGAAACATAATTTGTTTGCTTGAATTTCAGAGATTTACATCTAAGTGAGCAGAGGAAAAGTTTTGTATATTAAACAGGAAACTGTTAAGAGTAGGAACAGAATGCAAGTGCAATTTTTATGTCAGAATGAAAGTGTTAGGCTGTCATATCCCAAAAGAGTACAAGCATTTTCCAGTCTTCGAGATTTTATAAAATGAAATTAAATAAAAAAACAGGTCTGATCAAATCTTACATTCAGCAGCGGAATACGCTGGGTAACCTGGTACCTCTTTTCTTGATGCATCTTACTTATGTCTAAATAGTAGCTCTGTGTAGTCCGTACACCTGAATGTATGGGTCAAAGAGTGATTTCATTTTTATTTAAATAAGTAAATATAGTTATTACGTGAGAAGAGGAAAACCATTGCCACAATGAGGAGTTTCAGGATGACACATACAGACACATTTTGCACATCAGTGCACCGAGACATGATTGTGCAGAACAAGCCTAGGGAATATAGTGCTAGGTGCAATTTACTACAGGTTCTCAAGCTGCTCATGAAAAAATGAATGAAAAACAGTTTATTGTGAAGTAGAGGAGAAAAAATTTCATTCAACAGATGGAAAACTTACCATGTTTGTATTTTATATACTTAACATATTTTATGAAATCTACTTATTTAGTCCATTAGTTTGAATAATATTTCACAAAATAGATACTCCAGTATCTGCTTGCATTAGACAAAGCAAGTGAGTAGATTACCAAGTGACATTGGGTCATAAAATAATCTACGGTCAAAAAAGAATACAGCATACATATTGATGAAACAATACCTAGAAAGAATAATAAAAGACACAGTTGTTGTGGTTAGACCTCTCTGTGCGGAAAGTTGACAAACAATCCTGAGTTTTAGGAAAACATGTTTAATTTTGAAATACCACTACTAACATAGCAGATTTTCACTGCATTTCTGCTAAGCATTTAAGAGTTACAGGGCTCCTGAACGATGCAGGTTTGGCTCAGTTGGTTTAGCTCAGTCGGTTAGAGCGTGGTGCTGCTAATGCCAAGGTGGTGGGCTCAATCCCCGTATGGGGCTACGCTGAGGTTGGACCAGATGACCTCCAGAGGGCCCTTCCAACCTTCCATTCCATGGTGCCATCGCGCTGCCTCGACGGCAGTGCGCTGCTCGCAACTGTTTGCTTTCCTGTCATTTGCCTGACTCTGTGGGTTGACAAGATTGTTTAATTGGTAAATTAGTGACATTAGCGGTGGGAGCGCTCCGTCAGGGACAGCCGCAGCGGCATCAGGAGTTCTCAACTCTGAGCCAGGCCTCAGGGATCTGTGCTGTGATGCATCTGAATTGCGGCAGCGCTGCGATTGCGCTTGGAAGTAGTTTGCCTACCGTTAGCAGTGCATGCGTCATGGGTTGGCATGTGCTGCCTTAATCTTTATTTATTTTTAGATCGTTCACATCAACAATGAAATACTCTGCACAGTTCTCAAGTTCTCTATGGAGACAGTGCTTACATACCAAATAGTGCCTGTGATCTGAGACACCAACCTGGAATGGAACAGTAGGTTGTGTGGCAGATGCCACACAAGGAAGAAGCTAAAGCTTAATTCAGTGATGTATAAAATCATGAGAAACACACTACACTTTGCATGATCACAGATACAAAGCAAAAATTTTAAATAGTATCCTCTTGCCTCCTTTTTTTGGTTTGTTCAGAAAGCAGTAGTAAGTTCCATTGCACATTTTTATTATATCATCAAATGAGCGATGCATACAAAACTACATTATTCCCAGTGTAGAAAGGACAAGATCGTTTCTTAGAAGATTTCCTAGTGTTCATTATGCTATTATAAGACTCCTCTGATGCTGTTCACATACTGACTGATCTTAGCAGGCTCTAATCATCTGACTGCTCTTGAATATTTTTTTTGTACTTGGGTGTGACTGCATAGAAATATACTGCAAAATGTAATACAGCAGAATTTGGCAGACTTCACGTATGATGTGATTCACTTAAAAATGCTTTTTTTTCTTACTAGTCAAAATAATTTTAATGGGAAAGCACCATACAAATACTATGTGTTAAAAAGATTTGCTTGTTTTTTCTATCATCTTGCAGGCTTTTTAATTTTTATTATTTCGGTTAAATTTGAACAGTTGGAAATTATCTTACATTAAGCTTGTTTGTAATACTGATATGTAGCTGTTCTTCTGAGGACTTGAATCTGGCATCTTTTGTCTTTTGAACAGATACATGAGTTAGGTCTGTTTGCCTTCCCCCACCTCCACCAGGCTGCTCACGTGGACGTGATTGAACGTGCACTGAAGTCAGTGGGTAGATCTCATACCAACTTGGGCAGATCAGGCTACATTTTGAAATACATCTGTTCTCATGTCTCATATTGGAATACATAGGAGCAAGGCACTTGGACATAAAATAATACTTGCATATAATTAGGCAAAATTGATACCTCAATTTTGTCTGTAGCAAAATTCACTTAATAATCAAATCAGCTGTCAGATTTGACTTTCATTGCTCATTGCACTGTGCAATGTCATAGCTGATTTTACTGTGAAATATAGTTTATCCTGAATTGCACTTTTTTTTTTGTCACAACAGGAGAGCACTGAATTTAGGGATACTTCGAGACCCTGGATCAGAGGTTGAAGACAGACAATATCAAATAGATCTTCAATCTATAAACATTGGTACTGCTCATTGGAATCAGTTGAAACCAGAGAAGGAGAATGGAAAAGGAGGGGTGTTGACAGAGAGCGAGAGAAATTCTCAAAATCCAGCACTTGAATGGAACATGGCCAGTAGGTAGGAATTTTTTTAACCTATTCTCTTTTGGAATTGCGTACCACAAACATTACAGATATCACTTGCAGTATGTCTGAATAAAGTAATTCTGTATTGTTTTTACATTGCAAGCACATTTTTGTAGAGTAGAGTTTTGGATTATACATTTGAAATGCTCATTACTATTGTTGTTACACTGTAATTACTGTATAGTTATTATATGTCTCTGTTTCCATTGCAAACTCTTTTCTGAGTGGCTTGCTGTATGTCCATAAAAATAACTCAACGACTGAGACTTGGCATTCAGCTTCTCAGTCTATAAGCTATGGAGGGTTTGGTTTGCTTTGCTTTGCTTTTGTTTTGTTTTGTTTTTAACTTCCTTTGTTTGTATTTTTACAAAGTTTGAATAAAACCAGCTTAGACATTTTTAAGTTAGAGGCGGATAAAGTAGAACATTTTCTATTGGTTCTGAACTGTTTTTTGCACTTCTGTAACTAAAAACAGATGAATTTTTAAAATGATACATTTCAACTGAGTCTTCCTTATTGTATACTGTAAGATACACACACCAAAAACCCTTCCAGTTAAACAAGGTTGAAAGAAGCATACATACATTTGCTTTTTATTTCAAATTTTAGAATTTTAAATTATAAAACAGTAATGAACATTTTTATTAATTTGAGAAATTTTGATTCCAGTTTTAGAGGCTTTTTTATACTCTAAAAATTCATACAAGTGCTCTAAAACTTAATTTTTATCATTTGGATAGCAGTCAGATTTATCTTTTCAGACTGATGGAGAATAAGGTTTGATACCCAAGAGCAAGCATAGAAAGCTCATTTTGAGGATTTAGAAGCAGTATTAGGGGAAGCCTGTGGCCCCTTCTTCTTCTTTTTTTTTTTTTTCAATTTAAAAGTCCTTCATATTTAGCTTGTGCAAAAACTATCCTATCCAATTTATATGGAACTTTATACACAATTTTATGGGTCCCAAGATAAAGATTCTTAGCTGGATAATGGCACAGGTTCCTAGACATTACCTACAAAAAAGAAGGAATCAGAAGAAAGATGAAAATTGAATTACTGCTGATTTAATTTTCAAAAAAAGGGAGACCTGAGGGATCTGAGAGGTTTTCCTGAAAGTGCAACCTGTATGTAGCAAAAGAAGCTACATGAGGATGGCATACAGACTGCAATGCATAAGTGATGAATTGAGGAATGACCAGGGGAGCAAATAAGCTCACTCTGGAGGAGTGCATGCAGGAAAAGGATATGATCAAGAATAAATTCCATCTTATCGTTAAAAAGATAAAAGACAGGAAAAGCAGGAGATCTAACCAAGTAATGATAAAGTAGGAAGGAGTGGCTGGAGTACAAGTAGAAATTTAGTTAAATCCAGTGATAGTATCTGCTCTTTTTTTATAAGATCCCGTAGTTCTTTCCTGTCAGTTAACGTTTATTTATTTTATTTATTTATTTTACTAATACAATTCCATGAAGGATTTTTCTTACTCTTGAAAAAAAAATTTGTGTGATCTAGTTGGGTCTAGATGTTGGGCAAGCTGCCCTTAAAGTTCTGTCTCATATAGCAATATGCCACTGGCACTTTTTGAAAGATAAGATGACATTAATCTCCAAAGGAGTTTTGGCCAATTTACAAGTTAAGCTAACATTAGAAAACCAGCCACTGAGGAATTGGCTTTTCTTTCCCTTCCTGTTGGCGATCAGAATCAGTGCTGTCAGCAGGCTTTGGTCCAAGCTTTATGGTTATAGATTTTGATAGGAAATTTGGTGAGATTCCTGAAAAGCTATTAAGATAAAAATAAGGGAAGCAGCTGTTAGAAGAAATCTGAGGGTTGGGGGTCTTTTTGGTATAATTGCTTGGACATTTTTTTTCCACAGAGTTCTTTTATTTTTTTATTAGAATATATTTGACTAACAAATGTGTTTGTTTTGAAATTACTTTTGAGTGAATACTTTACTTTTTAATTTAGATCAGAGGTGATCCGCACCCATTAGTGATGTATTAGTGATGTGCAATAATGTGTCATAATTCCAGACAGAATTTGTTTAAGGAGAAAGCTAGTGTGTGTTCTTGTTGGTTTGGCTTAAAATTTTACTCATTTACTACAGGATTTGTTTCCAGGATGTTTGCATTTTTGCTTTTTAGTTGGCAGTCAGTTTTGCTGCATCTGGGTTATTTTATGACCTGTGGAAGTGGTGTGCTGAGAACTGGAAGAACCTGTACTGATGTCTGCCATCCGTTGGAATTACTTCCAGCATGCTCCAACAGGGTGGCTGCATGGTGTTTTACATGGTGCTTAGTGTTTTCAGGGTTGAATTTATCTTAAGATTTACTGAAACTCCTATGGAAGCTTTATTCTTTGACCTACTTGTCATACTGTTTTCTTTTTTAATTCTTTAAGTTTCATTGATATGTTTAACCTGGAACATAATGAATGATTTTTATTGAGTTATTTTAGGGTTAGTTTCATTGTTTGGTTTGCATATACTTCTGTTTGTTTTTACTTATCATTTAGACCCACTGTTATGGTTTATTAGGTTAACTGGGTTATAAGATTCTTTTTTCAGATCCATTTCTGTCTCTTACTGACTTCTTTTTTTAATGCTTAGTTGATGTGTGACGCAGTTTATAATCCAATCTATATCTGTATACTCCACACAGGGTTACTTTACAGAGGACTTAGGCAAAGATACGAGCCTTTCATTTTCCATTCCCATTTCTAAAAGTATTACTGTAAATATGTTTTAAGAAATAAATAATTATAAAAATTCTAAAATAGATTATATTGTAATTTAGTCTTCTGGGCTGAAATCTGTTCTTGATTTAAAAATCTGAATCAGAACCAAATCATTCTAAATATAAAATGTATGGATATAATACAAATAAACATTTGAGAGCTTTTGACGTAATTTATCATTTAAACGCTGTAATGTTTACACAAAAAGTAAATCCTTCAGATTTTCCCACCACTTTCTCTGGAGTTCAATATTTCTAGTATTTAAAGTCTCATGATTGTGATTTTTTTTTTTAACATTTACATCTTAGTTTGGCAAAAAGAAATCTTTCTTTAAGACTAACCAGTTAAACATTTCAAGCTGTTTAGTGCAGAAGTCTCCAACAGTGGCTATTCTGAAGTGCTAGTGTAATACCTCCTGTGCTGCTGGAGGTCACCCGAAGAAGGATGGGGGAACTGGAGCATTAAGGTAGGGCAGGTGCCCTCTCTCAGAAATAACTGTCCAAATACTGTGCTATACTGAGGATCAGGGATCATAACTCTTCCCATTATGAAATATTTATTCTTCACTGTAGAAGTTATAAAAAGCTCCCTAATGGTGTAATATATAAAAAGAAAACTGGAAACAGTCAGACAGTTCTAATAAGGTTATGTACAAATGAAACCTGTCCACATTTATACCCTTTACCAAACAGCATGTGGGGAACTGGGAGTACTTAACCAAAGAAGTTTTCTTGATTGAAAACTGCTTTTTCAGCTTGCAGATCTCCTCCTCCCTCTCCCTCCTCTCAATGGAAAAAACAACAGCCCTGAAGGAAATAAAGAAATATATCCTCTCTTGAGGCCTCGCCCCCGTCCCTGTGCAATCCTTCTACAGCTCCCAGGAGCAACTTCTGCTTCCTGCAGCCTGAATAAACTCTGTTAAAAAAAAAAAAAAAAAAAAAACTCCCAAATTTCAGAACCT
>NW_028185037.1:90528-367686 GCF_003343005.1 Rhea americana | reverse complement strand
TAAAAAAAAAAAAAAAAAAAAAAAAATAATCCTCTGTTTGCTAATGAATTGAGTGTGGCAATATACTGCATTACAGTTTTGTCCTTGGCATACCACCATCTGGAACAGCTCTCGCCGGCTCTCATTGAGTATGTCCGGGAGCCAATGATCTGTTGTACAAAACTGAACGAAATACCACTCTTGCTTTGCAAGGATCTTCCAAAAGATTTCCTGCAGACTTTTCATTGAACAGTTTTAATTTTCTTGCTCTTCTGGACAGTTGGAATACAGCTTGTACATTTATTAATACATATGTAGGGCAATAAGGGCATACTATGTGAATGTTTTGGAATAAAATAAAATACATTTGCATTCAGTCCTGTATTTCAGTTGTTGAATTTATGGTACCTTAAGTCATGCCTGTATTCGTACTGTACAAGGCCTTACTCCAATAAACTGGAAGTAAGTTATTTTCTTTATTAATTCACAACATAGAAATGTTGCAAAGCATTGTTAATAAGAAGAAAATTAATTTTACTGAGGCATAATTGTATAACAATGATCATCTTCCATGACCAAGTGATATATATTTGTTCAGTGTTGAATTTTGGTAGTTAGATCTGAAAATGGTTTTATGCTACTTCGCTCTCCCGTGACATACGTTTGCAAAACCTTAGTGAGGTGAAAGGATGGGAACTGTTCTGCCCACTGTAAGGTGGGGAACTGAGGCACAGCAAAGCTCGTTTCCCCGGATTTCATTAGTAGTTACATATCCCAATAGGTTTATGGATCAGGGCTTAATCGGGTCACATAGGACACTTACCAGAGAGAAGTCATTCAGAAGTCCTAAGTTGCCACATTACCTAATGTAACATCCATGGTTCTGCATGTCTCACATATACAAAGCATAGGTGATTATGTGGTGTAGTCTATACTAATACTTGATTTTTCATGATCAAGTCACAGCCTTTCAAGTGAGGATTCATCTCTCTGTAGATGCTAAAGTTAGGTGGCATACACGAGCTTTTGGGGGGTCATCCATGTATTGAATGTATATGAGTTTCGTTCTGACCTGTATTTTATTTAAGTATAGAAAAATTCGAACTCCAGAGTCAGTAGAGTATCATAACAAAAACTTGATAATTAAGGCAAACATTTTCAAAGTTTCACATTGAGGTTATGTTCAGCTCTTTCTGGACTGGTTTGTTTGTTTGTTTGTTTGTTTCCACATAAATATGGAAAAATTTCCATATTTATGTCCAAGAAGGCCAACATACTGCCGTTTGTACGCATTTTCATGGCTTATCCCATCTCACATCATTACACCTTCTTGATTAGTGCAACATCATCTCTTTGGCAGTTTTTCTTCTCATATGAATTCAAGATTCTTCTGAGTGAATGTAATCAAATGCTGATTTGATTTGATGTGATCAAACATTGTTACTTCGATTGCAAATCCTATTCTTTGTTTTTTTCTCTCTCTCTCTCTCCTCCCTGCAATGTTTTCTGTCATATTAATCATTAGATACGCTTTTGCTTTTAAGGTACATCCAGGCTTCTGTGTCCGTCCATTTCCCCATATGTGTTGTCTTTCATTTTCTTTGATACACCTACACGCACTGTTCATCAAACCTTTTCATGCCAGTTAGCAGGCTGCCACATTTAATTTTCAAAAAACCACGCTCTTGCTCACTCCCAGGTTATCCTACATGCTTTAAAGGCATTTCCTGTGAATATTCACAAAGTTCTTGCAATGTCTTCTTCCAAAGCCTTCCAAAAAATTCATTTATATTATGCTTTAATGCAAAAACTCTTCAGACAGCTTTCAGGTTGCCACTGTACTGCTATCACTACCTACGGTGTTGTTATTTTTCCCTTTTACTTCCCTGCCTGCTGGTCTGTTTTCCCCTATTGCTAAACTGTATTTTTTGAGGACAGAGGACATTTTTGTTCTGTGCTTTTACAATACCTCGCACTGTGGCTCCGTGGTCTGTAACCAGAGTTCATGTTATTCTTCGGATATAGCCCAAATTCAGCACCAAGTAAAAGGCACCTAGAAGCCTTATCACAACTGTTTTGTTGCCTTGTTGCTTTGCGTTAGCATATGGTCTTTCAAATGCGCTCTACTTTTAAGTGTACATGATCAACTGCTTTCACATCTCTGAAAGTACTAGCTTTTCCCTTTCTTCAAGACAAATATATAACAGATGCATAAATGAACCATGGAATGAATGCGCTGCAGACATAGAGCCATCATTACGCTCTTCACAATCAAGTTTTTTCATAAGCTCATGTGGTGTACACCTGTGTTAAGTTAACGGTGCACTTAGGTGCAGTGTGGAAGATTTAATAATTCAAAGTGGAATTTGTTGCTTTGTTCCTTTTGTGCGCTTTCTCATATCCTCTCCCCTCATTATTTACTACACTCTGTTTGCCTTCTGTTTGTACTTACAGTTATTTTGTTAATACTTGATTTGGCTGAACTTCACATTCACCAACTAGAAATGCAGAAACCATTAAGTGGGGTAGGACAGGGCTACCATATAAGGATGATGAAAAAAAGAGAAAAAAAGAAAAGCAATCAATCTATATTACCAAATAGTCCTTTAAAATGCAATGTGCTGGATACCTACTAAAATAATATTTGAAAATTAAGAAATGGAAATATTTAGGAGCTGAAAATTAATTTGAACAAAGAGCCAGTTGTAGGTTTTCTGTTCATCAAATAACCTGTTTTTATAGTTCTGTTTCATATATTAAAATCATGCTTACTAGAAGATTTTTGTCCCTTCTAGTGGAAGTTATCTAACACACAACTGTGTGCTCTTTCAAAGAGCTGTTCCACTACTTAGCTCTTTCATTTTCCTCAAAAACAAAGGCATTTCTTTCTCATCCTATTGTAAAGGGGAAATAGGAATCTGGGAAAAAAAAAAATCTGGTTTATATTTAAAACTAAGGTGATGGTAGGGGAGAAGCATTTGCAGAACTGGCAAAACCTAAGGCCAGTTTCTCTGTTGAAATATACTGATCAATAGCTGATCTGCCTTCCAATTTTGATGTCTAATTAGACTAATCTTGCTTCAAAAACCATTTTTGCAGACCAGCAGAGATACAGCTGGCCAAAATATTGGAGCTTTTTCTGTCAGATGCTTATTTTCTCACAGTTCGCCAATCAATTTGCCCTTAAGTACCATACACAACCTACTTGGCAGTGATTGTGGAGGTCATTTGAAGCAAAGTTTGTTACACCTGTGCTCAGTAAATACTAGCTCTGTGCTTCGCAGCATCTGTTAGTTAAACTCTGTATAAAGCAAAAGTCGTCCTAAATAAACTTCAGTGCCTTCGGACTTATCCACATCTGTTCCCTTATAGTTTGCTGTACTTTCTACATGTTTTGAAGACACTTCAGCTAATTGTTAGTAAGATTTGAAACATCAGTACCAGAGTAGTCTAAGCAGTGAACTCTCATCTATGGACTTTGGTCCTACTACAAGTGTATTTAAGCCATAGTCAGGAAACATTGTTATCTATTTAATTTCTTTTCTGTCTAACTCTTGGCCTATAAACCATCAGCACCTGAGACGGAATCCATTGAATGGATTCAACTGAATCCATTTCGAAACTGCTACCTACACCTGAATGTATGTGTTTAACTCTGTTCTTAATTTAAAGATTAAATCACCTATTTTGCACGCAATTAGAAGATTTCTGCATAGATAGTCATCTGACCATATTGTTTTATGACACTGACATGAATAACCATAGCTGATGGCAAGGATTAATTGCATTACTATATAGCCTGTGTATCTGGCTCACATCTACAGAGCCATTATTACTGGAGATAGTGAAATTAAAGCTAATGTATGTATACCTAACTGTCATGCAGATATATCTCAATAATTCTGCATAGATATGTTCCTTTTTCCCTGGCAGCATAGTTCGGTCTTTTACATTGTAATAGGTGTTTGCATTATTTGTGTATAACTTTAACTTTCGTTGTTTTGCAGTTGATACTTTCTTATAGCTTACCTAAGACTAATAACTTTTTGGTGATTCTAGAGTTGTCTGTGTTGGAATGCAGGAAATCATCATACCTGTAAATGATGATACATAGATACAATTATTGAAAATCTCTCTTAAAGGCAGGAGTCTTGAAGAAGTTTGAACTGCATCCTCTTTGGGGTCTGAGCACCATCTTGATCTCATTGCATTTTTTTTTTTCTTCCCCTGATCAGAAGGTCTCAGATGGGATTCTGTGGCAATAGTTTATTTAACCTGACCCACAAGATCCTGGCTAGTTGGAATGTATTGTCATAAGCTATTAGTGGTCCGTACATAACAGTGTTGTGGCTCTAGGCTTAGTATTTGGTTAAAGAAAAAAAAACACTTACAGCTGAAAAACAAATGTAATTATCAAGTTTAATGGCACAAATGTTCTTAGCAAGAAAATCTTGATATTTAGGTGAAAAGGTACCAACTAAGAAAAACCAGTAACAGGAGCAGTGGAAGAAAGCTGACAGCTCTCCATTTTTAGGGCAATTTTAACTTTGAACAACAATTATAAAAAAAATTAATGTGTGATTGCGAGAGTTATGTAGGGTTAGCTAGTTAAATTTTTCATATCTTTGATTTTGTGTTATTTTTGTTATTGTAAGCAGTAATGGTAATTTTTTCCCTATAAGGTTTTAATGCACAAATTCAGGTATTATGTATGATGGTTATTTATAAAATAAAGAGCATCCCCTAGCACATTTGAAAAATACTGATTATTAAGCTTTTATCTTTATTTAAAGAATTTTGTATAGTTTAGTTAAACAACAGAAAAACAAAGCCAATTGCAGCAATTATCTGACTGCGTATAACTTGAAGAGTCAAATATTTAGATATATTTTGTCTTTATTTCATGTCATGAAATAAAGATGCATTCTGCCTTCAGGACTGGCATTAATGTGATCTATAATGATGATACTTAATTTTTATTGAGGTAGCAACCTAAAAGCCAAACTGGTATTTAAGCCTTATTGTGCTGTGTGTTGTGTGTATGGAAGAATGTGGAAAGTTTTGATCCCTGGACAATTTATAATGTGATTTAATCTATCTTTTTTTTTTCCTAGCATAAGGCGGCATCAGGAAAGGAGAGCAATTTTAACTCCGATTTTAACAGATTTCACAGTTCGAATAACTGCAGCTCCTGCAATTATTTTCACAAAAATTGATGCACCAGAGAATTTGCACCCAGAGGTTAGTACAAAATGTGAACAGAAATAGCAGAACTTTTATGGGTAATCATAATATTTTCAAGTACAGAAATCATCCACTATCAAAAAAAAATTTTAATCGATACCTGAAATATGCTTTCTCTGCCAGATAAAATTTATGTATAGCACTTGATATTAAAGGCAACCTGTCCAGAGGTAGATAAGCCTGTCTACAAATCAGTAAGTGGGAATCCTTTAATGGTTTCCAGCAATATTTTTAAAAGTTTTGTGATTAAAAGGTGTTGAGAAGAGGTGCTATGATAGGACATTACAAAACATTGTATTCGCAAGCTTCTCATAAACAAACCTGAAAATGTGAGCTACATGCTGCTTATAAGAATCAAGTTGGGTTGCATTCTTGTAGCCAAATTTTCAAGCCACAGATTTCCACAAAGCATCCACTACTCGACCAGCAATATGGGTACTTCAAGGTATTCCATATTTAACAATCACATTTAACAGACTGTGATCAGCTTGTTAATGGTTCGTGTATCAAACTTGTTACACACAAAAACTGACTCACTTTTTGGCATTATTTCATAGGTGGGAATTTAAAACATTATATAGGGGAGATGCTAGTCAGCTTTCGTAAGCTCACAGGAATTATTCCTCATAACAACTACCTCCTTGAATGAGCAAAACCGAGACAGGATATTTACACGTTCTGCAATAGGTGCACATTGTTGGAAAAATAGTAGATAATAAGTATATAAAGAAAATTTGACAACTTTGTTGTATATATAGCTATCACAAATGCAGATGAAAAAGTTTTTAATGTAAAAAAAAAACACACACACAGAAAGCTTCAAGGGTGGCTAGGATGCATGGAAATGATTCAGTAAAAAAGTCCCTGAAATCATACTAATGTTCAAGAATTAAAATATTTTTACTTCTTAAATTCTTCTTCTTATCTGTTCTCTGCATGACAGTCACTAAAGAAAGGAGAAGCCTACTATAGATTACCAAGAACCTGAACATTATGCACATAGTTTTCATGTGAAGGGGCAGTACTTCTACTTATTAAGCAAGTCTTCTGTATTGTTTCTGTTTTTCATCTCTTTATTGCTTGCCAGCAGTGGTCAAGAGCTTTTCTTGTGCTAGATAACACCAATAAAACAGTGATTATCCAGCTAGCTCTGCCAAGGTATTAACAATGGTTTACAGGCAAAGAGAAATCAATTAGGTTGGTTATCAGTGAGTTCCAGCACATGATTTCATTATAAATCAAGTAGAGCTTATGTTCCAAAAAACTGCATCCTTTTTTGGAAGGGAAGGAGATTTGTACTCATTGCCAAGAAAATAAGAAACCAAAATCTGACAGTCCACTATTTGATACTATCAAGAGACAGAAACAAGACCTCACACATTAAATGGTTTACTTACAAAATTTGTCTGAACGGTTACACACACTGTGGAAAGCAAAGCAAAGAATAAGCCACATCCTCATTTAGAAGCCTGATACACCACTGTCTCCTAAAAAGCTATAATTAATACTTTTTCCCTATCTTGAAGCACTGACTAAAGCAGAAAATCAAAATATGGTTATACAAGGACTGAAAATTATTTGCCGAGTAGCTGCTGTCTAGTATTTTCCCCTATTTTCTCCACAGGAGATTTTAGTGTGTGGTCATTCTTTGGAGGTAAATGTGACAACAAATCTGGATTTCTTCCTCAGTGTGGCTCAAGTACAACTTCTTCAACAGCTAGTACAAGCCAATATGGTTGGACTTGAACCTGCTAGTAGCACCGCTGAGGTAGGTTATTTTCTAGGTTGTTTTCCCTGGTTTGCAGTTAATTTTTCTTTAAAACACTGTAGCTGGGATCAGTGTTTGTCTCATCTTCAGTAATAGACAGTGATTTAAGTAAATTACATATATGTATTAATATTCTGTATTTGGTCAGATTGTTAGAACAACCTCTGAATGCATTTTCAATTGGGGGAGTGTTATTTTAGTAAAAATATTATTCAGTAAATAGACTGAGGTGATTCTGCAACATCTTATGCATGAGGAAAATTAACTGATGAAAATAATGAAGGTAAGAAGGAAATCAATTTTGAAGTAGATTTTGAGGGTTTTTTTGGTATTTAATTTCAACTTCTATTGAAGCTTGGTCATCTTCTCATCAGTTTACATGTGTATACGCCATGTTGTACATGTTACTTAAACCAGTGAACTATGAAAAGTTCTCTATGCCTGGTAATGAATCCTTACATTGGCTGTCTTCAGTTAGATCACTAGGATTCAGTCCACCTCTGAATCCTCTTCTACCTCTTTGTTAAGAGTAATGATGGTACACGTATGAGGTATTTCATCTTTTGAACTGTTAATTTCTCCTTTTTTTCTGGAGCCCTGTAGCATTCAGTAATCATCTGAGGATTTGTAGGATTTGTAATTCTTCTTTAGTTCTTTGAGTTAATACATCAGTTTACATGGAAAGCCAGCTACTAATTGTGACAGAATTGTCATCTTCTAGGCTGATGCAAAAAATATGGGAGAAGAGACAGTGAGAGCTTTGTGCTAAGCAAAAAGTAGCTATTTCGTATGCTCTATACCGGGGATCTAGTCAAGCTGACAATATCTTTTAAAGACAGTTAAAATGAATATGAACCAAGGTTCCACTGGATGGCTGCTGTTTACGTTAAGAAATTTTCACTGTCTCTCTCTCTTTTAACTCTCTTCCTAACTGTTTTTATTATTTGTCAACTCTTCCTTTCCAAAAATCTATCTGATGGGAGAGCTGGAGAATCAACTTCTTCCTTGCCTGCCCACATATGGATTCAGTGTGCATTGGGGCTGGGCAGAGGTGGGAAAATGCTCTAGAGCAGCCAAGTCTACTTCTGTTTCTCCCTTCTCACCCTGTCAGAACCCCAGTGCTTGTTTATATTCTGCTAATCGAGGCATCACACTATCCTCTTCTTTTTCATCCCATCCCAAAAACAGGGAGAGAGAAAGGGCATTGTTTCATTACCATGTTGAAAGATGTTGTAAAGAAATGCAGTGTTATCTTTCTCTTCCTTGGATACTTTGCAGACACAGGGCCTCTTTTGGATAGGCATTGAATGAGCATTATAAATAAATATATGTGGGAATATCTTCAATAAATAATTTGCAGAGCACTTTTCTAATTGTCAGTGGAATGGATAGAATCACAGGAGTTGAAAAGATGCCCAGAGTTTTAATTTTGAATTGGTGCTGGGCAGAAGTACTGCACTACTAATGTGGACTGTACGAACTTAAGAGCAAATTAATAGATCATTTCAGAAAACATTTTCTTGACTATATCTTGAGGTACCTATTTGTTCTTCGTTAATATCTCCCTTACGTTCCTGAGGTCTTCTGTAATGAATAATGGGAATAGTTCTGATTTGTATTAGTGTTGTCCTTGTTTGTAATTAGTTGTAAAGCTATAGCTTGATTCACTATACTGAAAATATAAAATCCAGTATTTTATTTTGTTATTCCTTTTTTTTTTTTTTTTTTTTTTTTTTTTATGTTCTGCAGTCTGGTATGCTTAAATGAAGTCACCCCACCCTCTAGTAGATACACATTTATTGTTATCCTCATGTTCCTTCTTTAGCCAACAGAAAGAAACATAATACCCAGATTGTACGCTGCTATTTTCATTTCAATTAATCAAGTCTGGAGCCTGCATATGACTATACATATGTCACCCTTGCTAATTACTTCATTGCAAATATCAAAATAATTTAGTTTGGAAAAGACCTCTGGAGGTCATTTAGTCCATTCTACTTCTCAAAGCAAGACTAATGTCAAACTCAGATCAGGCTTCTGAGGACATCATCCAGTCAAATTTTTAATATCTCTGAGGATGGAGGTTCTGCTGCCTCTCCAGGCAGCTCTCCAGTGCAAAACCATCCTCACTCTGACTTTTTTTTTTATTTATATCCAGTCAGAATTTTACTTGATCCAACTTTTAACCATTGCTTCTCAACATTTCATTGTGCATCTCCAAGAAAAGTCCCACTTTATCTTCTCTATAGTGCTGCTTTAGGTAAGTTTAAACTGCAGTTTGATTCCCTACCATCATCCTTAGCCTTCTCTTCTCCAGATTGAATAAACTCAGCACACTCACCCTGTCCTCATATATCCTGTGTTTTAGGCCCCTCACACACTTGATGCTCTCTGAGCATCTTCAAGTGACCTCCACTATTTGATGCTTGATCCCTCTGCTCACTTGAGTTCATCAATCTCTTTTACTAGGAAGCTCAAAGCTAGAAATAGTACCCCAGGTGTGGCCTTGCAAGTTCCTAATTTAAGGGAATAATCTCATCTTCTGACCCATTGGTTACGCTGTTGTTCATGCAGCCCAGGAAGTGGTTAATCTTCATCACCACAGGGGCACACTGCTGTCACATGATCAACTTGTCCACCAGGTCTCCTGAGTTCTTTTCTTCAAAGCTGCTCTATAGCAGTTGGTCTCCATCCTGTATTGTTGTTTGAGATTGTTCCATCTCTGGTACAAGAGTTTGCACTTACCTTTGAACTTCATGAGGTTTCTGTCAATTCATTCCTTTCTTTTGTCAATATCCCTCTGAATGGCAGCCCTACCTCTCACTACTCCCCCTAATCTGCTGTTACTTATGAACTTCCTTTGGGGACATTCTGTCCCATTGGCAAGGCCATTAATTAAGACATCACATGGCATCAAACCTTGAGGAATATTGCTTATAACCAGAGGTCAGCTAGAATTTGGACCATTGACCATTACTCTCTGATTTTGGTGGTGATTTTCACCTTTGGATGTGTCCTATGTGATCCCATAGACTAGTACATGACTTTGGATATTTTAACAGAAAAATTGAGCTGAAATTGTTCATCCTCTGAAGACTTTACTAAATTATTTCATCTTAACTAGATTGTCATATAGGTTATAGTGGTATACAGAACCTGTGCTGTGGATTTCCAGCTAGCGTGTTCCTGTTGCATTTGCATTCAACACAGCCTTATGCAGCAAGGCTATTCATAGAAAATAACTTTATGATGTTTTTTCCCACAGTGCCAATTTCCTTTGCAGAGTTAGAGCTCCTGAAGCTCTAACTTGAGTACTTGAGGATTTTCACAAGTATTTTTATTAAATGCTCAGCAGAAGAGTAAGTACCAACACAAGAAACATAAGAAAAAAAAAAAGGATGGAGAAACCTCTTTCCATGTACTCCTCTTTGAAGAAAAAACAATCCAGCATCTAGAGCAAAAGGACTCATTGTTCAGACTTGGTGAAAAGGTTTAGAGGAATGTAAGGTCTGGAGCAACTTCTGAGCACCAGAGTGGGAAGACAAAAAGAAATTTAGGAAGCAACTCAGATTATGAATGGAATTTTGTATGCTAGTTACTTAAGACAATGACTGTCTTTGCCTTCCTTTAGGTAATCCTGTAATTACTAATTATGATAATAGTCTAGATTGTGCATCTTTCTTGTGGGCAGGAAGAGTGATGCATTGCCCCTTCATTGTGTTTGTTTCCTTTTAGTGTCTATGCAAACACAATTGTGCACATGTATATGGTTATGCACACATTTCATTGGTATCATTGATTTGCTTTTAGCACAAAAAGTTTAATGTAGGATAAAATCATAGAATAATTTACCTGGGAAGGGACCTTCAGAGTTCATACAGTCCAATCACTGCTCAAAGCAGGCCTAATTAGACCGGGTTGCCCATGGACTTCTCCAGTTGTGTCTTGAACAGCTCCAAAGATAGATATTCCATCACCCCTCTAGGCAGCCTGTTCCTTGCTGAACTTCCTAAGGTGTCTGTTGGCTCATTTCTCCATCCTTCCTAGGTCTCTCTGGATGGCAACCCTAGCCTACCCTTAAATGTATTGGGTGTCATCCCAAATTCCCACAATTGGGTGTCATCTACAAACTTTATGAGCAAGCAATCTATCACCTCTTCCAAATCATGGACAAACGTGTTAAATAAGACAGGCCCTAGTGTAGACTCCTCCAGTACCTGTACTACAAGTGGACTAGAGTTCAGTTGCTCAGACTGAAACGTTCCAGCTRTTGTGAGAAATAGCATCAAAAGTCTCACTAAAGCTAAGATAAATGATGTCCATTCCTCCACCCTTGTCCATGGATCTAGTCATTTTATCATAGAAGGTTATCAAATGATATATATTTGTTTTGCAAAGTTTCAGTCAGGGCTAGATGTGTCAGACAAAAGATAGTTACATTAGTTTCCACTGCCTGATGTAAACATTTGAGTAAAAACTATAGATACATAAAGTTTATCTGTTATTTTGCTTCTCTCTACAACTCTTTCTAGAGGCCTTTGTGATGGTTCTTTATTCAGCAAGGTGAGCACTCAAAATTTGCCAGCTATGTGAGCTGATCACACCTCTTCCAGCAAGCAGTCCTTTGAAGCTAACCAAAATTGCACGGAAAAACAACAAAAATATAGATTCTGGTACTGCTTATGAAAGAAATAGAAAATAAAATTAGAGTCTAATGTATGCAGTTTGGCTGAGAGATGACAAGGAAGAAGTTTTGGAGCTGTGAATTCACAAATATTTGAGAAGTGTAAAAGTCAAGGCAGAAGCAGAATGATCTAGGGTTGTAGAAGGAACCATAGAGCTATAAAAGGAGTTAGGTAGGAAACTGATTACTCAAAATTAAATGTTAAGGAAAAGATCTTTAGCATGAAAAGCTTTGCCAAGAGGCATAACAAAAAAATGAACATCATTAGGGTTGTCTCATTGTTTTTTCATGTCAGGATAGGACTTCCTGCTGTGATTGTAGTCTGATTGGTTTGGTTCTAGTATTTTAATCTGTAGCTGCTCGTAATAATCCTTATCAATTTCTAGTTCTTGTGATTCTGCATTTAGCAAATTCCATTCATCTGCCCTGGAGTTCAAAGAGTAAGCCATACTTGGTTAAAAAAGCAAAAGTTAGTGACTCCTATTCTCTGAAGCTTAAAAATCATTAAGCATTTAAATCTTTTTTTAATGGATAAAGGGGAACTTCAGCATATTAAGGCTGCATGGGGCATGTGGCTTTAGCAACCGTAATTAGTTTTGTTATTCATGAATATCAAGTAATCATCATATTAAGCCTACTTTAAAAACTACCATATATAAAGAATAACACATGTCTATTTTTTGAAACCAGTGTTTTCAACTGGTATAAATATTTATACTTTTTAACAAAATAAAAAACATATTTTAAGGGGGAAAGGACGAACCACATCATTAAGGGAGTCAGAGATGGGTGGGGGTGCTCTTTGATCTATGCATGTATTCTGCCCAGTATCCCATAGGGAAGAAAAAAAAAAAGCTAAGTCATAAAACATTCTTTTCTTCTCCAAGTCTCCTGGACTCCGCTCTTTCTTCTTGGTATCCTACAGTCTTATTATTTCTTTCACAAGTCTGTATGCAAGTGGCTTAACTTTCAGTTGTCTTGCCACAATCTTGATACCCATGTGCATTTCTCCAGTTCCTTCACTATATACCTTTGTTCTGTTTTTAAAAAGAAGTTAAAAAAGAAGGATAGATGTGATTTTCTGTTTTCTGAAATTACTTAAAGATTTGTTCCATTTCTTACACAGGAAGAAAAATTCCTCAAAAACCCTGTTGCTGTGTATATTCTGCATTTTTTTCTGAACTTGAAAAGTGTAATGAAGAATAAGGTCTGAAGTGTTTTTTTGCTGCTTAATAGTTTCAATGGCAGACTTGCATTTTTGCAAGATTTGCTTTATGTTTTATGCTGGGCAAAGCAGTGAGGGATTATGAATAGATAATTACCACCATCTCAGTGGTAGTTCAAGAACATAGAATCACGAATGAGAGGGAAGCCTACTGCTGATGTTTTTATTTATTAGTCTCTGAGGCCTCAGCTATGTATGAACTTCAGATTACTGGCAAGTTTTTGAAAGCCTCTTTTCTCTTTTGCACCTGACTGGTGCTCATGCCTAGAGAGTTTTTTCATGTATTTAAACATCTTAAATATTTAATGTGTATAGTTGCAAAGAAAACAACCTTTTAATGGCTGATACAATGGCTGATGGCTGGTAGGAGCTGAAGAGCATGTTTATGCTTTCTCTTTAAAGTAAAAACTTGAAGTATCCTTAATGTAAGCAAGCTTATCAACTTTCAAAAAAAAAAAATCCAACTCAGCAACAGGATAATTTTCCTCCATATTACTGTCATTGTATTTTTGTATTTTCAGTTGAATTTTTCACTGTTACTGTCTAATTAGTATTTCATTTACCTTTTTTCATGTGTAAATGAGGATATACCTAGGAAGGAGATGAAAAGTAGCTTTTCAGGGGACTGGATTGAAGCAGATTGAAAGCAGGTGGTTATCCACATTATATCAAAATTTTGGCACATCACTTATTAAGAAAACCTATGCCACTGAAATTAATTCACGCCCAACAGATGAATAGTGCCATAAAAGGATATGACCTACTTGACACCAATGACTGGAAGGAAAACATGATTCTTTTGATGTTTTGAATTATCTCCATGAATGTTTCACATATGTCTCTCACGTTGAAAATAGAAGTGATTTTCTTATATAAATTTTACATAAATGCAGATTAATCCTCATTGTTCAACTAATATATATCATGTTTTATAGAGCAATGTAGGTGTCTCCAAGAGCATGTGCTTCATTTATCAGCGCACAGTGTATTGAAAAGCAAAGGGATTTCTTTCCCTAAGTCAATTTGAAAAATCTCATGCTGTGTGATTAAATTTTTACTATAAGCACTAGTAGTCAAAATCCAGCATTAATCTAATGGTATATTTGTAATTTATCTTTCTAAAAATATCATGGTTATAATAAACGGTTTTTTGGGGTCTCTGCTTTTAGTCTGAGACTACATGTATAAGAATGCTAAGTTTAAAAGTTCAGATAGTATTCTTCTGTTATAGTATTAATGAATATTTTATTACGATAAACTTAGCAAAAATCATTTCTGACATATAAAGCAGGGTAGAAGAATATTCTGGGGAAGGTTTTACTTAGGCTAAGCATGAATATGAACCACTGAGATGGTAGTTAAATGTACTGTTACATATATAACTGGAAGAGTGTTTACTGTAGTGAGCTGGAACACGTTTTAATTTGAAGTGAAGAATTACCATTGTACTAGCCATTACTTGTGTCTACAAATGCCTCAGAATTTTATTTTACTGATCTGTGTGATTAGGTCATCCTTATGGATAGGTTAATAAACTGTATGATAATTAAGACTGGAAATCCACTGAGTTAACATCTACCTATTCTGATGTGTACATGAAAGTTTGACCTTTGGAGTCAGAGGGATAATTGTGGTGGGTTTTGGGGAGTTTTAGACAAATAAGGAATTTGTATTTCCTCCAGCCTCCCCTGGTAGCACAAGGCTCTAAAGCTGGATTACAGTCTGCTTAGTGTTCAGTCAACACAGAAGAGCTCATGAGTGCAGCTTGTTGCTGTACATCTTGCACATCTCCATGAGTTTCATCTAATATGTCATAATATTAGACAGTGATTTAGATATAACTATGCACTTTCTTTATGCATATATCTTAGAGTTTTAGTAAATAGGGTGAAATTTATTTTAAGAGTATAACGTGTTCTATTATCCTAGTGCAAACATTGGAAATCATTTTTTGTCTCCAAATTAACACATTAAAAATGTTTTGGCATGTTGAAATAGTAATCCATTGAATGTTAGAATATACTAATTTGGTATAATTTGGTGTCTCTTTGCAAATTCATGCTCTGGATACCGCAGCAATAGTTAAAATAAGCAAGGGATCTAATTAACTATAATGTAAGTCTGAAAATATTGATGAGTTACACAGTGTTATCATGAAATTGGCCATGCTGTGTCAAGCTCTCAGTTTTTGGAGGTGATTTGTAAGTAAGCTTTGCTAATATAGCAAAATTGACTTAAAGTAGTCGAGCCTGGCACATTAAAAATTATTAGATCTTAAAACTAATTGATCTGATTCTGTACTCTTTTATTTGTAACATTTATATCTGTACCCTCTAAAACTGTAGAAATTTTTCTTCTGAAAAGCTTATTATTAAGAAAGTTCTAACGTACTTGACTCTGAGCAGTGGTGGGTTTTTTTTTCTGAAGAGAAATTTAAGAGTGCAATGGTTGCCTTTTTTCTGTATTGTTGACACGCAGCAAATGAGTAGATATCAGCAGCATTACAATGGATGTATTTTCAGCACAAATACTTCTAAAGTTTTCTACCTGGATTTCACTCTGCATATAAAGTGACTACATTTTAATCCTTGGTGATATGTACTAAATAACATATAAAGCAAGCTTTGTATATGTTTTAAAGTACTGCATGAACTTTTGTGAAAGTCCCTATGTATCTGTAATTTAGAAAATGCCTATTCTTAATAATTGATATCTGTACAGTAATCATATAAGACCTTCAGTGCTTGAAAAAGTGGCTATAAGCTGCTAGTGTAGAGTATCTAGGGATTATTTTACTCTTGATAAAGTGCATCCATACTTAGAGTAAATGGGAAGAGAAATTAGCTGTATTGTTGCTCTGGCTAGGACAAATATACTCTAGTAATTTATATTACTTTTTATATATTTTTCAAAACAGATTCTCTCTGGTGCAAAATAGTACCAAATTGTCTCCCCTTAAAGAGCATACAAACAGAAAATTGCTATTATTTAGAGTCTAGTTGCTCGGTGTTCATACCAATAAATTAAAAAAAATAAAAAACATAGGTCCTGTTTTTTAGACTTTTCCTGAAATAGGGAAATATAGCAATGAGTCGCATCCAGAAATTATTTTTGATTACAGCTAGGAGAATTTTCCTAACATAGATGAGTTTTTTTCCCTTTTATAAAACTGTGGGTACTACATGACATCTACTAGAGAGGATCTCTTCGATTCCTCCTCATTTGTTTCTCTGTATTTACGAGGCATAAAGGGGATGATGACATTGAAATTAGACCAATATTAAAAAACATTAAGTAGCTTTACATTATTTGGCTTTTATTATTGAAATAGGTTTCTAGGTAGTCTTGAAAGCAGGATTTATATATTCTTTTGGCTTGAAAGATCTCTCTTAGGTCTTCCTTATCCCTGGATTATCCAACAAAGCTAGATAACAATTTTAACACATTTTCATTTGACAGTATTCGGAAGTTTATTATTATCATTTTTTACTTTTTGCAAAGAGGCATGTGAATAGTTTAAGCTGTAAGTATAATTAATGAAAGGTTACAAAATGCATTAAATATTGGATTTGCTAGAACTAAAACTCTATCACAGTTATCTGAGTAAAAATTTAGATAAAAGTAGAGTCTTTGGTGCCAGCTTCTCACAATAATAAGAATTATTATATCTTCTATGTTATGCCTGAATTTTCTTTTAAATATGTTCCTGACTGGGAACAATCTATATGTGAGTCTTAAAATCCATAGGTACAGCTTAATCCAGTATACTGTAAATATTTAATTAGTAAAGCTACAACTTCTCAGAAATTATTTTTATTCTAAAAGTGAGTTCTATTGTTTAATAGGGCTAGCAGACATTATACTGGTGGTTGCTAGTTTTTGTCAAAACATGATCACTAAAAAACAGAATTCTGTCAATGTGCTTCTGATAAAATCAAAATTTAATTGTAATTTGATTAGCTCTGCTAGTGAAATAGAAGAGTTGAAGTTCTGACATTGTACAATTTTTAAAATATTTCAATATGACCTTATAGGCAGAATTATTTCTATTGTTAAAGATTGTTATAATTCTGTTTAACTTACTGATTTACCTACTAAAATCTTCCAAGTACCAGGAGCAGTTCTTAACCATCTGTTTTCAAAAGTTTACCATGGCAGGTTATAACAGAATTAGATCATTGCAGATACATTGCATTGGAGGAGCCTATGAGGAAGGGTGTCCTGCTGGATCTTGTCCTTACCAACAGAGAGGGACTTATTAGAGATGTGAAGGTTGGGGGCAGCCTTGGCTGCAGTGACCGTGAGATAGTGGAGTTCAGGATCCTGCAGGAAAGAAGTAGGGCAACAAGCAGGATTGCAACCCTGGACTTCAGGAGAGCGGACTTTGGGCTCTTCAGAGACCTAATTGGTGGAATCTCATGGGTTAAGGCCCTGGAAGGAAGGGGGGTCCAGGAGAGCTGGCTAATATTCAAACATCACTTCCTCCAAGCTCAAGAGCGGTACATCTCTATGAGTAAGAAGTACAGCAAAGGGGGCAGGAGACCTGCATGGGTGAGCAAGGAGCTCTTGGCCAAATTCAGACAGAAGAAGAAAGTACACAGAATGTGGAAGAGGGGACAGGCCACTTGGGAGACTTACAGGAATGCAGTTAGAGTATGTAGAGATGCAGTGAGGAAGGCTAAGGCCCAGCTGGAGTTGAGTCTGGCAAGAGATGTTAAGGACAACAGGAAAGGCTTCTTCAAATACATCAGCAGCAAGAGGAGGACTAGGGAAAATATGGGCCCTGGTGACAAGGGATACAGAGAAGGCAAAATTACTGAATGCCTTCTTTGCTTCAGTCTTCATTGCTAAGGGCAGCCCCCAAGAATCCTGAAACCTGGACATGAGGGAGAAAGTCTGGAGAAAGGAAGACTTTCCTTTGGTTGAGGAGGATAGGATTAGAGACCTTCTGGGCAGGCTAGACATCCACAAATCCATGGGCCCGGATGGGATGCACCCATGAGTACTGAGGGAGCTGGCAGATGTTTTTGCCAGGCCACTGTCCATCATCTTTGAAAGGTCCTGGAGAACTGGAGAGGAGCCTGAGGACTGGAAGAAAGCCAATGTCACTCCAGTCTTCAAAAAGGGCAAGAAGGAGGACCCAGGCAACTGTAGGCCAGTCAGCGTCACCTCCATCCCTGGAAAGGTGATGGAACAGCTCATTCTGGATGTCATCTCCAGACATATGGAGGAAAAGGTGGTGATCAGGAGTAGCCAGCGTGGATTCACCAAGGGGAAATCCTGCTTAACCAACCTGATAGCCTTCTATGATGGAATGACTGGCTGGGTAGATGAAGGGAGAGCAGTGGACGTTGTGTACCTTGACTTCAGGAAGGCTTTTGACACTGTCTCCCATAACATCCTCCTAGAGAAGCTCTGGAAGTGTGGGTTAGATGACTGGAAAGTGAGGTGCATTGAGAACTGCCTGAAAGGCAGAGCTCAGAGAGTTGTCATCAGTGGCGTGGAGTCCAGTTGGAGGCCTGTGGCTAGTGGTGTCCCCCAAGGCTCAGTGCTGGATCCCATCCTGTTCAACTTATTCATCAGCGACCTGGACGAGGGGACAGAGTGGCTCCTCAGCAAGTTTTCTGATGATACCAAGCTGGGAGGAGGGGCTGACACACCAGAGGGCTGTGCTGCCATTCAGAGAGACCTGGCCAGGCTGGAGAGCTGGGCAGAGAGGAMCCTCCTGAGGTTCAACAAGGGCAAGTGCAGRGTCCTGAACCTAGGGAGAAATAACCCTAGGCACCAATACAGGCTGGGGTGTGACCTTCTGGAGAGCAGCTCTGCAGAGAAGGACCTGGGAGTGCTGGGGGATGACAAGTTGACCATGAGCCAGCAATGTGCCCTCGTGACCAGGAAGGCCAATGGTCTCCTGGGGTGCATTGGGAAGAGTGTTGCCATCAGGTGGAGGGAGGTGATCCTGCCCCTCTACTCAGCCCTGGGGAGGCCTCATCTCGAGTACTGTGTCCAGTTCTGGGCTCCCCAGTACAAAAGACATATGGAGCTACTGGAGAGAGTCCAGCCGTAGGGCTGCAAAGATGATCAGAGGGCTGGAGCACCTGCCCTATGAGGAACGGCTGCGAGAGCTGGGCCTSTTCAGCCTGGGGAAGAGAAGACTGAGGGGGGATCTKATCAATGTGTACAAGTACCTGAMGGGAGGGTGTCAAGGGGACGGGGACAAACTCTTTTCAGTTGTGCCGTGTGACAGGACAAGAGGCAATGGGCAGAAATTGAAGCACAGGAAGTTCTGCCTGAACGTGAGGGGGAATTTCTTCCCTGTGAGAGTGACGGAGCACTGGAGCAGGTTGCCCAGAGAGGTTGTGGAGTCTCCTTCTCTGGAGATATTCAAGGCCCACCTGGATGCAACCCTGTCTAACATGCTCTTGGTGACCCTGCTGAGCAGGGAGGTTGGAGTAGATGATCTCCAGAGGTCCCTTCCAACCTTACTGATTCTGTGATTCTATGATACCTGTTCAGTAAATAAAAAATAATTAATTCAGTAATTTCAGTTGATCCACTCACTGTCAAATTTTTCCAAGCGTGAATTCATTGAATGATACTGTTTCATCCATCACAGTGTGTCTGAATTGCATTTACTAAGGAATTATCTAATCATCATTGTCCGTGGGCTTTATTGAAGATACCAAGTGAGCTTTGATGGATTGGTATTGATACGGGATTTGTTCAGTTTTAATTAATATTTAAGGCAAAAGTAGCTGCCATAATTATTGAACATAAGTAAATTACGAGATTTAGCAAACTGAAAACAAATAAATCATCGAGATGAAATTAAAAGTATTAATTGGAAAGTGGATAGGGAATGTGTAAATCAGTGCAGTTTCAGGCAAGTAAACCATACGCTTAGCTTGAATGAGAAAAGTGGATAAGCCTTAAGGCTGAAAGAAACAGCATTAACACTGGATTGGACAAGTAAAGAGGATATCCTTTGGAAAGTTGTCTCCACCATGGAAACAATGCTCGCAAGTGTGTTAGCCTTTCTATCATAAGCTCTTTTTAATAACTCAGAGTTCTATAGGATATTGGATTATAATGACAGTGGAAATCATTGTGAAATTACACCATAAGACTTCAATTAGTTCATCTTAGTATTAGAGGGATTTAAATGAAAATTGTTTACTTTTCTAAAAATAATATTAATTCAATAATAGAGAATACACTATAGTCAGTCATAATTTATTCCAATTATTAATTCCTGTTGTTAAAAACATGCATATTATTTCTTGTTTAAACATGACAATCTATGACTCTAGCGATTGAATAATTACTAATAACACCTAAGTATCAGAGAATAAGTAGTAGTGTGTTACCTCTTTCCTTTCATATAGAAGCTCAATTTGAAATATCAAATATAACTGTATTTTATAACTGTATTTTAAAACTGGAAGAATGAAGAGCAAATACACTGGATATGTACTGGCTTTGATTCTCATTGGAAAAATGTTTTTCCACGTGTATGGAGGGAGAATGTGTTTTGGAAAAAAACAGCATTTTAAGCTGTGAAAAAATTTTACTTGTTTCCAAATATTTGACTAGATCAAATCCCAAGAATTGTTTAGCAACTATAAACATCATTAATCTTAGTTAGAAAGCTTGATTTCAGTGGAAGTTCTTGGTAAATAGAAGGATTAAATAGTTGTTCCCCACCTCAAAAATAAAATAGGTTATGAGTCTATATTTTATACTTTGGTTACATAAATTTTGATAGTCATCAAAATAGCAACCTCTTGTTTAAATTTTAAAGGTGTGATTTCCAAATGCACCCTATTTGGTGGTTTATAGGGCAATGTTGTAAAGATTAGTGTAGACAAAAATAATAAAGAAATGATGATTTATGCTTGAATAAGAATTTTTTTAAAGCTTTTTAATATTCTGTAGAGAGTTTCATGCCAGGTCTCCAGTGCTGTGTTTTTACTTATTATAAGCCCTGGCTTTATACTCTTTTATAAATTCATCTTTGATGTACAGTAGACCTATTGTACGGACTTCTTCGTAAAGCACCGTCTGTTATTACAAAGAATATTGCTTTGATCTACTTGACAGTTTTAAAATGTGGACACATATGTGGTGTTTGATAAATTACCTGAGGGGCAAGGAATGTTGCTGCCTTTTCATAATTACTCACTTTTTAAAAATTAATATATGCCAAATTCTTACAAGAAGAAGATATAATACTGGCACATGGAGAACAGAAACAGACGTGCTAAGAAAAGAAATATAAATAGAAGAATGAAGTGTAGTTAATGAATTGTAGTTCAGTGATGCACCTAAGATTATAGGTGCAGTATTAATAAAAAGGCTGTATTTCCTCATTCTTAAAAGAATTTTTAATATTCTGATAAAAGTATATCAAATAGAAATAATAACTAGTTTTAGTATTGATCAGTGATAGAACAGGTGAGTTCTCAAGCAGCTTATTTCTTGGTCTGGCAAATCCATTTCCTGGTGTCCATCACTTAACACCTGGAGATTTTTGTCCACAGAACATCTGTTTGTCCTGCTAGCATTTTGGAGTAGAAAATACAAGTACTCCTCTTTGAAAAGTAAAGAAATACAAACCAACACTCATCTTAGTCTGTTGTCCAGGTAGACATGCATTGCTAACATATCTTACTGTAAGTTGGTAGACCTTGTGATCCTGAATCAAGTATGGTCATTGAGGTCATTACTGTATTTTTTGTATAAATTACTCCTCCATTAAGCTTCAAGATAAGGAAAAAATATTATTTTCTACACAAATAATAATCTCTTTATTAAATTTACTATTAAAAATGTTCCTAATATCTACATTGTAGGCAATTATGATCACAATTACTTACTATTTTCCCGAGGAACCTAAAAGGGATTTTTGAATGCTTACTTTGTTTTCACAGTATCTCTGTGAGAGTTATGGCCCCTGCGTATCTAGGAGAGAACTGAGTTATACTACCTAACACAAGATGCTTGCTTCTAAACTTCAAGGAAAGTTAAACATCTAAAGTTTTTTGTGGAGGAAGTGGTCCAAACTCTTCACCCATTCTTTGTCTTCTGCAAGCGTATCTCTTCCTTTGCCATACATATCTATTTCTCAGGTTGTGTAGACCTGTTTGTTTGTTTCTGTTTACCCAAATGCACACTTCAGTAGACTACAGGCCCCTGCCTATCCCATAAAATTTGAAATTCCGACAGATAGCTAATAAAAAAACAGCATAAGCTATTTCTTGAAAGAATCACAACAAAATTTATCTTCATTTGCATCTATCATTCTTTTCATATTCACAAGTTCTTAATTGCATCGATCAATGCAGCAGTCAGCAATTGGCTTTGCAAATACTGAAATGTGTGAGTGCAGTAAAAGTAGAAACCAAAGAACTGTCTCTGTTTTGGATTTCTGAGACCTCTCCTCTCCTCTTTTCTGCCATTCTATTACTTCTCCCATCTAAGTCCAAGCAATGAATAAAGCTTATAAAATTCTTCAATTTACTTACTGTTGTTGTATTTTGTGTTGTTAGTTGTTAGCTGTTAAAATACAGTAGATCCTGCACAAATTTGATGCTTAAGAAATTCCTTCTTCCCAAAAGAAACACGAAAATATCTTTTTGTTAAAGTTGAGGAAGAACTGTATTTAACAACTTAGCTGGCAAAATGTACTGGTAAAATGGTCATGCAGAGAGTGACTTGTGATTGAAATAAGTGGTTGGAACTTAAATTCATAAACATTTAGAGAGAGATTATTTCAAAGCATAATTTGCATGCAGAGCCACTACCCAATGAATACAAACTGTCATTTACCTGAGAACAGCCTTGAGTAGAAAGAGAGAAAACCTGCTTTAGGCACATCTTTTTCTTTCAAAAATTCAAGGCACAACCTGCTACCTAATGTCTTCTACTTTTATAATCCAGGGTCCAAAGCTTGCCTCTAGGTATTTGACTGTCTAGGCTATCCAACCACTGACCTCAGCATTGTTCATCAGTCTGCCAGATGATATTTTGCTTCTAGAGTTGGCTCTTGGCCAATCACTTTGAGCAAACCCCACCAGCAGATGTGACATGTTCCATAAGGCTAACTCTAAATTCTGAAAAATTCCAAAGGCAACCCACTAGCTTCCTGAATAATGATGTTAATACTAAGAAGAAAGCAAAAGTTATTTCAACTTCAGCAGTTTGGTCTTTTGCCACAAAAATTATTTTTAGAGCCCAACTAACATAAAGATTAGAACGTAAAGAGTAGGATATTTCTTATAATCAGCCTGATAATGTGAAAGGCAGGGTGAAATATAGCTCTCAGCTGCTCAGAGACCCAAACAAAATCAGCAAACATTTCAGTGAGTGAATAGGGCACTCACTAGTTACAGCAAGCTAATCATTAGCTGAGAGGTCTCTGAGAGGAAGAAGGCATAGACAACTCATGTGTGGCAGCCTATTCCTTTCTAGCCTGGTTGAATCAAGCTCTGTTCTGATTCAATGTATTAGAGCTCAGGAAGTCTGGAAGAGTATTCTGAGGATGTACTTCTCTGTGCTTGCTTTAGTGTCTATACATTTTTCCCCTAAGCATCCACTTCTAGCTGCAGTTAAGAGACAGAATGGAAGTCAAGAAGGACCTTTGGTCTAACCCAGTAAGGCTGTTGTCATGTTCTGTTGTAGTAACTTTCTATTTGCAGCACTCTTGTCAAATTTTTGTTGTTACTCTAACTCCACAGTAAGATAAAGAACGTGATCAGTAGGAGGTGCGTACAAAAGTGCAATTATGTTTGCATCACACATAAAATTTGAAGGAATGATTGCTAATGCAGTTTATAGCTTTTAGTCTTGCCTATGGTAGTTAATAGAGCAAGCTCTCTTGAGTGAAATTTAATGAAATTTTAGTCAAGTCTATCTATGTACTTACCTCTGTGGAGAAAGAAAAGAAATCAAATGTTACAATACTTTTTGTTGAAAACAAGCATAACTCTGTTTTCCACTTGTATTCTGTTTGAAAATAATAACATTCAGAAAACTGTTAAAACAAGTTCCAGATAATACTACTTAAGAAGCCATACAGTGAAAGAGTGAAGTGGCAGATGCACGTGTTGCACAGATGTTGTGTTGACTGGTTAGTATCCTTATGGAAAGCTTGTGTAATTGGAGGTATTTTTAGTATATTGAAACTTTGAGAAGTTGGCACCTTCATTTACAGATTTCTTTTGAAGATGTTGTTTATCTTTTGCCTTTTGATTCCTGAAGTCTAAGGTAGTCAGTGCTAAAGCAGTCTCTGTTACTGTATTTTGCATAGGTTGGATAAATTTAGGCATGTTGTGATATTCAAAAGAGTGTTGTCACATAAAAAAAAGGTAGTATCGTGTGAAGATAGCTTCCTGAGGGGTTTATAGACTCTTTTTGTTATACATTTGAAATACATTTTGCAATGACTGGAAGCAAAGCAAACTTAATGTATGGCAACAGTGATGTCCTGGGAACAGTAGATATTGAAATGAGAACTTCCTAGAGAATTTCTTTCACATATTTTGCACAATTATTGGTCAGATCTTGCGTATCTGCTCCATCTTGCTCCCTGTTCACTTCAGAGAATGGAAGATCATGCTATGTGCAGTCCCGTATCATTGATATACTGGGCTCTGAGATGCTTTCTCCTGGATTAGCACTACAGAAAATCTAGAAAATCATGAGTTTATTGCAGCTGGTTAATATATTTAATTTATTAATAAAGTTGTTAGCAAAGATCTCATTCCTGGGACATCTGGACTGCATTTTTGCATTTTTTTTTTCAAAATGGTGCTACTCAGTAAACATATTTTTTTTTCCTTTTCATTATTGTAACATTTAAAGCATGAAATGTTATAAAACTTCTAGTTAGGTTAAAAAGTGTAAAGTTTAACATAACAGCCCTAAGAAATGAGATGAACAAAAAGTAACAAAATGTGGATTATTTAGATTTGAAGCAGCTTGATGGAAGTTCTCAAGCAGTTTGACAGGGGTTAGCTTAATTTTAGGCTTGATGAATCTCACTATGTTTATTTTGTGGCTTAGGGAATAATGGGATATTCGCAGAGAACTGTTTTCTTAGCTGAGGAGAACTGCATAAAGTTGTAGCTCCTAAGCACCACACCACAACCTCAACTTGATTGCCAAAGTAGCTCTAATTCATATCACTAGCATAAGACATGTCTTGTGCTTCCATTCCTATTCAGCGCAGCCACTTTATCTACTCTAAAACCAGCTTATGGCATCCACATCCGACAGGAGTTTGTAACAGAGGAGTATCACTTCCATAATCTAAAGGCTCACAAAGATTTGATAAGGAGGAATAGTATTTCCTATCAGTCTGAGGAGTGTTCTTAGATTGTGAAAAAGGAGAAATAAAGAACCAGGAAATGGAAGAAAATCTGTTCTATTCCAAATATATGTAATCTTTAGCGTCTGTCTTAGAATTATAGAAGAAAATGAATGTTGCATGTTCCAGATGGATTCTAGCAACCAAAATGGTTGTAATGAAGAGATCTTTACTTATAATATATTCAGTTCTGTAAATATAAAACTGAAATGAGCAAAAATAGGTTTTATAGTCTCTATTTCAGATATAAAGAATAGAAAAATTTTATTTTACAGGGAATTATGTATTTAAAAAAGATTTTAACTGATGTTATTCAGAAAGATCAGTAAAATTGTGAAATAAGATAGGAATTAAGCTTACAAAGTTAAGAATTCATAATATAGTAAAAACAACCTTCAAACTGTAGATTCAACGTGTATTTCTTTTCTGTTAAGGAGAAACCATTTTTTTCTGCCAGTTTTTGATATCCACAGGCACACAGAGTATGTGAAAAAATGGGTGGTTGTTTCCTAAAATAGCTTAAACATTGTGAATGGTTGTTGGCCCATTGTGAATGAGTTTCTTGGCCCATTTTCTTAACTTTTATTCTGACTACTTAAGGTGGCAAGATTTTCACGCTTATCAAACCTAAAATACAGCTGATATGTGTGAGGATGGGGAGTTTCCCCCAACAATCTATAAATAAAATTGTGAATAGCTGTGTCCAAATCTTCATTGAATGGGCATTCCAAAGTATACTCCTTCAACTTCAAAATATATTTGTATTAATAATGAAAAGAAAAATACAAATATTTCTTCAGAATATTGTAAAGTTTCGTATCAGTAGCTTTTAAAGATTTTCTGGTTCTTATACTGTGCTGCAGTTGGCATACTGGAACACAGTAAATGGAAAAGTACTTCATGGAGAATGTTGTTACCTTCTGCAAAAATACATTATATCCGTCAAATAAAATATTTACAGTAGGAAACGAAACCAAACCAAACTGATGATCATCCTCATTGTTCCCATTGATAGTAATTAGTCCCCCCAGGGTGGGCGTGTTTTTTTTTCTTAATTTTTTTTCTTTTTTAGTATTTTTTTCTGTAATTGTTTTAAGATGGAGCCTCATGGGCTAGAACAATTTTTACCTGAGTGTAAGTGCGAGTCTGGGTTCAATCCAGCTTTTTTTTTCTTAGACTACATTACTTGATTATCTAAAACAGACCTTCGTGCCTCTGCTGTGTGGATTATATTTCTTTTATCTTATGCTACACTTGGTGGAGTAGTCTTTTTAAGAGAGATAAATGTTCTGTCCAACTTCTTTATGAAATAGCTTGCCTAACAATATTTGAATTTAACTTGCGGCAAGTATTTTTAATATCAATGGCTTAAATATTATTATACTTTCTTATCAAAATAAAGATATTTTTCATAACTAAATGGTACATGAAGTTAGTTTAAAACTTTGTAGTTTCAGATCATTGAATCTATTAACCAAAAAATCTGAAGTATTCATGATAGTGATACTATTATGAAATAGTGTTCTTTAAACTGTAGAATGCTAGGCAAAACTCACAATGGTTAATTTTCGCAAAAAAAAAAGGATTAGAAAACTAGAGAGTGTCTTTTCAAATGAGAATTCTAGTTTTGCCATAGAATATAAATATAGTTGATTGCTGAGAAGTAGGTGGGGCAGAATCAATAAAGACAACACAGTGGCTCAAAATCACTAGTAACAGAAGAAATGTGAGAGAACATGTGCTTGGACTTTCTCACACTATGGACATTAAATGTGTCATAGTGATAATTTGCTTAATCGTCTGATGAAGAGTCGAAAGTTTGAGTGTTAAGTCACAGGACATGTGACTGATGACTCTGAATTCTTTGATCTTTACTAATCTTCTCCTTTGAGTCATCTAAAGCTTGTAGACAGTAGAGTTTGACTTGATAGCAACATGACCTTGAGACAGCAAGTTACAATTTCTTCACTGTATGGACCATCACCTGCTGGACTCTGCAAATAACTTGATTCTTGACAGTCATTATAAACATATGGATTCTCTATTCTCTTGATTTTAAACTGAAACAATATGGGTTTTTTTCTTAAAGAGAAAGCTGAGAAGTAAAAGGAGAAAGGGTGGATGAAGCAGGCAAGGAGTCAAGTGAAGTGACTGTCAGTAGCTAGTGAATAATCTCGGATTTGAACTTTTCTGTTTTCTTTGTGAGGAAGATCCTCACTTTTTGTGGCATCCTTCATGAGAAACAGTCTCTCTCTCTCTCTTTTTTTTTTTTTTTACACATTTTAATCTTGTTTCATAARAAAATAAAGCTAATGTGCTCATACTGTATGTCAGTTTTCTTTAAATAATACTGAATTTGACAGCAGAATAGAAGCCTCAACATTAATTGAAATTTTACCTCTTTTGTGAAAATCAGCAAAAGGATGATGAGAAGCCAAAATTAAGTGTTACCATCAGAGGAAAGCTGTTATTTCATAGTTGACAGTAGAAGCTCTTTGACTGCTTATGTGGCTTGTGTGTGAACTGGCTGGTCAACAAAAGATTAATATGCTGCTTAATCTCCCACTGATTTTCTTCAGGTCAGGATTTCACTTTAGTACTGCCCTGCTTCTTGAGCAATGAGACATTATTTCTCAGAGTATACTCCCATTAATCATATTTGCTACCTTCCTACTTTTTCAGTTTTTCTGTCCAGCTGCAGGCTATTTCAAATTCAGGTAATGCTGCATCATCTGAGACTGCCTAGTAAAGAACTACATCCTGAACTCATGCCAGAGATTTTGGCAGGAAACAAGTGTGGGTATTCTCTCAAAATATGATTTGCCTGGTTTAGTCAAATTCAAGAGCATTTCATACTGTTTAAAGAGTGACAATAGTCACATGAATAAATTTTCTTTTTATCAGTAGCATATTTAAACATAAGAGAGACTAGGCTTGTATTTATATAAGATCAAATGGATGCAAGGATGTTCAGGAAGTCCAAGTTATTTAATTGGATGGAATTAAAGATATTTATTGCTTCCTCTCAAATGAATTTATATGGCTCCAAATTGTAATGGTACCCTTGACCCTTACAAACAATTGTATGCTGCACAGGATTCGTTGAAGCCATCACATAGTTTAATGTTTTCCACGTATTTCTTAAAAAATTACGAATTAAAAAAATTCCAATCTTTGACCAAAACCCTTTATTCATTAGACCTTATGCGAAAAAAGAGAATGGAGATGAATCAGTTTTATCCGAGTCTTATGCCAATCTGTATTCTACAGCACCTTTGTAGGATTGTGATTGTTAAAATAAAAGATGAAGTAAATATTAGCTATTTGTATTCGTGTTAATATCCTGAAGCCAGAAAATGTGAAAGAACTGTTCATCTTATACAAATATGTAATAACATGAACATGTGTGTAAAATACGTGCAAATTTGAGGCAGATGAGGGCACAGAATTCATGGACAAAATTTATACCATCTTAGTTTAGGTTGTTCCAAAGATTAATCTTACCTAGCTGGTAGTAGTCCTTTACATTGCGTAGTAGTTCTCTTATTACAAGACGGTATAATTCTTGAAATCCAAATACCTTTAAGTTAAAAAAAATTTTTTGCAGGCTTTGTACAATAAGGTGAAATTAATCTTTGATTTCTGAAGGAAAACATTTCTCTCTAATATAAAAATACTACTTCGCATTTTTCTTCTTGCATATTGAGAATGAGGAAAATCCTGATGTTTTCATGTATTCATATCCTACACAAACAATAACATTAGAATATATACAGAAATGCTGCATGTCACAGCCTTTTATTTCTCTAGATTTTTGTGCGTGTAACTGAGAAGGAAGTAGATAGTGGGGAAAGTGCAGAAATAAGGACAAAATTTTAACTTGTCTTTTTTTCTCCCTAACCTCTAAGCCGGAAAGAGGATTTATTCCTATGTTTTTCTATGATTTGAGCATGACATCCACGATACCTAACTATTTCTATCTTACAAACAGGGAGTCTAAGCACAAATAACAAGGTCACAAAACTCAGGGGAGCTGGATAAAGAACTTTACCTCATGAGTCCCAATGTATTGCACCGTTTCCAAACCCTTGTACTAAAAGACACCATGGCCAGGATCTGGCGCAGTGTGCCTACAGTTGAGAAGATATTAGGAGTAGGACAGTGTGTAAAGCAGTAGAATCTTATTCATAGTGTAGGTGTTATATATGTGTGTGTATATATGTATACTATTCTAGCAAAGCTGAAATTGTACCGCATACAGACTATTCACACCTAAGTTAAAGGCACATGCTAAAGAAAAAATAATTCTGAAAGGATGTAAATACTGTTTTTTGCTGTAGAAAGTGAATTTCTGGCGCTGGTAAATCTGGAATGGGATGTATTTTCAACTGAGAAAATTATATGAAGACTCCTCCCTTTCTTAGGAAAGCATGAAAGTGTTCCCTCTCTCTATAGACAAAGCAGACATAAGGATTTTCTGAAGATTCTTGCTTTAAAGTTTCTATTGAACAATGTTGTCTTGATTTCTTTGGTACATTAACTTGTAAGTAGTTCAGATGAAGGCAAATAGATTTTTGTTAGATTTTTGTTTGTCTGTGGATATTATTTTAGTTTCTGTGGACTCTTTCTTTTAATGCAATACCTAAAAATTTTTGAATGGCCAGATCATTTGAAGTGTTAATAACATTAGATAGTACTATCTTCTGTATAATTTTTACTATTGGGCTATTTTGTTCTTAAAGTTTTAAATGCAGAGTAAGCTTGTAGCTTGATAGTGTCAGAGAGAATGCCAAAAGTGTAACTTCCTGAGAGTGCCAGTAAAAACTCTAAGTTGGAATAGCTGAATAATACTTGCATCATTTTCCTGGTAGTTTTACCAGTACTTGGAATCCCACATTGCCATTTGTCGGATGTTTTCCTGAAAAAAAAAAAAAAAAAGATCTTTGGTTAGTTCAAGGACTCTATCAAAATAAAGTCCTTGCCAATATCTTGAGTCATCACCATACTATGTTTCCATTGTTAGGAGGCTTTGTCTCATCATTTGATTTTGTTGCCAAAAACAGCAAAGAGATATCTTTTTGAAGGGCTGTGCACTTCAATGTTTTGGTATTTTTTATAAGCAAGCATTTTAATTCCGGTCAAAACCTAAATACAATTCCTGTATTTGGAAAATGACTGTGAATGTATTTTGTTACTAAGTAAGACTCTTCAAAGCAGAAAACTTTTTTTCAACAAAGCACAAAAAGAGGTAAGGGACTAAAGTAAGTAAAATAGAATTCTTAAGAGAAAGGGTCCATTTTGCAGATATGAAGCCAAAGCACAAGGATTACTCAAAAGGACATACGCAGGTGCGCACAGATAGTCAAAAAAAAAAAAAAAGAAAAAGAAGAAAAGAACTTCTCATGAATAAATGCTTAGACCTGTATGCTGTATATTAATCAGGAATGCATAGAAATGCAAAATTTATGCTTCAAAATGTAAGTTAATTTTTAAATTTTACTTTAAATTACTTTAAAGAATTGAATTCATCCCCTTTCAGTGCTGCACAAAATGCATCCAAAGTCACATCATGGAAATTTCTAGGTGGCTGCATTCAAACTAGGTATTTTATATTGGAGAATATAGTTTGAACTTTAAATTGCAAATGGAGTTTCCAAAAGGTAGGCAATGATTCTGTGATACTAATGCAGTCACTCTGATCAGCAACATTCATTTGTGATATTACGCTGCCCAGCTCTGAGATATTTAGCACAACAGGGATTTGGGACTCATTACTCATTCTTATCTGTAGATATTCCTAGAAATTGTAGCTTTGTTAATTTTCATCTACTGCATAATTAAAATATATTCTGATTAGCTGAATATATTTTTATTCTAATTTATATACTGTGTGAACTTTAGAGAAAAAAGTTTATAAGGTTAAGTGACAAATGTGATAAGGAGTTACACTGCTGCCTGTTTCCTGCAGAGTGAGTTCAGCAGCAAATTATATTGACAATTTGTTTTATAGTATTGAAAATAAGAGATGTAGGAATGTGAGTAATTCTGATTTTTCATTTGTTAATGCTCTTGAGTCCATTTGAATCCCAGTAATTCATTTTCGTGCTATGCCCTGTTGTACAGAAGTTCACTTGTCTCAGTGATTTTTACTTGTCTGGAATATGTGAATGTTGCTCCATTGCACTGGGGATTTGCTGAAGCACCAAAAGGGGAAGGATTATGGGACAAAGAATGTAATACTGCTCCTTGCTGCACACACAGATCAGACTGCAAAGATAATAGCCTAACTGTATTCCATTTATTTCCATTATGTTCAATATATTCTACTATTCACTGCAAAAGCCTATATAGTAAAATTACGTTGAACTACATTTTAGTACAGTGAGCAACGAATCTTCAGCATAGAGTGCAGGCCTCCTCCTTTGTCCCCTTGACTGAGAAGACCTGCAAAGCACTTGCACAGGTCCTGTGGTAATAAAATCCAGTGCTATTTGTGTTCCCATTTAGGTAGTAAAGACAGTTGTTACACTGACATGCTCTAGCATTGCAGAGTGTTTCTAATGAGTATGGAGAAGATTAAAAAGCAAGAAATATTTCTATTTGAACATTTTTATGGCTATCATGACTCTGAATTTGCATGTGATCGCTATAGCCAGTGGTGAAATCATAGATTATAATTGTGATAGACACTGATATGAGTCATGCATGTGATACTAATAACATCTCCTGAATCAAATTCAGGTTTGTGGCCATTTCAAATTACCTGAACTCATTTTAGCAGATAATTGACCATCAATACCTACTTAGAGAGAAAGCGTTGTAAAACTATTATTTTTTCAGTTGTTTATACTTAGTATGTAACTCTGGTATTTCTGATATGCTAGTTAATGTTTTTGCTCAATAACCTTTTCATATTAGCAACTTTTTTCTCAGTACATGTTCGTAGCCGTTATATCCAACTCATTCCATTTCACTGACGCTGTACCTTCTCCCTAAATTACCTGTGACTCATTGCGTGAATCAAGACTGAAAGCCTTGTTCTTGACTCCTCCTCAACAAACAAATATTTCCACTAATTTTAGTTATCTTCATCAAAGCATAGGAGTAGTAATCACTTAGTACAGTATTCTCAGAAATGAGCTGTGAAAACTATTTCTTATTATTCAGAAGGTGAGCATAATAGAGAATTTATAAAACTAAAAAACTGTTAGTTTTAATGAGTAAGCATCTCCCCTGCATATTTCATGAAACTCATTTGTCTGAAGAACAGTGAGTTAAAGCAATATTTTAGGAAGTCAGGCATCTTTTATTTACATAATTATAGAGACAATTAATCTATTATTAGGTATTATTATTAGATATTATTAATTAGGTACATATGTTTGCATTAGTTTGCCCATGTTCTTACAGTCATTTGTATTTCTTTTCGCTTTCCCACTAGAATGTGTGATCTGATCTCCAAAATTTTATTGACACAGATCAGTCACTTTTGTAGCTTTTGGGGCTTTGAAAACACAGAGAGAATAAGTTATTTCCCAACTCTCATTATCCTTTAGTAGGAGATGGGCAGTTAGCTGTTCTGCGTACTTTTGAAAATCTCCCACTGTTTCATAAAATTCATTCTATCTGGCAAAAAGCCATTTTTCCCAGATAAATGTGTATTACACATTGAACATCTGTGTTTTTTACCCATTATGTTTATTGGATCCTTGATTTTTGTATAAAGCAATTTCTCAATACGCTAGTCTGCATTGGGTGCCTCTCTGGGTCTTTTGTCCGGATCTGTCTGTGATGAAGCTTGTCATAGCAAATGGATTTATGCCAAGGTTCAGTTTGGCCCAGCTACTAAAGTAATAAAAGTCAGAAGGTTAGCTTGGCTAAGTTGTGTATCCTGGATGTTTGAGCAAAGCTTCCTGAAATTCTCAGCAAGCTGAACTTGAAGTCAGTAGCATGTTTCCCAGGTTCGTATGTGCTACAGTCCGACAGGCTGGGAGTTTTCCAGCAGATATTTAAAATTTAAAAACTAATTTTTAAAAACCCATAAATGTTTATTCTGTGTATTTTTATATAGTATAGCTTTGTACATAATAATGATAATCACTATAAATATTTAAAACTAGTTATTTGCATAATAATACAGGCAACACAATGGTCTCTCCTGTTTGGTTTTTTTTGTGGCATTCATTAATTTTATGCTTAACTTTCATATTTCTGTAGATGAAATATGTGAGTACAAACAGTTTATAGCTGCATTATACCTCTGTGTGTCCAGAAGATTTGGTATATTAAGAAGGTTTTAGAGACAAACAGAAAATGTTAAGATATACTTCCTCAAAGATTGCTTTTGCAAAAATATTCTGTAATAGGACACTAACGGATATGAACATTTCAAATGACAGCTGTAAAAGTCACATTTTACCACATGTTGAATGGATCCGTTACATCTCTTGTTTGGGCTGTCTGGAGATTCCAGAAGATAAACCAGCCTGAGTTCACTTTCGAAAGGTTATTTTTCCAACACTAGAAATGAAAACCAGCATTTTAAAAATTATCTGCAAAAAAGAATATCTTATATGGCCCGTATAGGTGAAGAATTAGAGGCTCTTTGGAACACTAGCTTTAAGGCAACATCTCACAAATGTTTTAAGATGGACATACTGTTTTTACACTGTGTCCATTCCCATTTAGAACAATGTGTGTTTTCTGTGTGGCCGCTGCAGCAGTTGCATAATTGAAAAATAATACTTGCGGTATTATTTTAAGACAATATTTTAATGCGATTCAACAAGTAGGGAAAAAAGCAGACTTTTCTTAGTGAACCAATAGGAACATCGTGGCCCAGAACCTGAAAAACACCCGTGTAGAAACAATATATAAGCAATATTCAATAATAATCTGCAATCTTTTTGCATCTGGAATATATCTGGAATATAATATGCCATAATAATGCCATATAATAGCAGGTAAAAGTCAAGAGTGTTCTCTATTAAGTAAGAATTTTCCTTTGTATCTAGGCCCTCTTACTGTCTTTAATGCCATCATCAGCCCAAAGTTAGACTGTTTTAATGAAATCTCTGTGCCGCCGTTAGAAGCTTTGAAAATGATAGACTGCTGCTGGATGTGTTTCCTAATAATCACCTATTGGTTTTCCAGTAAGGTCAAAAGTTTTGCTTGGACATGCAAAGCTCAGCATAATTTGAGTAACAGGTATGCCCCCTACCACCTACATTACTGATGCAGTTAAGAGACTTGATTGATCAAGAAAGCCTGAAGATGCTGCTCCGTGTATATCCTCCTGCTGAAATGGGCTGTTCCTGACCTTTCGTTCSTGCTGAAGTGCCACAGTACTTTCTTTTTTTTATTATTATTATTTTCGATCAAGTTCAGTGGTCACAATTTAGGCTGCAATTTGGAGGCTCACTAAGATAATCCAAATTAGCTTAATTTCCTTCTCTTTTTAGTACTACAGTGAGCTAGTGTGGGAAATAGGCCAAAAGCTGAACACTTTTTTTTTCTTACAGCCTAGATAACTTAGATAACTTTCCAGACTTCTGGAATCCTTAAAACATGAGACACTCTATATCCCAGCACACGTTTCAGTGAGCTATTTTATGCCAGCAGTAAGATGTTTCTCACCAAAGACTCCTTTACATCAGATTTTTGTGCATATGGTATATAGTCTGACTCAGGCCACATTTGAGGCCATTAGGATATGTAGATAGTTTTGAAGTTATGTTGTTGGAAATAATGTATAAGGAATTTTTAGTTGGGCAGCATCTTCTGCTGTACTGTGATGTTAGATACTTAAGGATTATGGAAAAATTGTAACATCCGATACGTGGGCTGGTTCATTTAACTGTGCAGATATTTGTTCAGTTAAGAGGCAGCAATTAGATTCTGCATTATGAAACTCAACAAGTTACTGTGTTAAAATAATAACTTGTTTCCTTGTTTATACAGTCGTTCATTATGTCCTAGAAAACAACCTGTAAATTCTCATTATGAGGCTTTATTGAATCTGACTTGGAAACACTACCATGGTGTTTGGCATCTGATTCTGCATCTTTTCATTATTTTTGTAGAACACTTACTATTAGATAATAGGAAAATATTCAGTTAATAATTTTTTAAACATCTCGTCTCCAGTTGTCATAACGTAGGAGCATCTGATATTTTCTTATTTAAAATTCTTAAATTATTTAACCTCTTGAATCTTAAGTTTGTTTAATGAAATCTTACTTTAAAAATCCTTGTCACATAAGAGAATTTTTGATACGTGAATATATGCCTCATCAAGAAAACATCAGTGTGTAGGACCCAGCATTTTTTTGCAGCTAAGGCCAGTATTGCACTATGTGCCACCCAGTAGATGTGTGGTTCCCAGTACCGGTCAGTGAAAGCACTACTTAAGATGATCCCACCCCAGGCTGTGAAGGGCCAGCTGTGATGGCAAAACCGTTTACGTAGCCATGCTGGGCGCTGGCTTCGGGAATCGGTCGTACCTCGCAAACGCCGCGGAGCAATCTTTTCATTGTGAAACCACAGCAATAACTACTCAAAATTACAAGTCTTTGGGAGTTATGTTTTTTTTTTTCCCCCCCAATAACTTACTTGGTGGGCACACCAGTGAATGTGAGTTAATTCAGCCTCATGAACGATGCAGATAGCTAGATATGACAAAGTTGTTTTCAACAAGAGCAGATCAACCCTAGAACACCTTTTAGGTCAATGCACCTCTGCGTGGAAGTGCAACCCAAAACTAATAAAACTGCAGTTCTATAATGATTTCTTAAAATTGAGGTAACACTTCTGAAATGATAGAGAATATCATGGGAGGGTGAGCTGAAATTTCAAATACATTTTTTAGGGGTGTATTCAATTGAAATACACAAACAGAACTGCATGGAAAAAACTCATTTCTTGGCCTTAGCAAAAAAAAAAAAAAAAAAANAAAAAAAAAAAAAAAAGGAAAAAAAAGAAGAAGAAGAAGAAGAAAAGTGCAGAAAGGAACACTCATTTTGTCTAAGTAAATATGCATATTTATTTTAATCCAGATTTTTTCATATAAAAACAAAGATATGAGCTCTAAAATTCTGAAAGTAAATTAAAAAAAAACACAGAAAAGCTAATACTTTTAGTAAATTTTTAAATGTAAAATTACTGCTGGACAAATACCTCTGCCAGCTTTTAGCTTGGTCTATTTAAATAGAAAGTTGTTTGTTTTTTTTTTTTTTTTTTGAAAAAAGAAATTAAAATATTGAACACTGAACTTCTCATTGGCCTTTAATAGTATAGCATAACAAACATACAGTCTGTATTAAGACTCTAAAACTAATTCTACCGAGTTAGAAAGAATGTAGTATTTAAATATAGCCATTTTACAATTGGAACATTTAACATAGCTTTGATTTATGAATATTTGGACCACTGTTTAAGGTTACCAGAAAGTAGCCTCTTACTCTAATATTGAAGAGTTGCAAGAATGTTGCACAAAGAAGCTGAATTTGTATTACTCCTTGCCATCACTCTTTCACGTAATTGCTGCAGTATTGTGAAAATTACAATTGAATTCCTGTTGGGAGTAGTTCTGTACTTCTATGAGATCATATACGTGATTATACTGAATAAAATCAGCATCATTTGTTTTACAGCAAGTTCTGATTAAAAAGAAAATTCCCTAATGAAAAAATACATTTGACTTTTATATGAAATAAACTATTTCAAACATCTGTGATATTTTTGTAGCTCCATTTTAATTTGATTTAATAGTTCCCTTTTTGAAGGATGCTCTTGATTCATATATGCATCTCCTCATTTTACGGTTGGATTGAGAAGTACATGTGAGTCTTTGTCAGGATCAAATTGCGAGATTAAAGTTTCAATTTAAAGATTGAGAAAAAATCCATTACAAATTAGACTGGAAGACATTATTTACTAGTTTAAAATGCTTCTGTGTGTGTGTTTATATTTTCCAGGTGAGATTAGTATTGAATTTACAAAATAGTTTCCATAATTGTCAGAATTATAATCAGTCATATAATGCATATGTGCAGGAAGACAACTTTGTTTTAATTGAAGTGTTCCATAGAGCAATGTAATGAACTTTGGTTAACAAAAGAAAATTAGATCTTTAGAAAGCAATGACAGATGTCAAATAAATTATACACTCTAAGAGGTGCTTTAGTGCAAGAGATGAAATACTTGGAATTAGAATACCTAGAATACTTAGAAAGCCAGGAGGAAATCACAAGGTGTTTTCTTTGTAATTCCAGTTGAAGGACAATAGAAGAAAACTGGAAAACTTATTCTTTTTCTGTAGCTAACTTTGTATGCTAGGCAAAATTTTTATTTCCATGAAAATACTACTGCTTTTTAATAAGAGAATTAAAATCAGGTCATGTATTACAGTGATGTACCAGATGCGATTGGCACTTTGATTCTGTGGTTTCACACTTGTGACTCTTTCCATAACTTATGTAATGTGAGGAATGATCTCATGATTGGCTGAAGGTTTTTGATCAGAGTTAAGGAACAGCTACGTTGGAGGCTGGAAATTTTACTTTAGTAGTGCCATTATATAACAATAATTATTATGAACAACTGGAAAAATTTTGCAGAGGTAGATGTTTTGGACTAGAGTAGTTGTACTTCCAGAGATTCTGCCGCTTACAATGATTCTACCAAGTAGAGAGCTAGTCTGTAAAGTGCAGAAAAGTACTAGTAAAAGAAAATAATGCTGAAACTGATAGAAATTTTTATAACAAAACTTTGTACATGCTTACTGTTGAAAACTCTTGAGAGATTAAGTTAAAACATAATGAAAAATGTTGCCAGTTGTTGTAAAGCACCGTCCTTTGGTTTGGAAAATGTATTAATTAATTGGTCTAACTATTAATTTAGTAGTTTTACCATCTGAATACATTTATCAAAAATGAAAAATAAATGAATAGAGTTACCTGGTTAAGATTGCAGTGACCATAGGGTGGGACTACTTGCCCGATTTTGAAAGGCAATTGAATGCATTTATCCTGATTTTGTGAAGTAATTCTTAGTGTGTGTTCTACAAGACATGCTATTTCCATGCCCTTTCACTAGATAGATATATATGTCATATGCCCTGTTGAACTTGAGGGGTTAAGCTAGTAAAGTTACCTATTTCAACACATAAAAAGAAAGAATTAGCCACAGTTCCCTAGCTACTAGTGTAGCTTTCAACACCTTCTCTATGGTGTCTCGTATTGATAGGATATATAACTGTGAAAGGATGAGAAAATGCACTGAAGTGATCTAAGAAGTAAACTATCAACTTGACATGTTTTTTCTAGCTATTGAAAACCTTTCCATATTGCAACTCTTTCTGACAGTGAAACTGTAGAATTCCTCTGATTTAAGTACCATCTGGTTATGCTCAAAGCTTTAAAGCTATTATCTCAGCATAAAATTTCAGCGTCCTATACTTTTTTCTTCGCCAAACTATCCATTTTTAAGCCACAAATATTTTTCCAGTCCTTTCAGATTTTATCTAAAAGTATATTTTAACAGTATTTAAATAGTTCTTAAACAATAACAATTTATCTTGATAGATGACATGCTGTGTTTTTTCATTTTATTTTAATTAGCCATTGTGGAACCAAATTCCCTTTTGTTTTATTCCTTTGAATACTGTTTAATTACAGTTATCATGCCAAATATCTTAAAGGTTATTTTACCAATACAGTTTCATTTAACATAAGCCATGTGGAATCAATAGTCCTGTTTCCTAAAGTGAATGCTTGGAAAATCTTACATTCATATGTTAAGAGTACACATCCTTTCCTCATTAGTTGGAAAGTACAGGGATTTTGGCACAGGTTCTGTGTGGAAGCATTGTGCAGCTTTTATATGGATTTTGTTTTTAGCCTTTGATGACACTGTTTAGAATAGGAAGTATCTAATAAGTAAAGCATTTTGTCTAATGTGCTGCCAGTGTGTTTAATATATGCCTGGAGGTCTGAAACATTATCTTCTCCACTACAGTAATATGCATTTAATTCTCAGAAAGCAGAAGGTCGAACTTTTAAAAGGGATTCAAAGTACATTTTCAACTAAAATAATTTAAAACATATGGGATAGGGGACCAGAGTAATGTACAGTTGGTTTTTATGGTTTAATCATGATCATGTTAATGCACACCAGTAGCTAATTAAAGAAAACTTTTATTGTTCATTTTAAATGGGTTATGTAAAGAGTAAGAGAATTGATATAATACAGCCCAATGATAAATGTTACCATTACGTTTGCTAACAGCAAGCTGATATTGCTGTTCTTGACATCTTTAAAGTATTGGCCCATTTATTCCGTAATAAAACAAAAAATCTTTTTAGAGTTATTATACTAAGATTCTGTCCCTCTCATCTCCTTATCCCATTAGAGGAATACCTAAATGATGTCCATGTTTATTATTAGGCATATTTTCAAGTTAACTGTGAATCATATTTGGAACCCTTGATGCTTACTGAGGTGAAATTGAGGCAAAAAGTTTCAGTGGTATTTGTGCACCTTTGTTGTGTACCGGTAACGTTACAAAAAACTGTCTTGCATTTGCTCCAACCTTTGTAATATGTATGGTAAGAGAGTAGGTAAAGCAAAATTTCAGTGTAGAACGATGTGGCATGGAAATATGTAATTGGATGTGGTACCTTTCACCTTTTGGGCACTGGTTCATATTCCATGCTGCTTAGTGCTGAGCAGAAGTTACCATCTGACTGCTGTGCAGTGACCTATGTGAATTGATTTGGGGGGCTCAGTAATGTTTCTGTTAGTTGAATATGTCCACATAACAGGAAACTCAACAGTTGGGACCAATTATCACCCTTTCAGTAGTCTTAGCAGAGAAACTAAAGTCTGAATGGGGCTGGAAACAGAGCTGTTTTCCCACTTCCCTGTAGGTGCTTTACACAAACCAGAACATTTAATAAATATTTAATTATAAGAAGAGGCAGAAGAAAAGAACTGAGCTGTAACTCAGATCTATCTAAGTCTGAAAAGAGATGATACATTTGCAAACCAAAACCTTTGTATTTTCCCCCTTCATTCAGTTAAACATGCGCAGTGCTTTTCTCTTTGGAAGATTATCTTACAGTGAATGACACTGTATTTTCAATCCCTTTGGCCAGATCAGGAACACCCTAAGTGTCCAGGAGCTGTAGAAATTCCTACTGCATAAAGCAGAACAAGAGAGTGCCACATGCTAACATAAGAGTCCGTTCACTGCAGAACCCTGTTCTCTAAAAAAGATTTTTCATAGGACTGAACTGAAGACTATGGAGCAATTAAAAACTGCTGGTTTTAGCAGCATTTACCCTCCACTTCATTTCAGGCAGCATTTCCATTTCCATCAAATTATTTGGCAAATTTTTTTTACTACTCTGCTTTCTGCCTCCTGCTTGTCATGAATACATAAGCAGTAAAACCACCCATAGTGTTTTGAAAGCATCTTCAGTGCAGGATATGGGCAAAGTACTATAGAGTTTTCCAGACTAAGAGACTGAGGTGTAAATAGTCTGAATTTGCTAAGATATTGGAAGGAGTCAGGATTTCTTGGCTCGCAATGTAGTAATTCTTTAAAGCAGTCTTTAGTTAAGTTATTTTTACAGAGGCTGCATTAGAAGTGGTATCACATTTACAAGTCAGTGATACGAGTCTGTCATAGAAATCAGCCACAAGGAATTTTATTGGTTATTTGAAAAATATGTACATGAGTGAATCTGAAAAGGTTGTAACTAGAGCTGGCAAAACCCTTTTCAAAGACAATCTCGACTAGTTAGTGTCTCTGTTTTAGGATTTCCTCTGTAATACTTTTCTGTAGTGTATGTTCATTAAAAAAAAGAAAAAAAAAGCAGGAGCAGCAGCAGCAGCAGCAGCAGGGGAGGTCTCTCCCTTTGTTTTAGAAAGCACAACATGAAAGAACCTCAATGTTTAAAAAACAAAACAAAACAAAACTCCCCAATAATCGAATTCTGCGATACGTATATTGTTGTGTAAAGATCAAAGTTGAAAGAAATCCAAGCGTTCACTGCCTTGCGTTCCTATGGTTGAGTTTCTGATAGATTTTGCAAGTACTTTTAATTCACCATTATTTTTTCAGATGGAAGTTAAGATATGTTTTGCACTAGTTTATATCTGCCTTTTCAAAGATTCACTAGAGTGGAGAAGATTAAAAAAAATTATTAAAGTAGATCCTAGATGAAGAAATGAAATCATTGAGTAAATGTGCAGCAGCAGCCCAAAAAAAAACAACAAAATGTTGGACCACATCAGAGTGGAAATTGAGAACAAGACACAGGCATCATTTTGCTGCTATATAAAGCCCCACTGATGCCACTTCTTGAATACTGTGTAGAGTACCCAGAAAGGGTGTAGTTGAGTTAAAGAACGCACCAAGAAGTAAAAGTAAAATGGTTAGAGGTGCAGGAGCAGTTGCCTTGTGTGGCAAGACTAAAAAGGCTGCATCTCTCCAGCCTGGAGAGGAGAAAGCTGAGGCGGGATATGATGAAGATTTATAAAGTTGTAAAAGCAGTAATAAGGCCAAATGTAGAGTAGTTGTTCAAATCTTGGACTACAAGATATAGGGGAAATGCAATGAAACTAGGAGGAGATTGATTTAAAACAAAGAAAATAAGTTATATCTACATATKCACTGAATTTCTAGAACTTGCTGCCCCAGAAGGTTGTGGAGGCAGGAGAGTGTCAGCAGGTTCAGAGAAGGGAGTGGACAAATTCATGAACAGGAACTCCAAAAATGAGTGCCAGAAGGACTACACAGGCATGTTCCCACTAACATCCCAAATGAAACAGCCACGAGTGCCTGGGAAGTGCAAGGGGAATGGACTGCAGAAAGTGGCCAGGACGCATGCTCTCTTGCTCTATGAGTATCCTACTTGTGCTGGTGGAAACTATGCACTAGGCTGGATGAGTCACTGATCTGCCTGATGAGGACAATGTACTAAGTGGAGCAGAAAGGTCTACTGGGTAGCACAGATGGTGGGGCTAGTTACCCTGGGGAAGCTAGACAGGGTGCATACATGACTCTGACTTCCACGTAAATCAAGGCAGTTGGTGCTATGTTATTGTTACTGTATTTATGCAAGCGCAATTTGAAAAATATGTTAGCAGATATGTTCCTCACCTTGTCCACAGGCTTCTTGTGATCTTTCTGCTTGTTTAAGGAGCTGTATTTAGAAGTGTTTCCTTCCTGAAGCACCTGCTTGTCTTGGATATCTTTGTGTCTCACTTGGTTCTGTTCTGTTCCTGAACTGAGCCTTGCACCTTCATTTTATATCACTGTTGCCTTTCCTATTATAGGAGCAAAGTTCTTTTTACTGTTTGTTATGTGACATCAGTTTTCTTCTGAAATATTTCTATATGCAATGATTTCTCATGCAAAACCCTGTGAATGTCACAGCCAAAGTAATACAGCCTTGGTGAGCTAAGAGCTCTTACCCCATCACAGAGACAGTCTTTACATATTGCTGACTTCTACCTCAACTTTAGTTTTTTATAATGCAGCTGTCATTTCCTAAGAAAAATATTCTTTCTGCACCATAATATTTATACATTTCAGTTTACAATTTCCATTTAGTCTTTTTGTGATTTTGCAGTAGATTAATAATGCATTCAATTTCATGTAATCATTGTAAAATATTTTAGTGCTGAAGAGGACTTTTTTGAGCATTAGTGCTCAAAACTGGAAAAGAGTTCTGATTAGGCTTTTTATTTAAAATGCATTATTTAAGAGAGATTTTATTGTGTTTTAAAACATAAATTTCTTGTAGATTCTTTGGAGTACAAAGAATGAGTTTTTTAAAAAAAGAAAAGTTTAAGTCTAGAAATCATTATTCCTTTTTTTCCCTTTACATGTCCTTTTGGCATTACTTCTGTTATGAGTCATCATTTCATTGGAACAGACACCTGCTGTCTTTTCATGAGTGATTACTGTGTTAAAGTTAACTTGGCAGATTTTTTATAATTCTTTTTTTTGCCATCATGTTTTTATAGTGATTGTTTATTGCCACTGAAATGGAAATAATTGGGATATGGATATTATAAGTTAATACAATATTTTCCTTCACAGGTTTCCAAGCAAGAGCAGAAAAAAATGGATGTGTCTGATGGAGGAATGGTTGAAACTTCTTCCCGTTACAGTGGAGCACAGGACAGTGGAATTGGCAGTGACAGTGTTAAGATCCGAATAGTTCAGATAGAGGAACACAGTGGTACCAGCCAACACCGCATCGCCCGGCCTTCCCGTCAGTCTTCCATTGTGAAGAATCTGAACTTTATCCCCTTTGACATTTTTGTTACAGCAAGTCGGATCTCCTTGATGACGTACTCATGTACTGCTTTACCTAAATCAAAATCCCTGCAAGACCAGAAAGATGGTGAGAAAATAAGCAAAAGCTCCTTGAACCTCCCAGAAGTGGGTTCAGGGAGCAGCCATGATACCAAGAAGCCCAGTCAGGCAGGTATTTCCTCTGTCACGGCGGATGACCTTCTGAATAGTAACGCTCCCCTGGCTACTGGGAGAAAGCCAGGTCTGTTGTCACTGGAAAGTCTGCACGCTTCCACGAGATCGTCCGCCCGGCAAGCCCTCGGGATAACGATCGTACGGCAGCCCGGTCGCAGGGGGACCGGCGACACGGAGCTCCAGCCCTTTCTCTACCTTGTGGTCTCGCAGCCTTCTGTGCTCCTCAGCTGCCACCACCGGAAGCAAAAGGTAGAAATATCTGTGTTTGATGCTGGGCTTAAAGGAGTGGCCTCAGACTACAAGTGTACAGGTAAGGTTATTTAAAGCTCATTCCTGGTAAAACCTGCCAAAATAATTGGACTTCTCAAAGTTACTGGAGTGGGGGAAGAGCACGCAGCTGGTAGACTACTAGGGTATCTTTAAAAATCAATCAGTAAATACATGTATTTATAGGATTATACACCACAGCTGAATCAAGTCAAGTGTGTAAAATGTTTGAAATGAATTAAGAGCTACCCTTTTAGCAACCAGTTCTTCCTGTTCCTCAATGTTTCTTTCTCAGCATGAGATTGCAATATGGATTGTTGCATCGCTTTAATGTTTCAATGTTATCTGAGGAAGTAAGAGTTTGTGAGTTAAGCTGATTTCATAAAAAGCATTTTTATGACTGAGAATTACAGTATTTTCTCATATTAGCCTACTGATAAAATTTACAGCAAAAACATTGTAGAAGCACCTGGTGTTTTGATCATAAACTTTAAGAAAATTATAGTGACTTTCCACTATTTTTAACTTTCATTCAGCTGGATAATAGAGTTTTATAAGAATTTTAATTCTCTTAATGAATGTGTCCTATAGTTTTTTGTTTCTTTATTATTGTTGGGTTTTTTGCATTTCATATGTATAGGTTATAGAAAGGAGTAACTGCTGAAAGGGAGAAAAATCTTTCTGGAAGTTTCTTTTTCTGTCTTCCCTTCACTGCTGATCAGAGAAGTCAATGGGTTGCAATTCTTTTGTCTGCCTGACTTCAATGAGATATATCCTTATTCTGCAGAATATTACCAAAAAAAGTGTAGATGAGGATGCAGAGAATTGCTGAAAGCGCAGCCAGAAAAGTATGTTTTCTTAAGTTCTTCACTGAATGAGAGCTGGAGGTGAAAAACATTCCTAATTTTTCTCTTGCCAACTTTCTTACTTCACATGAGTTGTGAAAAAGTAGAATACTTTTATCCAACTATGCTGAATCTTTACTGAGTGAGGTTATATCTTTTGAAAGACTAACAAATGTTATTTTTAATGAATCTAAACTTTTTTTGGAAATCTTAATTCTAGTGAAACTTCTTAAGAGAGATCAGACAGAAAGAGGAAGAGTGGAGGAAAAGATGCATAAAATAGAGAGAAGATTCCATTCGTCTTTTCTTACTGGTGCTCCCCTATCCCAGAAGAAACATAGCTGCATTATAAATTGATTAATTTGTTATTGGTCATTGGCAATTTCTGGCAATTAACAAATGTGATAGTTTACATCTTGTTTACCATCTTTTTAGTTCTGGTGATTTTGAAATACATAATTATGAATATATGTCCTTGTACAATTTGTGACTCTAAGCAATAAATAATATTGCACCAATGGAGCGTCACAAATAAATTTATTGTAGACAAATGTATAAAGAAAAAGGAAGGATTTTTATTAGCTAGATGATAAATTCCATTTAACCATATAATCTGAGAAAACACGGGATATATGGAGTAAAAGGTTTCATATTTTATCAGGTTATAAAATAAGATTGTTTTCCATCTCTCTGTATTAAATCTTATCAGTACATTCTTAGGTTGAGAATATACTCCCAGGCACATTTTGAACCATTGTTGTGGATTTGATTGAGTATTGTCCATCACTGATAAGGACAAAGAAATCTTGAAGAAAAACATAGGAATCGTCATAAGTTAGAGGTCACAACTTCATTAACTTAGTGTTTTGGAAAGATGCTATTGAATTTCTTCATCTCTCATGTCTGAGGAATTTAGATGTGTCATTGTACAAGCTGCCACTACGTTACCATTAAACCGGGCAAAATTCTCAATTCTGCTCCTAAAATTTACTTCCAATTGCTTTCAGCATCCTTATATCTATGGGTACGAGGGGCTTTATTCTAGAAAATTAGGCTCTGGCCACAACCTGTAATTAAGTCTTCCTAGAAATTTAGAGTAGATCAGAGAGCACAGAAGCATGATAAGAGGTTAAAGTAATGAAGACAGTAGGAGCCTGCGGTCTGAGAGCTCCCAGCTCCCCACCGTCATTCAGTGAGACCTGCAGAGGTCCTGCTGGGGGGAGCAAGCATTAATCCTGCATGAGCGTTCCCTTTTTCTTTGTTTTTTTGTCTCCATGGCAGGCAAATGTGCCTTTCCTTCCCATAAAACCGTGTGGAGGCAGTCACACATTATGGAATGGCAGAACTTCTGGCCCCATCTTGCTGCCTTTGTGGGCAGTAATAAATACCTTAGTCACATTTGTCAGACCATCTCCTGTGCTACATGCCTAAGGGTTAGGGTTTTAAAAAAACTTTGAGAGAAGTAGATGCCAAAGTTCTAGTGCCTAAAAGCACCATCCTAAATATATTAAAAAAGTTAATAAAACTAATCCACACTCAAAGTCGCGTGCTAGTTCACATAGCTAAATAGGTAATATAAAGTTTTTATGGCCTCTTGTTTGGGAAGACCTGCTGTGCTTGTAATTGCATCATTCAAGATTAATGTTGTCATACCACTGTAGTAACGTGTTATGTTACTTTTGGAAATTTCTATTTCTAATCTCTGCCACACTTATTGGAGGGAAAACTGCCATTAACTGTAATAAGATATATACGTATAGGCCACATATTATATAATATACCATCAGGAGCTTTGCACTGCATTTGCAAAGTTGCTGTAGTCAATTTGATCTGTCAGGCCAATTTTACTTGACATTATGACCATTTGCTGACAGTTTTATCTGAAAGAGATGCATCATCCAAAGGAAGAATAATAAAAAGTTTATTTAAAGAAGTTAGCTTCTCTTCCTTTGTACATTAGATAGCTTTGTATTAAAATCCTATACCAAGGACTGTATGGTGGGAAGGGGGCAGAAATGGCGTTTAATTTACAGGGAATGTTGCAACAGAATATTTCCACTTAGCCTCTCTAGAAGAGACTGCTCTGGCATCTGTATAGCGTATGTATGCAACTCACTGTTATCTAAGGTAGGGCAGGAGAAGCACACAAGTTAAATAGACATATAAGATGTTTTTTACTAGGTTTTAAGAACTTACGGAGTATTTGAACAGTGGATCTGAGAGTGGAACTGAGCAATCAGGCCTGATGAAAACATTGTGTGCGTTATACCATATGGTGGAGATGGGTAACGCCACAACCTCAGCTCTTGAGGTCAGGGCTGTAACATGGCAAATTGCATCACAAACTGAAAAATTTAGCCTCATCTGGAAGAGAGAGAGAGAAATGCATGATGCCTGTTATCAAGTTTTATTGGTGCTTCTATAGGGGAAGTTTTTCATTACTTACAGTAATACGGTTAAGCTTATATAGTTAAGCTCTATATGATCTATCTAGCTTAGACCCAAAATATGCTAATAAAAACTCTGTCATTTCAAATCATCATATATATATATATATATTTATATTTATGCATGTATGTATGTATACACACCCAATATCCTACATATGAATATTTTAGGAATGTTTTAAAGTATTTGGAAAAATTTTTTGGAATCTATGTTGTTGTGTAGAAACTAAACATTTGACTACTATTAGTCCAACTGCAATGGATTCAGGTATTACGAAATACTGTGCTATAATTTCTTATAGCTTTTCTAGAAAAAAAAAGAAAACTATGGTTTTAAAACAACTTTTTTAAGTCTTGAAAGATGGAAGAAAGTACAAGATTCTACTGTGAAGTTAGAAGGGTCTTATTTTTTGAGGTAAGATAACTCCAAAGAGAACTTTGGGGTAAAGAAAAGCTAATAGTAGTTCAGATGTAGTTTTGTTTTCCATTCTTCACCTCACATACGTGTATTTTTGAGAAATGTATTTTTCAGTTGTAAAATCAACAAAGAAATACATCATTTGCAGATTAATTTATAAACAGTTATTCATGATTTCAAAATTGTGTATTTTCCTAAGAAAGAAGCTAAATATAGTGTCCAGAGAACAGCAGAGATATTCAAAAACACAGTATCTGACATGTAGTTCCACAATTTACTGCATGAGTTATACTTCAGCGTTTGTTTTAAATATGTAATAACACATAGACGCACACATCACTGTATAGAAATATATCAAAATAAGTAAGTGATCTTAACTGAGGAGGATAACTGAAGATTTCAAAGATGAATTATACAGTGAGTTGAGGTTAATCACACAGTTTGTAAAACAATTCATTAATATCCTCACAATATATGTTTTGTGAATTTTTTTTGAAAAAAATAGCAGTAATACTTATTTTGTCCCTATTATCTGTGTGATAAAATGTGGAATAAGGTAGATCTCCATGTTTACGTTTACCATGCGTACTGTTAAAGTACTCTACTAACAGATGGTACTGCGACTGCCTTGAAACTCTTTCTTGTACTCCAGAAGTTTAAGGTGTTTCTAACAGGTAGTTTGTTGAGAGTTTGTTTTCGTTTTATGACCGTTTAATGAAATAGGGAATTTATCCTGTAAAGCTACACCAACAGCTGGGGTACTAAGGAGAAAAATAGTTGATCCTGGGCTAGTGACAAAACTAACCTTACTGCCTTATGATAGCTTGCTACTTTCAACACGTGCAGTAATGAAGATTTTAATACTGTTATGAAACTACATGCATTTTAATTGGCCTAATGATTTGGTTCTTATTTTTGAATGATTTCGAGTTAATAGAAAATCAAGTTGAGGCTCCTGCTTCTTAGGCTGTCACTGGTCTACACGAGAGAGGACTGCACTGAGGCTGAAGCACCAAACTGTTCACTAGCTAGGTTATTTTTTTGCTTACTTTCAGAAAGATGGAAGAACTAGAACTTAACAAGAAAACAGGAGGAAATGGATTGTTTAAGAGTTAAATATTGTTAGTGTGTTACTTAGCAATTAGTAGTAGCACATTTCCAGCCGGCCAGTGTCTCTGTATGGCAGCACTTGCCTGCCTTGAAGCCAAAGACTAGCAGTTGTGCTTTCAATTTCCTCAGTCTTTCTTTCAAGCCATGTCCACTGGCAAGTCAGTTTGTAGGAGCAGGAGACGTATTAGGATATTATAATGTAAGCTGAATTTTATTATGGTTGTGCTAGACTGCTTCATTTGTGTTTTGAATTATTTCTGTAATTGCACAGCTTGATTGCAATTATGTTACTTAGCACCAGGGATAGGAACTTCAAAACAAAGTAAATAAATTAACGGAATAAATATTAACTGCTTAGTAAATGTCATTTAAAAGAGTAGTTGTTCATTGAGCTGACTTGTAAGATTCTGTATAAACAGCCCAGAAGATACTGTAAAACAACCTTTTCATTCAGTGCTCATCCTGTGTTTAACAAAAATGGCATCTGCTAGCCATTAGTTTTTGCAAATAGATCATTGGCCATTTCCACTTAAATAAAAGTGGGTGCAATTGTTTTCAATGTAATCTCATAAGCTGCTTTTATAAATATTTTTTTAAAATCTTTATTTGCTTTGTTTCAGGTAATGTAATCCAGATACAAAATTGCCTCATTTCCTGAGCATGGTGCTCTGGGCATTCTTGAAAAATATTTTTTCTATTTGTTTGTTTGTTTATTTTTAAAGAGGAGATTGTGCAGCTTGGTCATTTTGAAGGGGAGAAATTTCCTCATAAATATTTGTTATGTGTGGAATTTCTTCCACTTCCTCCAATGAAACATTTCAGCCATTGTGAGGCAATTTAAAATTATTCTTGATATCTTTTTTTTGATAACACCCCCGCCTGTGGTGGCAGGGCGTCCATGAAGAGCAGATGCGGTAGCTAAGAGCACATGTAACCTCTGCTCTAAGGGAAAGCGCAGGCTGCACGGAGAGTGACGCAAGCTGGATCCAGCAGGAAATCTGCTGCGCTGCCTCGCCGTCAGCTCGCGCTTGCTGCAAACCAGAGCCAGGATTTAAGGCCATTTTCTCGCAAACCATTGCGGGAGTTTTGCTGAGCGTCACCCGCTGCCCTCCGAGCGTGTTACTGTCCGTGCAGCGGCGTGCACGGGCGTGTGCAGGGTACGGCCTCCGCCGGTAGCGCGGCGCTGGCCCGGGAGGCTGCATTGCTCAGGTTACTCCAAGTGCTCGTCTGCGTCTTCCTGACACAGCTCTTGGGATTACGCTACCAGAAACGTTTTCCCATTTGGGTTCCTTGAATACCAATGGAAACCGTTTTTAAAACGAGACCAAGCATTCCAGGGAAGAGCYCGAAACGCAGGGAGCATTGCAGCATTGTGCTGGCTTGTAAAATTGACTGCAGACCAAAATGTGATTCATCCATTGAAATGAAAGCACGTCGCGGAGCGGCCTCACGTCCAGGCGCGCTGCAGCCGCCCGGGCCAAGCTGCCGCCCGCCGCCTGCGCGGCGCTGCGCCTCCGAGCCCGGCTTAGCAGCCCCTCGCTGGCCCTTGCCCTCAGCGTTGCCCTGCGACAAAACCGCAGTTTGAAGAAGAAAAATCTTCAGGATTTGAAATTTCTCCTGCTTCTCATCCCTTTCCTTTCCCCCTAGTCCCTGGCCTGTTCAGAAGCTGTTTTCTTGCTGCCCCTTGTTAGCATGCAAGCGAGGGGCTATTGAGTGAAGGCAAAAGCTTCCAAATTCAAATCAAGTTAAGGAAGGTATTTCATAAACTGTGAAGCTTTGGAACTGGGGTTTGGAACTTAAGCTTAAAAGTGGGTTTGGATGTTTGGCTGGATACAAAAAATAGCCAGAGATTTTTTTTTCTTTCATTCTAGTAAAAAAGGAAAAATATTGTGGAAGTTATTCAAGACCTCACGGCTTCTCAGTCTTACTAATTTTGAAATACAGTCCTGGTTGTCAATCTGTGATAGTTGTCTCACCATTTTGCTTTTGCTGCCACAGACAAATTTTTCACATCGCGTGGAGGATAGAGTTTCTGGCCCTCTTCACCACTCTTCACTTTTCAAGCTTTTCTTTTCTCTCTTTTGGCTTGCTGTAGAGTAATTCTACCCTCTCCTTTTACTTATATATGCATCCCTGGGGTTTTCTCCAGCATTTTCTTTATACAAATAGCTGCAAATTTAAGTGCTGATTTTTGGGAGAATCATAGAAAATGGAAATGGAAATGACCTATTATAATACATTATTCAGACCAGTTCCCTACTGATGCATAATTGTTCCCTATCGTATATTTTATAGTGTTCTGTCAAGTGTATTTTTAAACATTCTGAACATTTCCATCATTTCCTTGAGGGAGAAGAGTCCTTTTTCTAATAGAGCACACCATGAGAAATTCCTTACTTTCCAGCCTAAATTTTCTTTTTCATTCTATTGCTTCCATGGCAATTTTTATGCCCTCTGGCACCCCACATGATTTCTTTCTTTCCTGATCATTAATCCTATGAAAATACATATGCTGTTTTCTGCTGTAGAAAGTAATTCAATCAAGATACATTATTTTACTCTTTACCTTTGTAAATTTGTCCTACACAGATACTTTTTGTAGCTCCTCTTTGAAACTCCATTCAAGTTTTTGAGACATAGACCAGAACAGTCAGTTGTGAAGTCTCTGGATTTCTTCTAGCTTTCTTCTCATTATATAAAAACTAATTTATTGATCCATATCTGGCATATTTGGATGTACAGCTAAGTCTGCTATCCAGGTTTCAAATTAACCGTGCCATGGACGTGGAAAGCTCAAGCAGTTCTTCTCATGGCCCCTCAGATTTATTACCTTGCTTGCCAGATTGTGTGAATGCAAGTATCCTACTTCCAGAATTGTCTCAATTTCAGAATAACTCAGTTGTTTTGGTGGTAAAGTTGTTTCACCTAAACTTAAAAAAAAAAAAAAAAAAAAAAAAAAGACATGGAACCTATAGAGCAAGTGTGGATTCAAAAGTAATATATTCTGTTGGTTAATTCTGAGCACTGCTGTGTCCTTGTGTTGTGTTCCTAATCTGTGAGTTCTGGATCTTCCATTATTCATGCTATACCCCAGATAATGGAGAGGTGGCGGTGCTGGACTTTTTGGACTCATGGCAGATCAAAATAATTTTCTGAAATTCCCTGTGATTCATTTTATTTATTTTATTTTATTTTATTTTGTTTTATTGATTCTCTGCTTATGTGCTGCAGTTCTAAGCACCCTGAGGGCTGTGTTTGTATAGCTAGTGTATTATGTCATGCAAGGATTTTCTGCTATGTAACTTCTTTTCATTACAGATATTTTCATCTTTAAACAGTTACATCTCTGAAATAATTATTAGGTATTTAATAACATAAACACATCTTAGAAGAGTAGTAAAAACAGTTGATGTACTCTGCAACAGAGTACATATATTTGGCTAAATTTACTGACATTTCTTAAAAAACAGTGGTTGATCTACGCTGCTATGTGCAACATGTCACAATATCTTTCAGAAATGTGACAAAATAATGGCCTATTACAACATTTTTCAGCTGCAGTCAGGAACAGTAACCTAAAGATCAGTTTAATTGATCCAGTGAAACAATGCACAATGTTCTGTAATTTTTACAATGTTTTTTACTGTGATCTGAAAAACATAGGTGTATTATTTATTTATCATGTGCTACTAGTGCAAAGTAAGATTGTGTTATGGAATCAAGTCAGAGATAACATTCATGTTCAGAACAACTACAAGACTATATATTTTTGAAAAAATATGTACCTTAGTAGTAAAGAATTTTTTTATTATTTTCAGTATGTTAGGCAAATTCTTGACACAGGAAAAGAAGGTATTCCCTAAAGCTTTAACTATAGAAAAGGCAGTGTGCCATACCATTCTGGTTAGTGTAATTAAAGAAAAGGGCTAAGAATTACAAAAATTTAGAAATTCACAGGGAAAATATACAAATCTGTTGTATGCGGTGACAGCTCTTAAATAACTGTTGAGAGCTGACTTTATAAATGTATAGTGGGAATAAAGTGAAGGAAAGGCTGTAATGTATATGCCATGGAGTACAAATATTACTGTAAAGTCACTGCCTGAAAATTGATCAAATAAAAACAGAAGAATGTGCTAACTTTTGATCTTTTCCATATAGATGTAAAGCTATGATCAATTGGTTTCAGTAGGTTCTTTGAAATCACAAAAGGGTTCTTATTTGCCAAGTTTTATATGAATCACATAATGAGGTCAAGAAATAGAAATTCCAAAGCTGACTTTATATACCCAGTCCACATATGACTGTGAAGCCACGTTACCATATGTTGATTATAATAGTGGGTTTGTAAATACTGTTCTTGAAAGGTATCCAATCAGTAAATCTCAGTTAAATAAAACAGTTAAAAAAATTTTTAATTGACTGAAAATGGGAAAGTTGAAATTTCAAGAAAATCTCTTTAAATCATTAAGTATGAGACAGAGAGTCTGTAATTAAAGTAGCAGTCTTGGTACTAAAGAATAATTGAGCATTAAGAATTTAAGATGTGTAGTGCCAGAATTCAGGACTCTTACTGCAAAGGTCATGAGTTGCTAAAGATTAAAAGGCTTTATACAGTGCTATTTCTACCATCTGTGATATATAGAAAATGAAGAAATGCATAGCACTTGGAAGAAATTAATTTTAATGTACTTCTATAATATTATGGACTGATCAAAGGAATACCATTCAAGATGGGATACAAGAGTAGCTACTGATTTTTAAAAGCCAAACATGATGTGTGAGTGAAACCCCAAACTGAATGATATAACTGCCTTGTCACTATACTCTATCCTTGACAGTGGTGCCATTATCTTTTAGCCTTCGTAATTTCTTTTTCTGTTGTTACTTTCTCTACTTGCCAGTGAAAAACAGTAGCAGTTTTTAAGCACTGATTCTTTTGCAAGGATTCTTGAAGTGTCATCATGATTAACGCTAAAATTATGGGATATTAAAAGTCATCTTGTGGCAGATGCTATTTTTTACTCATATTTTACTTGCTATTTTTTGCAGGTTTTCTGTTAGTGCTATCACCTGTATGCATATTTATGCCAGCAAATGTATGCCTGCATTGCATACATGTGCACATCTGTCTAGAGGCACAAATGCTGTGTGTAACAGTATTATTATGAGTACTAACCACTGTATATATATTTTGAACATTTTATTTTATCAATTTTGTATTTAGTATTTTGTTATATATTACATTCCTGGAATATTGTTAATGAATATGATCCTTATCACCTGTAGATCCTGGAAAGACTCTACCGGAAGCCCTAGATTATTGCAAGATTTGGTTGCAGACGGTAGCAGGAGAGGTAGACGCTAAAAGTGGTATTCCACCTCCTCTTATCACAGTGCAAATTAAAGACTTCCTTAATGGACCAGGTAAGCATTACACTTTAATCTCCTCTTTTTAATGTAATTTATTCCTAGATAGACACCTGCAGACATACTGATACATCAGATTATCAGAAAAATGTTGTATTCCTTGCTGATGAATGCGGAAATTTCCTCCAGCAATTACCCTGAACTGAKGTCAAAGTGCAGGAATGGTCAGTCCTGGACTGACCTTACATGGATTTAAGGCCTGATTAATTATTTTCTTTCTAGGTTAAATCTAGAAAGCTTATTCCTTTAGAAGTTTGAGATTGGCAAATTTCCAACAAAATGAAAACTACCTGCTTCCAGCCAAAGCTGCCTTTGAATTTGTTTCTGAGATTTTTATGAGCCTTTTTCTCTTGGGTTCATTGGAATCTGGGTACCTGGCATTACAAATTTGTATCATCTAATGTGTTGATACTGTAAAATTGAAAAAAATATTTGTACCGTATTTCTTTAACTAACACAGAATATGAGTGATATGGTATATTAGCAATTATGTAGAATAACATAAATGACTGGAAGTTTCACTCCTGAGGAGTCACAAACTCCTGCGAATAGAAGTACATTATACATTCTCTGTTTTGTGAATTGTGTATTTATAACTACATTGCTAATTTAGAACATAAAGTTACATTTATGTGTACATTACATAATGTATGTACATTATGTATATAAATTAAAAGTTAGAAAATACACTTACATTTTTCTGTGCTATCTTAATTCACCTCTTGTTCATGTTTATTGTAATTTATTGAGCTGTGTTGCCTCCTTTTTTCTTGAACAGCCTTACTTCACGCAGCACACAGAATGATCTGTTACCTGTTATTTTGTGAGCAACTCTTCAGTACTGGGCTGTCCTGTTCATTTAGTTCCCTATRCTGGCTAATTTATTATTTACAGCATTTAAACCTAGCTCTGCAGCAAAATAACTTGTTTCTGCTGTATTGCTTAGTGCTTCAGGATGTGAAATACTTCAGAAATATTAATTTACCTGCACAACCTTTTCACGAGTGATGGGATAATATATCCTGTGCATTCCACAGAAGGTAACTCAGCACAGGGAAATTAAAGACTTTAAAAATGCTTTAGATTATCAATTTAAAATGTATAATTTCATTTTCCAAGGTATTTAGAAAATGTAGAAATTTAGATATTGGAAGCACAGTTCCTTTTGTCTTTTGATGGAGCCGTGATCACTTCTGCATATCAGACCCAGGTATATCAAGTTGAACTATCAGAGACTGAGACATACAAGCTTGCCAGCTGACTCTGAAGACTATGGTCAAGTAACTTGCAAATTCATTTTTCCACTCAGTTAGGCAGGACTCTTGAGGAAAGAATAAGTACATGAACAGCTTCATTATTTCCATTTTTTTTAGTTTTCTGTGCTACCTTAAAAGAGTTCTTTTAATGCAAGATTTTAAACCACCTGACAATGCAGGGTTTTGTTATATTGATTATATTGAGAGTCAAGATTTTGGGGTTCCAGTCCAAAACCAGAAGGAAAATGTATTTTCTCTTAACACTATGATCTTTTGGTCATTGCTGCCAAATTGGCTTTGTTTTATCCTCCTTTTTTTTTCAAATTTGTTTGTGAATGAGTCCTCTCTCTCCCCATCTCTGGTAGATTTTCAAATTCTCAAATACCTTGTCTCTCCATTCCCCATATCTCAAGGTTCTCCCTGTAGTTTCCTGGCCCAGCCAATTATATTTAATTGCTTACCCAAAAGTGTTTCCTTGACAGTCTCCTGTCAGTAGGACAGTCTTCCAACTGAACTAGCAAAAAAGAAAGTCGGTGGCTTTGCAAACCAGCTCGCTAAGTATATATTGACATGAGTGGTCTGACTTTCTACTCCTTTCTCAACAATTCAGTCAGATCCTGAATCAGTGTTAAATCTCTCTCCTCTGTAGTATTTGGCTAAATAGGGAACCAAAAAGCAGTAAATTCATACATCGTAAACATCAGGCTGCTTATTATCCTAAAGCTTATATAGCTTCAGTGCTTTCCTTCAAGATCTCTTCTGAGCTAAGAAGCATTCTTTTTTATCATCTTTTCCTGCTAATTGGAATGACCATTAAACATGACTCAATGATAATTACCCTGTATTTCAATAAATTGTTTTAACAAGGTAATAGAACAAAACAAGAGATGAATTCCTTTGGAGATTTTTCTGATCTCCAGTGTTACAACAGGAGATCCTCTTCAAATAAACTAACCAAAAAGCATTTCATGGGGGACTGGAAGTTTCATTGGATCAGTAATGAAAGACACTTTCAGCATGTGATTGCATCAGAGTAGCACATGCAAGAATGTTATGGATGCTTGACAACTCATTAGCAGGCTACTGGAAAAAAGTTATTAATTCTACTGGGAGGAATAGGTCCTCTAACCAAGGCTTCTTCCAGGATGAGGTAGCCTCTACATTACCAGATCCAGACTAAACCTGCAGCTGTTCATCAGGGTCAAGAACCTCAACAAACTTCTTCAGAGCTCCTGTAAGGTCACCAGACGAATGACATTTGTGACAGGAGACATCATAATTAATAAACTGAATAAACAAGTGCACTGCTGGAGTACCTATGCTTATGCACATGCCTAACTCAAAGGTCTAGTGGCTTCTTGTGCACATGCCAAATAACGGTGCAACTATTTTGCGTATTTTCTAAGGACATGCTGCATAATTTTGTATTCATTTATGCATGTAAGTTTTATAATTACAGTAGGTAAATTTTTAATATACATTGGTTGCAATACGTACTAATAGATAGTAGCTGTTGGGTAAAGCTGATCTGCTTCTCTGGATGTTTTTTAAAGTTAATCATATACAGACAAAAATCTGGATATAGCAGTTGTGATGCTAAGTGAACACAGTTTTCTGTATGTATTTCAGTATTCAAAGCTCAGTGGTTTAATCATAATATCATTTTTCTTCAGAAATATTTTGTTGGCATGCTGAGGTTAAATTTCAGATATTAGGGTCAAACATGCCTATGTTTTATGATGCAAACTATTATACAAGCAGTTAAAAGAAAAAAGCTGCAAATGGTCCCCAGTGTTCGCTGCCTTAGATAAAAACTGTGCTCCTTGTAAATAGTTTGTCAGTAAAAGTAGATAAGTAGATAGTGTTCCACAGAAAAATTGTATACTTTCACCACACAGGAAACCAGGTTGTCAGTCCATATTAAGTTGGAGATCAAAAAACTACAGCAAGTAGCTAAACTTGGAAACCACTAATTAAATGGGAATAACAGGATACATTAATGCACTTCTTGCCACATGAGTTGATTATTTTGTACATTTTTGGCAACTAAAGAAAATGATATTTCTTCCAGATTTGAGGTAATAGGATCCTAGGAGAAATAAGCATTCATCATCAGGCCTGTGGGAACAGACCTCAACTTTAACCCTACAATGTATTAAAGGACTATTCTTTCTCTTTCTACAGTAACTAATTATTTAAAATTTTTTAAATTCCATCTCCATCAGTATGCACAACCCTCTCTCTTTTATATTTAATGTGTTACTGGATTCTACATTTACTTCTTCTCAAATACATATAAGTGAGCTATTTATTGCTTCAGCATTAGATATTGTTCTTTAGATGAAGAATAAATATGACCATCTTGTAATATTTTTCATATTTTTATATAATCTTTACCTACTAATTCTTTCTTCAGATCTTTTTAAAAAATGTACTTTCTTTAAAAGCTGTCTTTTGACATGTTCTTTCTGCATGGAATACTAAACATTTCAGTAATTCATGAAGTAGAGCCTACAAATTCCCTTAAAATACTTATACAAGCAAAATATAAACATTTTATGCCAAAATCCTCTTCTCTAAGTATTTTCTTGGAAAGAGGGTAGGTGTGAAATAACTAAGATCTTTGATACTTTGCCATTTGAAATAATTTCTGTAGAACAAACTATCCAGACAAACTAAGAAATACCATTTCCCATTGGACGATAAAATAAGAATCAGGGTTTTTCTTTTTCGGCCATGCTCTTCCCTAGCGCTGTTTGGACGTTGTGAGAAGCACTGTGCCGTATCTATAGTTATACGTAAAAGAAACAAACAAAGCTGCACCCTAGCTCTCACTTCAGGGTTTCTTTTCTTATTTCCAAGGGCACCAATTGTGTCCATTAGCAAGGTCAGTGGCTTGGAGAAACCTGGAAAATAGCAGCTACCAGAAACCCACTAGAATAATATCTCCAGCAGGTGATAGATTAGTTGGAACAAATTGGAACCATTGCACTTCAGCAATCCTGGTTTCTTTCAAGCTGTTTTAAAAATGTCGTCATTTTAATACACAATATCAGCCCTGCGGAACAGTCCACAGCAGGTTAATTTGAATCATATGATGTATCACTGCCCTCAGCTGACATGAGCTCCGTTCCATGTGTGAAGCCATAATAAATCCATTCCCAACCGAGGCAAATTCCCTGTGAGAAGGTGAACTAATCCAGGCCTCACACTGGCATGTTAGCCCTCCGTAATTGAAAGCAGGGCCACCTGTTCCCAGCACAGTTAGCCTATAGAGGGAAAATTAGCATTAGATCAGATACTTAATATATTGAAAAATCATTCATACTGCTTGCAAGTTCAGCTGTGGGCTGCTTAGCATGACATCATATATAAACCTAGGAATGTGCCCACTTGATCCCAGTTTAACAGTTTTGTTAACCATGGTGTTTGTTAACTTTGAAATGAGAATTTTTTGATTTAATGGGAGCTGACACGTGAGAAGGGGAACTAGCCAGGGTGCAGACTTTTCTAATTAACTCTGGGTCATTTGCAAAACTTTTGAGCTTTCTAGTAGGTTTTTTTCCCTTTGCTCTTTTACAAACAAGTTTTTAAAGCACTGACACTGTAGCCATGAAATGATATTTATTTGATTAGAAGGACAAACAGAAATATTCCAAACAGGTGGACCAGCCAGTAGGTATTGCTTTGTTAGTAACACATTTACTGTCTGCAGTTTCAGTGTAAAAATGTGTAAAATTATCAAAGTATCTTTCTAAAAACAGGATCTGAAAAATTAGAAATCCAAACCCCACTTATTTTAAATTAATACTTAGATGCCTGAGTATTGAAAATGAAACTGAGTGCCTAAGCCAGGTAGAAAATTTGGAAAATATTTTCTTGGTCTCTTTTGCCTTATATTGGCATTCTTTAAAAGTTATTGCTAGTATATGCTCAATTTTATAAACACTTTTTTTCCCTTCATATATTTCTTAATCAAGATACATTATTTGGCCGCTAAAGCAGATAACGGAGAGTTACTGTTTATGAGGGTTTTTTTGTTTCCACAAACTTGCTCCATGACCTGGGACAATTTATTTCATCTTGCTGTGCTTCAGCTTTCCTAATTCTCTAATGAGACAGTTCAGTTAGTGTTTCTTCAGGTAGGGTTTTCCTTTCCGGGTGAGGCCTCCAAATACAGAAGGAACCCCACTGCAGTTTTTGGCCTAGCCACACAACCCTTGAGACACTTCAGGGAAGTATTTGGCCATTGCATGGTTGCTTCATTTTAGTCAACTTCCTACAAATAGGAGTCACCCCCTATCCTTATTTAATGGAACCATTGCTCTTCTAGACCTACAACAATTTATTTTGGTTTAGTCATGACCATTTTTAAAAAAACAGTGCAGTTCCCTCACTGAGCCTTGTCTGAGTTCTCCAGGCTACCTAAAACCTGTTAATGTCTTGATGTCTCCTTTGCATAATGTCAGTGATGGACCACGTCGTGGAAGCGTGAGTCGGGGAGCTCCCCGCAGGGCTCCTGGTGGGTTGCTGGTGGCCTTCCTGGCCTTAGAGAGCTTCGTGGGTCCAGGCTGCAGCACCCAGATGCAGTAGGTAGAAATGCTGAGCGGTGACTACTGGCTTCTTCCTGGCTAATTGGTGCCTGTCTCTCAGAAGTGGAGCACAAGATGCACTGCAGATGGCCTCTGCAGCCTTGTCTCGAGTTTCTGCCTTCTTTTCCCTTGATCCAAATCAGGAATGATGAATTAGAGGATAAAAACAATTCATTTGGATTCTTTTTGCTTTTCAATTTCTTTTAATTTGTCGCTCTTTTGATGCCTGACCAGGGACAATTGGGAACAGTACAGCTAATCTTTGCTTTACATGTGTGTGTGCTCCTCTTTTTTTATAAGTTTAATTCTAACAATTCAGCCTCTTCTTTGTTACTAAAGGGCCACCCTGACTCCAAAGCAGAATCAGGGCTCAAGATTACCTTCACCTTCCTCAGGTTTCCTCTCCTAGACTTCTTATATCCAGAAGGGTGGCTCCCAGAGAAAGGATATGACTGCTGGTGAAACGTTTCATGCCTGTTGCCTGCTCCTCTCCTGTTTATTTCAGACTGGAAATTCAATCCTCCTAAGAGTTCTAGGCAAATATTGGTCTCTTTTATAGCAAGACTATTTTGTTAAGAAGCAGCTTAATATTTTACAGCCTTGCAAGGTGCTCTGGAAATTTCCTGGGATGGGAGGAGAGTTTCTTGTGTGCAACTAGAAGAGAAAGATCTGACCTTTCTCTTGCCAGCTATGAGAAATGAAAGCTCTGTCACAAAGTGAGGGATATGAGAAGTCAACAGATTCTTCAAAAATACCACATTTTTTCTCTCGTAGTTCAACTTTTCTCATAGTTTGTGAAAAGATCCCCATCTTAGGAGAGCTTAGAAGTAATTTTCCTGACGTTTACTTTCTGATTTTTCAGATTAAGAATGTTTAGACTGTAGTAGACTATAGTAGTTTATTAGTCATAGAAATAATAACCTGGTGTAAATTCAGTTATGGAATATCTGTGGATAAGCCCACTGACTTCATTAAGAGCTGAGATAGGCCTAAAGCAACTTGCTAGGAGCACTGTTACCTTGTGGTGTTTATTCATCCTTAGCTTGCCAAATAAAAAGTCCTTTTGGAATAATACCATTATCCTAAGCTCACAGAATAAAATTATACCTTCACAGTACAAATGTGAATGTTATAGAGAACAAGGGTAAAATACTCATAACACTGAATTTTTTATCTGAAGCTATAAGTAATGAAATGACAAAGGAAGAAATTGTTTTGGACAGGAATTTCAGAGTGCTGCTCATAGGTTTTATTTTATAGATGTTATGATTTTGTTCAAACGGGCCATATTGAATCCATTGGTTTTTTGTAATAGATTTCAAAATACATAATAAATGTAAGTAATATGATGACTAATGGGTCAAGTGAAGTTGGAACATTTTAAATGAGAAAATAGCTGGAAACAGTTTTCAGGAAACTATTCCAGTTGATTTTTGGTCCCCCACAAGGTGTACATTAACATAAACTCCGTAGAATCGCCTCTGGGACCTGAATTCCCTCTCTGATTTCATTATTGCAATCTGATTCTTTTCCTTTTACTGTTAAGTCATCTCCTGGTGTGATGGGAGCATATAATAAGTGTAATTTATTTATATTTATCTAATCTCCTTTTAACTCAATAGTTATTTCATCATTCTGTTTCCTAGTAGCTGTTCAGAAAGTTGTGAAGGGTAATTAGAAACTAATAATTGACAGACATGGATTTGCTTGGTAATCTAAAGAGATATAGTGAAGAAATAGAACAATTCAATTCTACATTCAAATAAAAAATACTGCTTTGATATCATCTAGTTCAGTTTGATTGAAAAAAAGCCAGAAATAATTTACTTCACCTGTTTACAAATACAGAAAATGCTTTATTATTTATTTGCTGGCAATAGATACACCTGACAAAATTTGGTATTGCTGTTATGTCTCAAAGCATTGGGGTATCATTGTAGTAATGAGTCACGAGCAGGGAAACCACAGAACTTAAGAGTGATCCAGATAAGGAGTTAAAGGGGGATTTAAACCACCTTTTGCCCTGTCGTGATTCTGACGTAATTCTGGACAATTCAAAGAGTTGTTGGAATGATGGTAACCTGAGTCTTCATACCTGCGGGCAGCAGTTGTGTCCAGAACGTGTGCTGCATTAGGTGGTGTGCTGAAGTACTTAAAGTTGTCTGAAAGACGGGTAGCTTTGAGTTTTGCACCCTGGGAATTTTATTCCAGCTGCATCTAGGTGACCTTTTTCTATTGTTACATCTCTTTTTGGGCCCTTTTGAATGATTAGGGAAGCTGCTGAACATTTATCTTCATCAGCTGCTATAAATAGCTCTTCATATTTCATTAGTTTTCACTGTTTCTATCCACCACTGAAATATGCTTTTCATAGAGGGAAAGTTAATGTTTCTTTTACAGTGCAAAGTATAAAGTGCAAAACAGGACAAAGACTAAAAACATGTTGATTGCTCAATTGGATTTTTATTTTTTTTACTTTTTTTTTAACTTAAAATACCAAAGAATCTCATTGCATACTCTTTTCCCAGTTGTAAAAATAACCTATGTCATTATGAGATAGTTAAAATATTTGCAATGGAGGTTCAAATGTCACATTTTCTGCAATTACGCTTCTGGCTGCCACAGCTTTCTGTCGAGGCTGATTCACTGCATAATAAAAACCGAATGCAAAGCTTTGTCAAGTTATCGGTCCTGACAGCATTTTTGCCATGTGACACTGTTCAAATGCACTGCTTCAAAACGAAAAACAGAGAAGCCATTTGCATTGCTCTGGGGTCTACTGATAATTTTTTTTTTTTTTTATTGCTTTCTTGGATGAGAGCAATGTTTGTGAAAGCAGGTGACCAGCAGCACCGGTTAGAGACCGGYGCGGCAGGACAGGTGCTGAGCAAAGTCCCCCCCAAGCTTCCCCGGGGCCCCGCAGGCTTCTCTGCCCCGGCCTGAGAAAGCCCAAGGCGGAACTATTGCTCTGGCATTCATCTCCTCTTCAGGGCTTTCGCAGTCAGATTACTCTCCAGCTTCATCTTGACGCCTGTCCTATCAACTTCTCCCGAAGCACTTTTAGTTTGGAGGGGTTTGGGTGTTTTCTTCCCCTCTGGGCTACACTACCATAGGAAAGCATTAGCAGTAAAATACAGCCTTGACAAACAAGTTAGGCATGGAAAAGCTATCACACCAATCAGTAAGGGTCCTTTCCTCATATTTACTAACTTACATTTTTGATTATTTATCAAAGCCAAAGTATAATTTATTTTAGTCCTTTATTTGCCAMTTCACTAATGAAGAAAATTAATTCAATAAGGCACATTTTTTCAAAGTGCCTCAGTGGTTCAGGAACCCAGATCCTAGAGTGGGTTGGATTTCAAGCTCGGGTGATTTTAAAAATGCTGCTCACTTGCTGTTTTTGAAATGTTTRTTTGGAATAACTTTCTCTTTTATTGGGTGTCATAAGTAAAGGAATATAATAATGTTACACGAGTCTCTGCTTTGTAGCTCTCTTTTTCTCCAGCAAAATGGAGGAGAAGATCAATGATTTATGTGAAGAGATAGGCAAGTTTTGGATATTTTTTACTGACAAGAGCAGTAGAGAAATTATTATTGGGATTTTCAAAAGCATTTGGAACTTTCTGTTTCCCTGTGGTTTTAATTAAAAAATAGCTACATAAATATTTTGAAAAATCTTCCAAGTGGTCATATGTGGCTTTGGATGCCTCAAAATCTTGCTCTTTTCTTATGTCCAGCTTTCTAGCTTTGATGCTTGCCTTTCTATTAAGCCCAGGTGTCAGCTAGTGTTTGCCACAATCCTTAGTTCAGTGGGGAAGGCTTTTACACAAGAAAAAACATTTCTGAAAACTATTCAGTAAGTTATGATTAAAATAGTTAGTTTCAGTCTTAAATCTCTGTTAGCTGTGACCCTTTTCTAGGAAGGTTCTCACTGTGTTTTCATTCAGATGTAACAGAAATCTTAGCTGGACCTTAGCAAGATTCTCTTACCTTTGTAGAAAAAGTGCTAGTTTAAAACGTAGAGACTAATCTGTTAAGGTACCTAAGCAGCTAACTGAAATTTAGACTGACAAATATTTTTGGCAGTCAGAAAAGTGCTTTAACGTGTGCCTGAGACTTTCTGAAGTCAGTATAAGCCAATGCTTAATAAAGCTGGAAGGCTCTGCTCCTGCAACCCTTAGCATTGCGGTAAAAAGCTCCAGTTTACCTGAAGAGTGCAAGAACCGAGTTTATCAGTTTACATCAACGTTAAGAGTAGGAAATGATCCTGGATAACTTAAAACGAGGCCCTAATTTTGGTGATATATTTGTTAATCTGTGTAAACCCTTCAGCAAACAGTGTTTCCAATATGTATTTATAGTGAGACTGGGAACTGAGCAGTGCTCTTTTCCCTGAACATTTAACACAGCTTAGATGTATGCACAGAATTTTAATTATATTTTGTTCAGTTCCTGATCGGGGGGAATAAAAAAGCAAGCTTTTCTTCCTGCCCATTACTGAATGAAGGCTGAACTTGAAATGAAAAATTTAAAAATCTAAGTTTAAGCTGGATTCCTGTAATGAAGCATAATGTACTGACAAACAGGTAGCTGGCAGCACAGAAACAAATTTCAGCTATTATAACACCCTACTTTCCCTGTGAGATAATCTTCTTGGTAATTGCAACATCACCACTACTAGAAATATCACTGTTATCAATGTTGTTAATGCTGTTTGAAATTTCTAAAAGTTCTGTGAGATTTTCAGCCGTCTGTGAGGTACCAAAATCGTTTACTAAAGAAGAAAAGAACATAGTCTTTAAAATACTGGATTATTTCACTCTTCCCTGAAAACAAACAAATCTAACCCTACCTAGGTTTTCATTTGCTTCTTTTTTCACATTTAAGCATGAAAATGCATTGAAGAATTCTGCATCTTAGCTTTGTCAAAAAACAAAAGAATATACATGTTATTCACTCATTTAAACACGTTGTAAATGTTCACTATTGGCATTGGAGTTTAGTCAAATAGTTCTACTCTATGTAAAACTCAAGAGAATGTGAAGTGTATTTTTATTGTGGTACACAAGGACTCACGTATTTACCCTCCTACACACTCAGACAAAGCGTATGTCTTTCAGAAAGCTGTGGCGATCAGCTGTGGAAAGAAAGAAGGAAATAAGATTGAGATTGTGTCATTTTCCTCCCTTAAAATCGCAGTTAGTGAAGATTGCTTATGGTACTTTTCCTGAGATTTTAAGTCAGATTTATTCATAAAAAATATTGCCTTGTTACATTTTACCATTGATTCAGTCACTTTACTGAAACATATTAGAAATGATATTATCTCCCCTAAATGCCTAATATTTTTCCATTAAATGAGTAATTGCACTATAATTGCTGATACTTTTCTCTCCCTTTCTTTCCTACAGCTGACATAAATGTGGATGTATCAAAACCTTTGAAGGCAAATCTCAGTTTTGTCAAACTTGATCAAATAAACCAATTTTTGAAGAAAGTCATAAACACAAATGATTATGAACCCTTCAAGGAGGCTACTAAATCAACTGGTATTACTGCAAACACAGATGCCACTTCAACCAAACACTCCAGTACAAGGGATTTGCTACCTGCAGTACATGCTAACGGTGTGCAAAACGTTTCAGTACAGGAAAACTTGTGGAGAGCTCTTTCCTGCTTCCAGAAAATTTCTGTTCGCACTGTTCAAGTGGTTGTTTCTATGGAAACCATCCCACATCCAAGTAAACCTTGTTTGCTGATCTCTTTTTCAAACCTCAGTGGAAGCCTGAATATCAAAAGTGGACATAAAACTACAGGTAAGAGCTTTTGAAAATGTGTTACTGATTTGTTCAAATAGTGGTACTTTCCGTGAGGTAGCAACCAAGGGTGCATACTTTTGTAGTTAATATCCTCTACCTTGTAATTACTAATTTTCTAACATAATTCTGGATGGAATATGATAACAAGAATGACTATTCTTATATTCTGATAATGCAGTATATGCTTTACAGGACAAAATTTTGTAACTCAGTAACTATGTTTTAGCATTATGCCCCTAATTTTCCTAAAAAAACAAAACAAAAACGTTCAGAGACCAGACATATGCTACAATGTAGTTATTGGTTCATACCATTATTCTGCTTCAGGCTTATGAGGGGTTCAATTTTAACATGCTTGCTCTGCACAGCTGAGAGTCACACGCAGAACATGAGAGTTCCAGTCTCAACAACTATTTTCATTACTGCAAAAATGTGAGAAATTTTACACGTTGGGTAGAATTAGCAGAACACCAAATAGATTCCTTTAAGATGGAGAAATTTTGAATAACTTCATAAATAGTTTGGCTAGTATTTTAATAAAATTAATAAGATGGTATATTTACAAAATTTGGAGATGAGCCAGACCTAGGTAGTTGGGAAAGTAGTTTGAGAGAGAAAGAAAATGGTCTGTAGCTGAGAGGTACAAGTCATAGGCCAAGCTAGGTGATGGTTTATTTCTTTTTCATCAGAAATATGTCTCCTCAGGCCAGCAAGTCTCAGGGCGTCTTTATTGTTTTAAAAGCTAAAAATGAAAATTTTAAGGTTCACAGGACACAAAAGCCTATGAAAGTGCTGGAGCCTGAAACTCTTGATTTATCCATAAATAAATAGCAGTACAGACAGGAACAGTGACTCCATTCCCACGCTTTTTCAATCCTAGCATAGAAAGAAATGCAACTGAGTAAAGGGCCTTTTTAATATCCCTTAAATAGTTCTATTTTTCTCTGTGTGTTATAATCCCCCTTTCTTCCACCACTTCCCCCTCTACCATTCATACATTATCCCTCCTATGGTACATTATGGTGTCCACAGCAAGCTTCAATATATCAAAGCGGAGCCTGTTCCGGCACTGTGTGATAAAGGAGTCTGGCAAATGCAGCAGCGTGTATCGCTTACCCGGGAGTTTTCGTCCTCCCCAAAGGAGGACTTACCTTGCTGCACACAGAAAGCTGCAGAAGCATTCTGCTGCAAAGTTCTGTTTCTTAATTCTTCTGGCAATGTGCGGAAACAGATCTTTATTTTTCGTGTCACAAGCTATATATGAATCTTCAATATGTTTGTAGTCTGGCAAGCACTGTTAAATAAAGCAATACTGATGCTGAATCTAATCAGAATAGAAGTTAGTTATTTCATATGAAGAATTTGTGTAACCAGACAATAAATAGACATCAGCAGACTCTTTTCACGTTTTCTCCAATTCAAGTTGCTTATCTTTCTGCTTTACAGAAACAAAAACTTATACACACGCAGTGTTGAATGCTACTGTGACTGTATTGTTTTAAGTTTCAAGAAGTATGAAAGATGCTTCCACAAAACCAGTTGAAACTGTGTCAAAAATCCTCTTAATAAATTGTTTCATTTTTTAAATTATTAATAGATAGCAGCCAAAGTGGAAAATAGAACTTCAGGAAGAAAGATAAATTACTCTGTGCAAGGAAATCATATTATATTCTTGTGTTACAAATGCTTAAAAGAAAAGGAATAGTTACTAACTAAGTTTGTTTTGTTATTGCAAAGAAACTGTGCAAGATAACTAAATTTGTTTTATTATTGCAAAGAAACTATGCAAGTTAAATCAGTTAAAAAATATATAGTAGTTGTGTCCCAGTCAGATTCTTGGGAGCAAGGAATATTTAAATATGTCAGTTCTTCACTATTACTCTTTTTTTAAAAAAAGAAGTTTTACAGATATACCTTTTGAGCTGAACAGAGTTAATGTCAGATTTTTTTTATAGTATGAAACTAATACGCGAATACTTCACTGTGTCTTTGATTTTACAGTCATATAACTATTGTGACCATCTGCAGCAGCTGCATTTTACGAATTATTTGCTGAACCAAACTAAGTACAATGACAAAAGTAGTCATCTCAGATGTACTGTTAAAACAGAGAAAGAAAAAGGAGTATTGCTTGCCTTTTGTATAGTATGGCCATCTGCTGTACAGATGTTATTATATAGAATGACTTCAGATACAATAATTGTAGAAAATTTTCATTAAAACCTCAACAATTTGCACTTGTTTACTTGAATCTGCATAACTCCCCAGTGAGACAACACAATACGCTTGGGGTTTCTTTGGTTCTCACTAGCTTTCTCTTTGATCCTTTTTGATGTGCTGACTTTAATAAACATAGTTAAAAACACTGTTCAAAAACATCATGGAAAAAACTACAAAGGAACAATTATAGCAGTAGAAACTACTCTAATCCCTTACTTACGCAAGCTATTTTTAGTGAAATATGTTTTTTTACACATTTTATGTGGCAGTATTTTATAAACAGTGTAAACAACCCGTTTTCCAGATGAGTTTTAATGTAGGATATGAAGTTGGTTTGTAAGGAATCCTATTTGCTAGGAATTGTATAGAAAAAACACTTGCAAGAATGTATTGTCGGCATTTTTCCTACCTCATAAGGGGAAAACAAAAGTGCGTGACCTCGTGTAATGCTTTGATTTTTTAGCGTAAATTAAGAAAGGCACTTGCCATGTAGCTTTATATATGTGTATATATATATATAATTGCCAGTTTTCCCTCTAGACTTTTCTGGCTTAATCATGGAAGCTAAAGGCCTTCTGTTCTAATTTTTCCTCTCAATTTCTTATGAAAGCAAAAAAAAGTCATAGCTTCTGAAAAACAAAGCGGCTAATTAGTTGAATTATTCATTTCACGTCTAACAGAATAAATTGTAAGGGTTGATCACTCACGTTGTAGTTGGATCCACTTAAAACACTCAATTTCTACTTACCCTGATGCATTATTATACAACCCCATACCTTTAGTGTTTCAAGGGACTTCATTTTTTGGACACCCTTCACATTTTAATACATCAGTGACTTATAATAACATGGTTACTATTTCTGCTAAAATACTTACGCTCTCCTGTGTGCTTATGGTAAAATCCTGAGTACTTTGGTTCTAGTAATGTAATACTATTACAGAATGTGATGCAGTGCGTTGGCAGAAAAACAAACAAAAAAATCACTCTCCCAAGAAAGATATTATTAATTTTACTCTAGACAACGGTACAGGTATAATTTTTCTGATACCCTTAAGGGCAAGAGTTTAAGTCAGACTGATGGTAAATACAATTATTAATTGTAACCATTTTATATTTTATGGTTTAGAGTTACAGGTTAATACTTGTACAGGATTAATACATGCAAATAACAAACATTTAGCTCACTTTTTGGCGGCTTATTTGTACTGGTATTTGTACCAAACCCGCAAGCACAAGMGCTGTCGTTAGAAGCAGGTCGCTGAGTTTTGTCCGCTGAAGTATGTGGCATCTTCTAGAAAGTGGCTCAAACTCTCGAGTCTCCTGTAGGCAGTAGGATTTGCAATTGCTCGGGATTGCACTCGAGGAATGTAGCTCACTCTAGAACAGTCTCATGCCATTAAAGTCTGAATAATTTTTAGCAATAAATAGTAGGAAATTGCAATTCTAAACATGCGACTTGCAATTAATTTAGGTTGGTGCTGAAATTAGCACTACCTACCTGCCAAAAGAGCAGATAAATGAGAGAAGCTGAGGACTGCGCTCTCCCCAGAGTGAAAGTCAGCAAGAAGCCTGGAGCCTCTCGGTGAAGCCTTACTTTGTTCTGAGTGGACACAGGAGGGAAGTCTTGCTGTTCAATGTCTGAAGTTAGGGAGTTACGTACATAAAATATTTCCAAAGATCATAGACAGAATTTCCCAGCCCTTGTTCTTGTACACCGATATAATTACTTTAGCATATAAATAAGGCAAAAAAGATAAACACTAGTTGAGCCTGTGAAAATCACAAGTATTTTTAGTAACCTTAAAAGAAATTATGTACTTAAGATACTTTATTGAAATAATAAAAGTTTAATGTGGTTATTAATTGGTGCAGAGCAAAGACCAAACTTCAATTTAGAGTTAACTGACTCTCTTGAGAAAACTCTGCTAAGGCGTTGTCATAGCCTTTGGATGCTGCAGATATGCAAGTTAGCCTATGGGGAAATAAAACATTAAATTAGATATGACTACCTAAAATAATATGCAGCAGTAACAAGCCATTTACAACACCCAGAAGACCTTTGTTACTTTTAGAAAGAAATATAAACTCTTTCCAACACTTGAACAATAGGAAATTAATTCTTTGTCAGTAAAAGCCAGAGGACAAACGAAATATTTAAATGGCCACTGAGGATTGAGGTGGAAGTGCAGCTTGTAGACAGCCATACAAATCACTAACAAACCTTAATGAATATTGGGTGTGGGCATCAGGGTCCTGTCAGATTTGACACCGTGTCCCAAGTAGCTTAAACCCAACACTCAAGAAAAGGTGGAGACCTCATCAGGTCTCTAACATCTGGGATTTTATTTGTCATTTTGGCATACCCTGCAAGCGCAAAAGAAAGAGTAAAAGGGGATTATCCTGACAGTGAAATGAGTTACTGAATCTTGTGATAATGAAAAGCAGAAGAATTCTAATTCCTTTCTATAGTCCCTGAGGTGGAGGTGCGTTTATAGTTCTGCAGAAGTATAATGTAGGAGGGAAGAACAGATGGCCTAAAATCCATGAAACAAGACACCACCTAATCCCAGGACCGAGTACCACAATTAATCCTGGTCAGATTCCCTACTGGTACTTTGTAACAGGGTTCAGAATTGCTACTGATGAACTAGCATGTCAACTTAGAAAACAAATTATTTGTTTGAAAATTCACTGTCGCTTGTTGATTCAAGAAAGTGTATAAGCCTGTGGAACCATACTTATAGTTGAAATAACTTCAAAAACTAGACTTCAAATGAAATTCAATTAATAACAAATACTGTTGTTTTTGTTTCTCTCTGCTTTTATAGCAAAAGTAATTGCATGCTTTCTGAGACTGGAATCTCTTTTGTTATATGGGTTCCAGTGCTTTGCGCAGCAATAGTAGGTGGTATGTCATTTGCACAGTGTCCATTCTATAGAATATTTACGTTCACCAGGAAATACTGATAGCAGTAAAAGCTGAATCTTTTATTTGTGTATTTTATACTTTCCTGTGCAATTCCTCCTGTTCAGTCCACATTTTGCAGTGTCAGAAACAGAATGCAGAGGTCAGTCATTATCACCTGGTCTTAAGGACCAGTTCCTTAAGTTGTTTAAATTGTTGACCTGCTAGCAATGCATTTCCCCTTTCCATATGACAGGAATAGTTTTTACAGGATGAGATCACCAGCTTGCTGCCTAAACAGAAGGTGCAATTCCAGAGGAACGTTAGGTTTCTGTGTGCACACGCTTCCACCCTCTGCCTTGGACTAGCTCTGCTCCTCCTGTGGCTGTTCAGTGAGCTGAGTCAGGGAGCTGATCTGACTGAAAACTAATCCCACAGGAAAGAAAAGTGTTCAGCAAGACCATCTCTTTCGGCTGGCTCACTGGACAGGTACACTCTAGCGGCAGTGCTGACATAAAGGAGAATTCAGGAAAGTATGGAAAGGAGGGGCGGGGGAGGAAGGGTCAAAGGGAGGAGAAAATTGGAACGTAGGAGCCTGGACCTGGATTGGCTCTAATCCTGTGGAAAGGCATCTCAAGAGTGCAGGGAGATATTTTTGTCTAAATCTCTGTATTCAATTTGTATAGCCAGGGCATGTCTGTCAAGATTTGGACTTCCACCAGCATATTTCACTGGGTTATAGAGGCTAAAGCAGCTCATCTAGTTCATGGACTATTTAGTTTATTAGGGCAGCTGAAATCCACTGAATCAAGCATAGAGAAGAGGAATGAGACCAAAGCTGTAATTCTAATTCAACCTCGTGGCAATTATACAAGGCTACATTTTCAGAGCCATCCGCTATTTTGTGGTGCTTTGTTTATGGGGTGACCATTCGTCTGCTGATTTTTTTTAATTGTTCTGAATATCTACAGCTATACCAGTCGGTGAGAGTTGCAGGTACTAAGTGTCTCCTGAAAATAGGCCACTGTTTTCAACCAACCACCTAAAATTAAGATGCACGAATGTATAGATACTTCCTTTTAAAAATTAAGACCTTCTCCATGCCCAAGTGTAAAGCTGAAGTAGGACTGTTTAGTCACTTTTCTAAAAACTGATATCTTAAGATAAAACATTTTATGATACAGGATCCAAATGTTACTCATGTCAGTATAGTCGTGTCAGAAGTGAAAGCTGGCCTCACGGGTATGAAATGAACACTGCATTTTTTTGCTTTCTGTTATGTATTTTTCTCTACTTAATTAGAATAAGACAGTGCAGTTAGAGCTTTACAAAGACCCATGATTATTCTATACCTAATACAGTGTTGAATTTAATATGACCTCTGCGATCAGGCATTACAGAATCCAGAAGTATCAAATCAACAAGTGAATTGAGATTTTTCAGATATTTGTTGTTCAGTTGTGTAGTGAACGCAATGTACCTGCCCAGCTTTTCTTTAAGGGAGATGAGCTCATTTCAGATAGATAACCATCTTTGACTTCTCTTCTGATTCATCACTGACCTGAACTCCATTTGAACCTTGTTAGACACAAAACAAGCAGGATTCCTGGCCTGAGCTATAAAATATAATTAAGCCCTTTTGAAATGATGTGTAAAAGAACATAGCTTTACCCCCACTATAACCACTACCACCACCACAACCAATAAAGTTAAATCAAGCACTGCCTGTAATGGATTAAAATAATAAATGTTCCTGGATTTTAGTGTTTGAAGTATTTGAAGAAAACAGGCTCCCAGCAGCCAGGACTGCTGAATGCATGGGGACATTTATTAGTGACGAATTCAAGGATTTGGCCTGTTCAAGATCATTACTTTCTGTTTACCGTGTGTTACACATCTCGTGTTTTTACTGAGCCCACATGTGTCCCTATGTAATGCTGAAAAAACTCTCTTTCAGTAAAGGATTGCTAATTGGCAATGTAGAAATACTGTTCTCCGGTGGCGGGGGGGGGACTGAGCCATCGCAAGATTCCCGTTGGCCTTAATGAGAAACCCAGCGTAGTCACTGGACTGCTAACTACCTCCCTCCGGGAGAATTGGCCCTTATTACACGTCGCACGGTTTGCTTGCTACTGCTGTTACCAGCCCTGAATAAATGGGCTGACTTTTACATTAACTGCASTGTTTGCCCTGCCGTTGTGTCAGCAGCTGCGATTCGAAGCTTTGTCGCCCTTTTCTCTCGGAAGCTTCTTCTTGGAGGATGCCTGTAAACAAAGCAGCGTAACTGTATTAGCACCTMCTGCCGCATCAGGCATCTGAAGTTTTCGAAAGAAGAAAAAAAATGTCATTTAGATCGTTATATCTAATGTAACATATAGCGGCACGTATAGGTACTCAAAGCTGTCTTAGTTTCTTTGGCAACTGTAAAATAGATGTYAAAGGTGCAAATAGGAAGCACGAACGCTCAAGGGTCAATATCACAGATTACCACCTTTGTAACGTGCGGTGTTAAAGTGGAAGTGAATCGGGGAAACCGCTGGCTGGCTGACGCCCGGCAGCCGGCTCATCGCTTGGCCGTGCCGCCGCGAAGGGCCCGCGGGCGAGCCTGGCTGCTCGTCGTGGCGCGCAGCCGTCCCCGGCCCGGCACGGCCCGCTGGCCGCTGCCCTGGTGCGTCCTGCCCGGGCAGAGCCACAGGCGCTGTGGGACGCCGTCGTGCTCCTGAGCTTTCCTTTTTTWAAAAAAAAAAAAAAATGGTCCTATACAGAAACGTGCCGCTGAAGGTGTGCCGCGTTGCATTAGGTGACGGTGCAGTCAAACAAACAGGGTTTGCGCCTACCTGAGGAAGAGCAAAGCGCCTGCAGGAGTCCACAGGGCGTAAGAGGAGGGAAGAAATACTCTGCAGCATTTCCACTTCCTTCATTTGGAGCGGATTCAAATATCAATATTTTTAAATGTTTTTGAAAACAAAAAGTCCATGCTCCCGGCCAAAATATTGTCTCTCCCTTTGTGAAACAGGAAGAATAAAAAAACACCTCTTAACACCTCTCTTAACACCTGTTTTGCTTAAACACACAGTGATTGTTATTTAAAGCAAGGATTGGTTTTTAGTTTATTTTACTTGCTGCATTTATTAAAATGGGCCAGCTCTTTTGTTTTCTGTGTGCACACACAAATACACTCACACGTGCACACAGAGCAGTTTTAACTGTCGTGGAGCCGCCTGTTGTTGGTAAACCCTCACATCCTTGCATCGAGCTGCTCAGATTCTGTGAGATGTCTTCATAAAGGTTATGTTAGYATAAATCAAGTCAGTAATGATAAAAAAATTAAGGATGATACAACATCAAAGCTAATGTCTGTTAGGAAATTTTCTTCTATTAAGTGTTCTCTTATAATGGTCTCCCTCTTTAATTTCTATGCAAGTTAATTTCTTGATACTACTGAACAAGTGCTAGCAGTTTTTCATACACCCCTACGTTATTTCCTGATTAGCATAAAAATGCCTGGATATTCCTTTAAAGCATATGTCATCATAAGGTAATCCTTGCGGTGACATACAGAAGCCTGATTTGAACTGTATTTTGCTCAGCTAGCGTGGCAGCATGCTGGAGTGCAGTTGTGGGTCTGGGTGCAGCCTGACAACGGCTGGGTTGGCAGCATTTTTTAAACAATGTCCAAAGCAAGTGGTTCATATTTATTAGTCTCTTGGAGGAGTATTTTAAAAGTCATGAAACTGTTTGTTCCTAGAAGTAAATTATTGCTCATACTGAAAAGTGTGTTGGTGTTCATGAGCAATAATCCAAACAGAACAAGTTAACTTCTACATATCACAACAATCGTTTATGAAGATGTATTGCTTCTTCGTGGTGCCATCCCAAGTTCACTTTGAATGGAGACTTTGATTTAATCTGTTTAAAGTGAAGTCAGAATTCTACAATAGATGTTTGTGAGAGATGCATGGAAGAAATGACTGAAAATAGTGTGGGGAGAAAAAAAAAGCAGAGGAGAATTAGTTTACATCTTTACCTTTCCAAGATGACTGCTTTAGTCATAGGAAAGCAACTTCACTAGCAGAGCTTATACTTTGAATTTTAGTGTGGCATTTAGCAATTCTAAAATAAGCTCTTTTAGTGTATACTGATGTTTCGTCACTCCCTATCCTTAGGATCTGAGCTTATTTCTTTCCTAACATCATTCTCTTAGGATCTCCATGGTATTGATACCTTCTCCTGAAAAAAAGTTCCCTTAAGCCCAGAGATCTCTTTGTTTACTACTGCTTTTTTAGGGTTTGTACCTGCTTGTCAATCCTTACCTGTGTTTTTAAGTACTTTTCTCCTAGCTCCCTCAAGATTTCACTTTGTGCAAGCTTCTCTGAATATTCTTTACAATTTTTTTCATTAACTGCTTGTTAGTTTACATATTAAGATTCACTTCATCCCCAAGAAAGTGTGTAGATACAACTACTGAGAAGGAGGAGGGTGTCATTCTTGCCTGTAGGGAGTAGAATCTGTGTCCCAGTGAGAAGCAAATAAAACTGTCGTTGGGTCCCTGTGCTTTACCTGGTATTTGTAGGACCTAATCCATGGAGGTGTTTTGTAACATTTAATTTACAGGTTTAAAATTTGCTCACACTTCTTTCTTTCCTCTACTTTGTCTTCATTTCTCATTATTTATATGGTGTTTGAAAAAGGCACTGCTGATTTAGAACCAATGGGATTATGTGCTGAATGTTCAGTTCTGTTTTTAAGCCATTGGATATTGTGTTTTCTTTGTATTTGTGGAGATGAGATGACAAGAGAAAAAGGCTGCAAAACAGTATCCTCATAATTCTTCAACATCTAATCCCAATGAAAAATGAGTAAATAAAACCACTTGCATTCTGCTCTCCTTTTTTTTCCCTTTTGTTATTTCTGTAGCTTGGTATATATTCCAATAAAACTATAGACCATTTCTGTATATGGCAGAATTGTACAGTAGTTACCAAAAATTTTTAAATCAGTGTTTAAAATCAGTTTCAATAAAGACTGTAAAAAATTCAAATGTTCGAATATTGTAGTTTCCCTTAAAATAGCCAAACTGAGAACAGCAGGGTATACTCTTCCCATAAAAGCACCTCTTTTTCTTGGTTAAGACTGTGTGTAATGCTGATTCATTCCACAGTTTTACAGAATCAAGTTTGATCCTCAAACAAAAGGAGACATTGTCATGGCGTTGATGTTTATTTTCTTGATTATCACTGGAATTTAGTGTCAAGAAAATGCTGAACAGTTTCTGACTCTACTTGTTACATAAAAGACGGTTACAAATGAGACCAGCCCCAGAGATTCAGCAGGCAGCTGAAACAACCCAGAGCTAAAACCCCGTTCACAGTTATGGCAACAGTCCTGTTGATTGGCATGGGACAAAGATTCACTTGAGGACTTAATCATCCTTACTAAACTCTAAACTGCTCAAGGGAAGAGTTCTTCCTGTTTGTGATTCCTACTAAAGTTAAATACAATCCAATAGCAACATATATATATATAATAGCAACATTATAAGTTGGGCCAACTTCCTAGTGGATGATGGGTATTTCAAAAAAAAAAAAAAAAGTTCCCATATATTTCCTTACATTGTATAAAATATTTCCTAGTGTTAAGAAATAATCATAATTCCCAGAATGCAGGCAGATTTTTTTCTCGCTTCTAAAAGAGATTCATAGCAGAAGTTTTACTGCAATGTATTCAAAACAGAGTTCTATTTTAGTGGGGTATTTCTACCAGCAGAGGTATGAAAAATCAAAATGGAGCAATACCTTGGAACATCTGTATGTAAGCCTGAGGTGTTTTTTAATCTTCGGTCTTTTGTAAATATCCAATTTCATTAGAAAAATACGCCATGGGCATTATAAAGTTGGTATGGTGACATTCAATATTCAGAATGTGGATTCCAAATATGGACAGCAGAAGAGAAAAAAAGTTAACCCAGGCTCAGATGTAGTATTTTTTAAATTAATACACAAAGAATAAGGAGATACTAAGTGTGATTTGTTTTCTTAAATTGTGATTTGCAGTAACTTAAATTCACAAGAGATATGACATTTCTCAAAGGTGTTTGTTAGGTAAAAATGTTTGTCTTTATCGAGAATACGTAAGTCTGATCATAAATCTAACCTGCCATTATCTTTTTATGTTTTATAAAACTATGTAAACTGCAAATGGTTATGATGTGAAAAGTTTAGATTAAACTGATTTTTTCGTAAACACGTTATGTATTTTGAGTTATAGTAATTGTTCTGAATTACTTGAATTCAAATATTTCCCTTTTTCTCCTCCTAAGCACTCCAAAGTCTAGCAAAGCAATACTTCATAGTAAGTAACCTGAACAATAGCAGAGAGAATTGTTCAAAATAGCTATTTCCTATCAGTTTAAAATATAATCAAGTGAAGCAGCTGTTCTTACTCTTAATATACTCTTTTGAAAAAATTTCATAGTTTAATGAAAAATGTCTCTTCTCATAAACCTTAAAATACTCACACATGTAAAAGTCATAATGTTTTGGCAAATAGTTCTTTGGAAGGAATGTGCACAAACCGTACCTGCTCCACAACTGGAACACTGCGTACAGGATACTCAGTCATGCTGGAAGAGTGAACTGAAAAAGAAACAGAAGTCTCGGGGTCTCATTGTAGCCCTCTTCCTGGAGAGTGGTTGTCCACCCAGGTAGTTCCTTGCAAGTCCATGGGACTGCTTGTGTACTACGATTGCTTACTGGTATGGATTTACAGTCTCCTGCTAAAGTGAATTCAGCAAGCAGGCACATAATTATTAGGAGAAAAAAAATACTGCAAGGATAAACTGTCTCTCTCTCTCTTTTTAGGGATTCATGGATCTTCTTTTGTCCTTGACATAGAAGATTTCCTACTTAAAACAAGTCTCAAAGAAAGAAGTAGATCTCTACTTGGCCCTTTCTACTGCTCTGTTAATGTGGAAGCCAAGTGGTGTAAGCACAGCGGTGATCCTGGCCTGGAGCAATCTATTCCAAAAATGTACCTTGATTTGAGAGGAGGGCTGCTGCAGGTCTGTATGAGGTGCTTACGGTGCTGATACTGAACTGGATTGGCTTTGGATGACTGAGGTTTTTTTCTAAAAAACTGCATGGGAGACTGTGAAGCTTTGCAGCCTAAAACAGTTCATTAAGCTCTTTTTTTAATTTTTAATAGAATTATCTATTATTTTATACAGAACTGTTGATTGAAAAATTGAAAATTGTTTATTTTTTTTTTTTTTTTTTTTTTTTTTTTTTTTTTTTTTTTTTTTTTTTTTTTTTTAGATGCTGCTTAGGCCACGTATTGTAGCTATATGTGTGTGTTCCCCTAAAAGTACTGGATCGGATTGCCAGCATGTAATAGTTAGGGCCCTGATCCGATGTGTGTGTCTGTGTCTCTGTCCATGAGCTACGTATATGTAATGCCTAAGCGTAGTTTTAAGAAATATATATCCTTTCTTTTTAAATTTACACTGATTTCCCAGGGGACTACTTATTAACTATTGTTTGTAACAATTAATACTCAGTTTTCCATGCTATCCTCTCCTTACTGTAAGTGCCCATAACTTGAAACCAGTCCAAGAAGCATGGGAGTTCCTGAAATGAAAAATAGATTTTGTGGGACTTAAGTGGGCTTTAAGATATGTAGCTTGTTTTAATTATTTTTATTGTAGTATCTATACACACTAAATGTTTTAAAATAAATAAATAAACCAAGCATATAAATTCTAAAAAGGAAATTTTGACATTAGTCATGTAGTTAAACTTTTTCCCAGAACTGACATCAGAAGAAGTTCTTCAAACCACAGCATTTGGAACAGTACTAGTTGAATAATATGTATAAAAAATATATATTTTAATGAGTAAATAATGTCAGTTTGCTTCTCTGTTTCTTTCTCATTTATTATCTATAGGTATTTGGCTGGCCACATCTGGATATTATTATAATTAAATTTTTAGTTAAATTTTTCCCCAAAAATTGTCATTTAGACAAAGACCAGAAATAAATTATATGATTCAAGTATCTGACCAGGAAGAATAGCTTTGAGAATGCTAACAGAAGTATTAGCAGTTCTGTTTCAAATAAATTTATTTACAGCTAATGATTTTGTCAACTCCAGATATGACCTCATCTTCTACCACTATTAATTTGTATTACAGTAGAGCCTAGAGAGCTGACATAAGAGTACTGCCTCATCTGTAAACGCATCTAGCAGGAGTTCCCTGCTCTAGACCTCCAACTGCCTGATGATAAAACAAATAAAAGTGGGGAGAAAAAAGAATTCCCCTCTGCGGCATGAGTCMGGGCTGGAGGCCTCTGGCGTTGTCCTGAGGCTGCACTTCCAAGAGGTGGTGCGAGACCAGCTGTGGGAGCCTGAGCCCAGAGTTACTCTGGGAACTCTGGACGTGCTGAATTAAGGCAATTACCTGGGCAGCCGCAAGCTATTTACTTTATCATGGCTGAGCCATGCATAAATCCTGCTACCGTACCTGTAAGCCTCCTTGGTAGGGCAAACAGCAAATGCTGCTTATTGTGCCTTGCAGCTCTTGACGTGGGCTACCTATGTTCTTCTGCTATAGTCTCCCATTTCCAAACAGCCTAAGGCTCCCCTTAGCTCAGGACCCTCTGTAGTTTACTCTTCGATAGTTTACTCTTTATGTGCAGACAGGGCTTGTTCACTCCTACTCTACCATGAACTTTTAAGAGASCATCTGGTGATTTAGATTTCATCCTGCACTGATTCTAAATCATGTTTGTTAATTCTTTAATTAATGATTAAAGTTGCTTCTTAGTTTTTCCTGTTAYTTCTGGGCCCACTTCTGCCCATGAAAAGTGAAGGACTAAATGGAGGGCYGTGGGGAGAACTTGTTATTGTACCGGTCTGACCACAGGATGAGCTGGAGTGCCCAGAGTTCAGATTAGTGGAAGGTGCTGGGGTATTGTACCACATACCTTCCTACCTGAGAAACAAAAGTAGTTGAGAGATAGTGGCAGGACAGCCAGCGTCACTGCTGTTGTGGTTTGTCCTCCTTCGTGGGATTCTTTCAAACATGAGTTTAGTTTGAGAAAAGCAGCACTGCTTGTCAAAGCAGGGGGGAGGAAGACTGTCAACTTGCCTTTTCTTTTGCTATAAAGTGTATGAATCTTCTAGATTTTGAATGCCAGTTTACCTTAGATTTTTTTTTATTTCTGTTTGAAACTTCAAGTTGCRCTCTCAGAACTTATAGTACATCCAATTCATATTCTGTGTATACTCAGTATTTGTGACTTGAGATGATCTTCAGTATATCTTTCTAGTCATCCTTCTTGCGGTGTTGCTTATTCAGGTGTTAATGCAGTCCAAAATTGCAGTTTTGGAGCACTGTGCTCTTTGAGCAATTTAGACTTTATATCTCTAAGAACTTTTGTCATATCTTAAACTGCAAAACTTTTGACTGGCCATAGCATTATATACTGTGTTCAGCTCTATGTTTTCTGCATATCATTTTTTAGTTCTATGCTCTTCCAGGCAACACCTGTAACAACTCTAACTGGTTTATTAATGTTTTCCTTAGAATGATGAAAAGAACAAATTTACCAAATGATTTTGTAAAGGTTTTTTGTTATTCTCATTCCTTTTTTTTCACATTAAGGATATTGGCACACAAGTTAGGTGTGAGTAGAGCAGGCAAAAAGCAATATATAGTTCTTATTATTTTGTTCTTTTTTCTTCTTCAAAAATGTTTAAGTATTTGTAGGTAATTGTTTTATCTCTTCCCCTCCCTCCCCCCCACCAGGTTTTCTGGGGTCAGGAGCATTTGAACTGTTTAGTTCTTCTCCAGGAGCTTCTGCAGGGGTACCTCACTAAAAACAGCAGTGCAGAATCATTCATGTCTGAACATACATATCCCACTTGTTCTTCTGGAGCAAGGAATCAGGCCTCAAAAACTGAGCATACCTCAGATGATCTGAGAACAGGCCTGTTCCAGTATATACAAGATGCAGGTAAGAAGAATATTATTACTTTCTTGTTAATTATAACATAAATAGATTAATAACCTATTAAGCATTAGTTGCCTAGTCTTTACTTTTTTGGGAAAAGAAATTGAAAAGACATCTGCTAAAATGAAAAAAATACTTTTTGATTTCTTTCCATTAGGCTGTAATCTTTTAAAAGTCAGGGAAATTGCTTTTTTATTTTCTCTCCTTTTGATCCTGAGGGGTTTATTTTTAACTACTTTAGTCTCATAAACCAGCATGTTTCTTTTTAGAAATTATATAACAGATTATAGCTTTCTTTCGTTTGACAGAAGCACAAAAACTGCCTGGTGCCTATGAAGTTGTGTTTTACAATGAAACTGAGGATAGCCCAGGAATGATGCTATGGAGATATCCAGAACCCAGAGTGCTCACTCTAGTAAGAATTAACCCTGTTCCTTTTAATACCACTGAAGACCCGGATATTAGCACTGCTGACCTAGGAGATGTTCTTCAGGTGGGTAATGAAAGTTTTTTTACCTTCATTAACAAAAGAAAGTATTAAAATGTTATGAAATGAATGTTTTAGAAGTTGTGGTTATTAAAAATGAGCACAAAACAAATGTCAGGAGCTCTATAAAAACAATAGGATATAAATTCTGCAGCCTGAACACATCTTTAGTTTAAAACTTCTTATGCAAACATCTTAACCACTTACCTGTATTTTTTTTCCGTGACTTAATAAGCTATAGCTAACTCTATCAGTCCTGGTTTGCAAGCATACACAGTTTTTATTCTTGGTTCATGTCACTGATCAGTCTTTATTTAAAGACCTCGTTTAATTTGAACCTGAAACATGTAAAGAAGGATTTGGTCCGAAATTCCCAAGATTCACTGGAATTCATGAACTAAAACTCCAAGCTTACCATCGTCTTCTGCGTCTGTGATGGTAGATAGCAAGGCTGCTTCTGTTAAGATCCACAGTGCACAGAGGACCTATTTTCACAGAATCACAAAACAATTGGGGTTGAAAGGGATCTCTCTGGAGATCATCTGGTCCAACCCCCCTGCTTAAGCAGGGTCACCTAGGGCAGGTTGCTCTCRGCCTTGTCCAGCCGRGGTTTGAATATCTCCAAGAATGGAGACTCCACAACCTCCCTGGACAACCTGTGSCAGTGGCTCMGTCACCSTGACAGTAAAGAAGCGCTTTCTTATGTTTAGATGGAAATTCCTGTTTTTCTGTTTGTACCCGCTGCCTCTTGTCCTCTCACTGGGCACCACTGAAAAGAGTCTGAGCCCTGTCCTTTGACACACTCCCGTCAGGTATTTATACACATGGATCAGATCCCCGAGTTTTATCTTCCTCAGCTGGAACAATCCCAGCTCCCGCAGCCTCTCCTCATATGAGAAATGCTGCAGTCCCTTAGTCACGACTCATGCCAGTATGTCTGTGTCTCTCTGGCACTGGGGAGGCCAGCTCTGGACCCAGCACTTCCAAATGGACCTCAGCAGTGCTGAGTAAAGGGGTAGGATCATTTTCCTCAACATGCTGGCAAAGCTCTGCCTAATACAGCCCAGGATGCCATTGACTGCCTTTCCTACGGGGGCACATTGCTCTTGGGCATCTCTCATTTTTTTGCTTTGGGAAGAAGGCAGTCCAGTTTGACTATTAGAGAGYGTGGAACTGTCCTTCAAAGGAGAACTGAGTTCAGCAGCTTTGTGGTTATGTGCCTCAAAAATAGACCTGTACCTAATGACTGCATTGATCTTTAACTTTCAAACTTTTGGCTCTCCAAAATACTCAATTACATAGTTATACCCTCTCCTATCTAATATGATTCGTATTTATAAATTCACTTGTTCCTTGCAAAACTATTTCAATTTTTGTTCAATTTTAAGTTTTTTAGTCTTGTTTTTCTTTTTGTGTTGCAGATTGAATCTTTTTTTATTCATTTGAATCAGCTTGTTGAATAGTGTTACAAGTTAAAGGAATTAAATAAAATATCTCCCAATTCTCCCTACTTGTTCAGAAATATTGAATTATGTTTCATTATAGCTATATATTTTTAATTGCTTTTAAAAATTGAATTATACAGCAATATGCTTTTTGTTATGGATAGGTAGGATTATCTTCCTCAGATAAATGGTATAATGTTATTACAATGCACATACTGTTAGTGAGATCATGCAAATGTCTTGCCAAGTTCTTTGTCCTCTAGACAACTAAATGTCAGCTCCTTTCAGTTATATAAAAATTAAAATAAAATTGAAAAAAATTAACTCCTTTTGGCCTGAGGTCTGAAAATTGTGTAATTGTATACTTTCTTGATGATCCTATTAGGTTTCTATGAAAACCAGCAATTTTCCTACTTTCAGGAGAGTATTTTTAGAGCAGGGCACACCAATTTTTTGCTGGAAGCACATTAAGCTCCAATTATAGATAACAGATACCATGAGCATAATGTATGTGCTTTTATAATAGTATGTCCCTGTGCAGTGGGCATAGGTTCTTCTTTAGGTGGACATCAGCACGAACTCTACTGCATATGCCACTGGGCTTTTTCTACTAGCATGAATGTTCTGCTTCTTTGTACTTCCATACTACAGTATAGAGAAAAGAGGGTATTTACAATCCTCTTTCATTTSTCCTGGGACTGCTTGGTATGGTAAGACAGAAATTAGGAAGTGCTCAGCTGCCAGTTCTCAGGTCCAGTAAACTTTTACAGATCTTCAAGTAAGTATTCAGAGTTGCATTTAAACTTGCACATTTATTAGGGGGAAGCATTTCCATCAGTCTTGCTTTGGCTTGGTAGTCAAGCATACCTGTACAATTTCCCYCTCTGGTGATTTTTACTATGGCAGACTCTCTTCTTGTAAGCTTTAAAATCTGTCAATTTTGTGATGAATTCTTTGGAAGTCTTTGTTTAATAGCTTGAGCTTTCCGTTACAAGGGAATAGAGTAAAGATATCAGCCAACTTAGAGCATAAGGTCATATCTGTGTTCTTGGCTAACATGTCTATGCAGAAACTCTGGTGTTGTGCACATGGAGCGCACAAATGCTTGCATAAGGATCCATATTTTGGTAGCTGATAATTATGACAGTAGCTGTTGCCTGGCTATAAGTGGTGATTTATCACATTCCAAAAATGGCAATGCACGTACACAGAGCAGCTCTGCACAATGTAGATAAGCAGATATTTAAATCACAGTCAGTATGCATTTTTTGATTAATCCAACATAGATATTTGAATGGAACAGTCAATTTTCAAATGCTTTAGCTAAAGTACACTTACCAAATACTTATCTCAAACTTTTGAAACTGACTTTAATATCAGAAGGCCTTTGATCAGACACTACTTTTTCCCAGTATGGATATACATCTGTCTCTTAATGTGCCGTGTATTTATTGAGTATAGAAATACAGAATGCCATTTCTAAGAGGGAAATTAAAAATGAAAGAGCAAAAAAACAAAGSAACACTTTTATTTTAATTTACTTCTTGACATGAAACAGTAGAGGAACATCTGTAAGCCAAAGACTTCAGCTTTTTTGAAAAAGGAGCTAAATTTAAAGACGATAATGATATCAAAGTATATTAAAAATATATTTTAAAAACTTTCCAAAGATCATGTATATCTTCAAATGTTAGGAGGATCCATAATGTCACCAGCTGTGTTACTAGTCTCCCTTAATCCTTTACTTCACATAAATCAAGGCAAAGGTGCACTTCTGTAATTTGTCTTGTGTTTAACAGATTTAAACTTTGGCCAGTTTTGTGTTCTTTCATTCGCAAGTAAATTGCTGTGACATTTCATCTAGCTTTCTATCTTTGTTAAACTCCTTTTGGCATATCGTTTTAATCATGAGTAGATGTTAGAAGTCTTTTTGTTTCTATAACTATTCTTCAAATTCTTGGAACTTGAAAAAGCTTCACCATAAAGAGAATTTTGCTAGTTATTAGAGTTGCATATCATCTACTGTGGCCAAAGAATAAGCTAACAGCTTCAGATTGTAAGAGCTGATATGAACCTTATTATTTCTGTAAAACTTTACTGCTATTTCCAAATTGTCCCAGGAGCTTATCTTCTTGTATTTTTTACTTCTGTTGTTGCAAGGGTGACCAGTTTCACTGGTCAAGTTTCTAGTATTTTATTTTCKTTACAATACTAATATCATTGCTTTTGTTTGTGGAGAGAAAACGAAGAACTGATGTTTCTACCATGCTGTTGCATATTGCATTTTCTTTAGTGATTTCAAATAAAAGTCTGATGAAGTTTTGTTTGAAAGAAGTGAAAGAGAATCCCAGTTACATTCACAAGAAACCTTGTCAAGAGTGTATTTCTTTGGGGAGATTGAAAAGATTTGGGTGTGTTCTCCTTCCTGATCCCTTGGCATTACAACCCCTTTCTATTTAATTGGTAATCCCGCATTGTCCCTTTTTCACATGCCACAAGCCTTATGTGGCTCTATGTGATTTGCCATTGTTTCAGATAACTAGTATTTGATGAAACACCTTTAGACTTCCATGATAGCTCTTCTTAATTTGTTAAGGAGTTCCTGTTCAGTGACATAAGGTATTTCTTATACTGAGGTACTAAAACTGCTATCTGGCACCATGTCTAGCCCTTTTTGACCTGCTGAGCAGAAGATCTGAGGCACAGATGTAATTTAATCTCTCTCTTATATTGGTGGTTCTTTGACAGGGTGAGTCCTAATTTATCCACACAATTCCAAAAATTTTTCTTTGTAGTCTGCATTGAGAACAGAAGAAACTCTTTAAGCATCCTACAAATTAAATATCAAAATGTATTGGTAAGAAAATTGCCATGATTTCAGGTTGAAGATATGATATATGCCAGAAAAAAACATTATTTAAATCCAAGAACCATGCTAGTTTTGTAGATCACTAGCTTACAAATCATTACAACTAAAAATATCAGTGGGTGGTTACTATTAATAAATAAATAAATAAAGAGATATCTAAATTAATATAAAGAGATGTCATGCATCATTTTTAGGGGAAATTTGTCTCTTCCAAAATGACTTTTGTAAATGTGAGAGAAACAAAAACACATTTGGTTTAGGGTACCTTTGTTACATTTCTTCTTACTGTATGCCTGCATCACTGCCCAGATCTTTTTTTTTTTGAATCTATCTTCTTGTGACAGTTTTAAAGTTTAGAATAGTAATTAAGTAATTAAGTACTTAAGTACTTAAGTAATTAATACAACATATGTATTTGCAAGTCTTTTATTAATGAAAAAAGTACCCACGATGGCATTTTAAAATACAAATTCAATCCCTCATCCTGTCCTCTTGCATCCAGCAGCATTGGTATCAGTGTACATCATCTTTCCATACGAACTTTGTTTCTCTCTCTTCATCTTATGAACTACTTAATAATCTTATAGTAGCAGTATGTGACTGTTGGATATAATCACACTGCAGTCTAGAGTTTAGAAAGCTTGGATGGGCAAATAAGGTTTGTTGATTCAAAAGCTGGACAGCCATTTCAATGCTAACGTTCCATATCTTTGCAAAGTCTTGTTTTATAATTACATTTAACACACTAAAAACACTTGCTAGCTGGAAAAATACTCTCAGTGAAGGTAAACCATTGCTTTGTTTACTAACAGTTATTTATTAAGTTTGTGAGGGGTTTTTGTTTGTTTTTTTGGGTTTTTTTTTTTTGTTTTTGTTTTTTTTTTTTTTTTTTTTTTACCAACACATTTGGCTTTGTACCTGAAATATTTTCTTTTACTCAGCACAGCTGAGCCACTAAAATCATCAGCCTTACATCAGTAAGACTAAAGGCTGTCCTGCTAGTTTAATGATGGTTGCAGAGAGTTGTAACATGTCCACTCAGACTCTTCAGTCCTCCTGGAAGGGAGGTGAAAGTCAACGCTATTGCAAGACCACTACAACTAAGGTAGTTTCTGTGCATGACTTGATATGATCTACATCTTCAGGATGCAGGATACTTTAAGATCTGTTTTATCTTTATGTGGGAGCAAGTATTCTAGAAAAACTACATAAATTTCTCACAACCTGATTAGTGGAACTGCTATCCAGTATAACTGTAAATTCTCATTAGGGTTCAATGCTAAAATCCTGAAAATAAAAATGAAAAATAAAGTTATTGTGAATTCCTTAAATTATATGTATTTGTGTGAATGCACACAAAGAATTCTGCATGGGACAGGGGCATGACCATTGTCTGTCTTTTTTTAATGTTCTATTTCTTTCTTCCCCCAATATCCTCATTTATGCTGTCGCAATCACAACTCAAGCCTGTGTCATGGACCATCTTGCAGCTGGTACTTAGCTAGTCTATTAGCATTTGTCTTCATCTGGTTTTGAGCTATCTGATGCACTTAGTTCACATTACCTTCACCCAGCTAATAAAACACCTCTTATTTTTCAGTTAGTTACAATGGTTAGTTGTCCTTTTACTCCAACATCCATATTTTTTTTGTATGTATGCTTTAGCCTACTGTAAATTTAATGCTGTTGATGACTTATGCCAAGGTCTGGCCTTATTAGTGCTAACTCATGTCTGTCAACAATGCAGTATAGCTATTTACAACTTTACAACACTTTCAATATAAATATTTCATTGCATTTTCAAAACAGGCATCTTAACATCTGAAATATCAAAGTAAGATATTTTAAAAATTACATATTTCAAGAATATGAATTGGAATAAAGTGAAGTAAAAATCAATTTGTCATTGTCCATAATTTTTCGGGGGTGCAGCTTTACATGGCTACCTGAAAAGAGCTAATATCAGATTCCACATCAAGAAAGAAGTGTGCTGTGTAAGCAGGATACTGCTTTTCTCTAAACATCTTTCTAGTTCTTTGATCAAAACTATTAAACTCTTACATCTATATAACTCTTAACTTTTGTATCACCTTCTGTTTCAATACTACTAATGGTTGCCTGTTATCTAAACTGTGAGAATTTATTGACTGGTGTTTGTGAAGGTCTAGATACAGCTAAATATCTTAGTAAAAACAACTGTGGGAGGACGGAGTATACGCAAGAGCAATAAATTTATGTTCTCATGAGAATAAACAGCAAATAGGCTCTATCTTGTACAAGTAGCATGATAAATACTGGCTCAAAGCCACTGCTAAAGCACTCCTTGTGTAATGGGGATGTACAGAAGAGACTTTTCAGGCAACAGGAGACTCAAATGTTGGTAAAGGCATACCTTTTTGATCTTGACTACTGAGAAGATTATTTTTAAAATACATGGAGAAGAAAAAATGTATTCCACCCTACTGATCATTTCACTTAGGACAACACACATTTCATAAGAGTGAAATTAATCCCAGTGCTAATTCCATCTCATGTCTCTTCAGGCTAAGGTAATTCATTACTGCCCAAATCAGCGAGGACAAAGGGAAGAACAGTGTTGGAATCACAGCTCAGAAGCAGGGAAAAGCCCAAACTCATAAAATTTTCACAGAATGAATTGAAAAGATATTAAGCAAGAGCAGGAGAGAGAAGGAGAAATGCCATTGCTTTAAAATGTTGGAGAGTGGTACTGGTACATCAAAAGGGATATTCTGTGAGATGTTTCAGTTACWACAAATGAAACTTTTAAATCAGTCTAGTAGATCAATGGTGAGGGAAGGTCACAGGGCTGAAGATACAGGGATGTGTGTCTTTTAAATGTTTTTTTTTATGTACTTTAAAAAATATGGACACAAAATTAGGGAGATGAAGCCTGCTGTTATTGCTCCAAAACAGTTGCTTTAACATTTAGGGCACACTCTCTTGTACAGGCAATTTCTGTAGAAAGAAGACACTGGAATTGTGCAGATGTTTCTAGATTTGGCTCCATAAGTATTCACACATGAAGACTTAATTAAGGTATGCCTCAGTTTCCCAGTTTAACTGTCAAGTCTGTTCTGTAAAGCAACCAGCTCATGGTTATAGGGCAGCAGATCTTTCATTTGCTCATCGATACTCTTGCATCTTAGCAGTTACAGTTAGAATTTGCTGCTGGTGGTGAGTCTCTTTCTGATGAATCTGTCCATAAAATCAGGTTGCCCATTGAGAACTTTGCTTTGTGGCAATCTCTGTGCTTCAGAATACGTTTTAAAGTGTTCATGGAAACACTACTTTCTCAGCCCTGTTTCTTCTGGTTGCCTTGGAGATGTAGCATTTTTCTGGCAAGCAAGGAGTAAGCACGACCATTCCCAGTTCCGGGCAATAGTTATGGTCGTGCAGGTAATGCCACTATGCCAGTACAGAAAGAAGAATATATTTCACATTGTAATTAGGGATGGTAATGTGTGTTTCGGAGCTGTCTTGTAAGGCTGTATATAACCATGCTTGTACAGTTTCTTGAATCTGTTGAACTGAGAGAAGTGAAGTAAGAGTTGAAGAGGGATAAGCGTTTTTCACCTCTTTATGATTTTTACGGTTTGAAGGAGGGAGTTACAATAAATACATTTTTTTGCTTTATTGGTTTGATAGTGGCATTCAAATTGTTCAAATACTGGACTAAGGTACATTTAGGCATAGCTACATTTAAGCCTGAAGAAAATACTGGCAAATACTTGCTCTGAGGAGATTAAAACTATACTTCTGCTATACTTCTAGTTACCCAAAGTCTTCCTGTGTTTTCCTGCAGTCTTGAGAATCTCGGATTTGTTTTTGCCTTTGCCTCATATTAGCCTATATTCACTCAGAAGGATGAAGAGGAGTTCTTGATGCACAATACTCTAAGAAGAGTTTACTTTCCTTATTTCATCAGGGCTGTATTTTTATATCACTTATCTTTACCAGGAGCAAGTTTGGCAGCTTGAGGTTGGAAGTGGGGGAAGCAAAGATTGGGGGATCATTTTGTATGCCATGAAGGAAGTTTTCTGCTTTTGGGGGGCAAGCAGGTGAGCGAGACAGACAGGCGACTTCCTGTACAGGTAGAGACCTGCTAGAACTAGTGAAGTTTTTACAGAGGTGCTCAGTGTKCCCATTTCATTGCATAGTTATCTCTCCAAAGAGGGATATCACTGGCATTGCCCTATACTTCAAACAAAAAGCTATGAGTTGTTACTATGGTGTTTATACATATGGCCATGGATTTAAATGGTGGAGAAAAACAGATTTGTCCAATCAAAGTGATTATATAATGTTGTAATACTCCAGATTCTGCGCTCTGTGATTTATTTAAGCTGCATCACCAGCACAGACTTAATATTCTTTCTCTTGGGTTGTTATCCGCTGAGAGATACAAGCTGTTAAAGCATACAAGACAAAAGGAAGATAATCTATGGCATTTGTTCATTTCTGCATATGAAGTTAGAATAAAATATCTGCTGGGCCATAACACTGACAGGTTTTTATGTTTGAGGATGTTTCCCTTGTGTACCTGCCAGGATTTCTGTTGCATGCAAGTGTAGTCAGCATTGTAAGAGCTGATGAAAAGATGAATGTGTGTTAAGGTCTCCTTTTTTCTTCTTTATATAGCCTTCTGGTAAATAGAGCACTTTTTCCTGGTTTAGAAAAGTGGTGATTAAATTAACCAGATCTCAAGGTTTACCAGAGAAAATTAGGGAAGTGAGTATAGTTCTGAGCTTTCAAGGGCTTAACTGAGATTTAATAAGGAAAAGACTAGGCAAATAATCCCACTCCAGCAAAATTGCCTCATAGTATTTGGTGAGATGGTGAGATCTCCTTTAAGAGAACATAAAATATTTACAACTTCAAAAGATGAGGATTCAAAAAAATTCTCTGTTGCATTGCATTACACGATTACACTGTTTAAATAAAGCGTTTGTAAACTACAGTTTTGAGTCTGATGTTTTCAACACTGTCAGCCAATAAACAGTCATTTTCTTACACCTTGTGGCTGTTTAAACAGTGGCTGAAGGAAGCATAAGCCTAAGAATGATTGGCATTAGACCTACTGTAAGTCATTACCCCAGGAAATATTTGACATGACAGTCAACAGGAAAAGAATTATGATCAATGTCAAAGGCATTCATTTTTTCTTTTAACAGAGAATACCTCATTTTTGGCTGACTCTGCTTCCTTTTTGCTTTTCGTTCCCTGTTGGKCTCCAACGTTCAGCTGGGCATTTGAGAGTCTGGGAAAAGAGCTTTTTGGGAAACCACAAATTTTGTTCATGTTTGGTTCATTTCTTATATTTCCAAAGCAACAAATATTTTGGAAATCCTGATAATTTGCGTATGACAGGTTAGTGATTTAAGTTCATGATGTTATTAGCTAAGCAAGTTGTAAAGTTCAACCATGCTTATCAATAAACCTGATGGTTTGCATATTTTTGAGTCTGCAGTTACACAGTTTATTGCTTTCAAATAATCAGACTTTTAAAATGTGTGGTAAAATAATTTGTCTAATTGCTATGAATTGGCCAGAAGGCAACTTTGTTTTTTGTCTAGGAATCTACTTTTTAAAAMTTATATTTCTTACTAATTCTGTCATTTGAAGTTATTCAAAATTATTGTATTGTATATGTGGATTTTATGATCTTTCTGCTATGTGAAGATTTGAAACAATTTTGAAATGAAACAACACAGTATAATTATTGAGCATATTTGATCATAAGCTAGTACTTTAACAAACGCCTTTTATCCTAATGTATTGAATTACTTTCCTGCCAATAAATCCAGTGTTTGCAGACATGTAAAATGAATGCAGGTAATTTATATAAACAACTCTTCTATTTTAGAGGGCTGAAGAGTTGTTTTTAGCCTGAGCCAATTGCACTTCAGATGATCGGCATGTGAGTAAGGCCTGTGATGGTGGGCATAGTTTTGCACGTCTGGTTTTGAATGTTRAGACTCTGACTATGAATGATAAGATAGATATTGTCTTCATTTTCTTTCCAGGAAGGAAGTAGGGGCTAAAGAAGTTGCAGTGTTACACAGGGAGTCTTAAGCAGATGTTGAAACAGAGCCTACTCTCGTTAAGGAATTCCAGCTTTACACACTGTTTGTCAACTTCCTAGCCTGAGAGAAGGATTATCTCAGACTTTACTATTTTGTTACTGTATTTTGTGTGTATAATCTTAATTATTTTGCTGTGTGATCTTAGTGTTCACTGCATCAAGATGAGACTGTATCCTTTGGACTGCAGTTTCTGTGCAGTCTGCAGGGAGTTAAGCGTAACTTGTTGGGAATGTTAATGGAAGTTGTCCATAATTTGCCTGTGCATCACCCTGAAATTTACCCTTTGGGGTTAGTGAACTAGTGAAAATTCTGCTGGGTGCCAAAAGACTGACGAAACCATCAGATTATCTTAATGACAGATTTACACTCTCGTTGCGTTCTGTACTTTTCAGATTTTGTAACTCTGATTTATGAAGCTGTGCAAGCCAAAGTTCTTCTAGCTATACACTGATCTTGCAACACTTATTGTAGGAGTCAGGCTTTACTTTGGTGAGAATATGTGGTTAAAATATCCTATATACCAAAAATTATGCAGTACACGGTGGCGGCTACCCTCAATTCCAAAAGTGACCGCATTTCAACAGTGTAGTTCTTATGTTGTTCGTAGATATTGAAACCAAGAAAATGAGATGCCTTAAATAAAATGTGGAATATTCTTCCTATATCAGAAGAGAATGGAGAATATTGCCATAAGTAGATAAGTCCCAAGTCTAAGAGTTTCTATCTATATTAATTTGTTTTGGAAAACCTGTTCCATTATATTATAAAAATAACCAAGACCCTAATAAAATAAGTGAAATGCTGTCGCTTTTGCAATGGGAAAAGTGAGTGATTCACATAGATTCAGTGTCAATGAATGACATCTGTTAGAAAAAAATGGGTTTGACACTTAAGAGTGCGTACATTCTCTTGCTTAAAAAAAATCTACAGAAATCTCCTCACTTAGAGCATACCACTATTCTGTGCTTTCTTAACAAAAGCTGTTAGTGTGTTTAGAGTAATTTTTCCTTAATGAGAAAAAGTCAGTATCTGTGACAGATTACACACCTGCATTCATTCTGAACCTGCTAGCTTGATGAATTGATAAGATAAGTTGGTCACATGTTGTTTTAGAAAAGCAAAGAACATAGTTCCTAATAAAAGAATGCTACATATTTCTTCTAAAAGGTTAAAAAGCATTTCTCAGGGCTCTTAAATTACCATATTCTGATACCAAGGGAAAATAAAACCTGGGCTTAGAGTCTTGTTTGTACTTAGAGGGCTTTCCGGACAGGAAGGCAATCTTGATGCAATTCAGTAAGCCACAATACCAGTGGGGCATTACAGGTGAAAAATTTGCAGCTGTACCCCTCACCACAATGTATTACAACTGTACAGTGGAATATTTCCTGTACAGAAATAGGGCTTGGTTAACTTTGTTTCCCAAGAGTAGATCACATTAAAATGTTATAAAATCATGATTTCCTGCATTTGAATACTTGTGGTTTCTCAACTGGTTCCAATATTACAAAGGTTTTTTTATAGCTTCTATTAGTTGAAGATGTATAGAAGCTTTTTTCCAAAGTCAGCTAAAAGGCAGTTATGTATTTTTTAAAGAGCAGTTTCTTTCAGAAGGCATGAGTTTTCTTTCACATCTCTTTGTTATAATTCAGTATCTAATATTTTATAAAAAGTAGTGCAGATATAACTTTAAATGCTATCAAATTAATATGCTAATAGGAATGACAGCACATAAATAAATTTGTTAAACAGAGATGAAAGAGCTGAGGTATATGTTACTATTCTGTAAACAAAATAATAGTTATTTTCCCTTTTCAGACAAAGAAGTTAGTGTGTGTATGAAAAACAAAAATTAAGTAGATATTGCATATTCGATTTTAAAGTGAATATTTAAAATTGAAATATTTTAGCTTCAGGACAAAATTTGTTAAACAAAATTCAAAGAAAAATAAACTGTGAAGAAATTATATAGGATAATTTTTAAAAACTTTTCCGATTGTAATCTCTGATTATTATTACATTTTGAAAACTAAGAGTGTGCCACAGTGGAATAACTTTTACTGCCCCAAAAATAAGGGTATATGACAGACCCAAATGTGATCAATGTAATGAAAAAAAGCATTACAAAGATTTAGAAGAGAGCGTGAGGTAGTGGGGGGAGAGGCAGCAAGTACTTAGTGCAGCTAAAATGTATTGAATGGTAACAATAATAGTTCTTCACTACGCTTTTACCTCACTGTAAATTTTTTTTATTTGGATCTTCATGAGAAGTGAAAATTGCTGATCTGTGACTATGCCAGGAGAGGTTGTTTTCCACAGTGATGTGATAGAGCCTTAGCCTTCAGGAGGTAAAAAATGTTATCCAACTGGCGATTGGGTTTGTAGAGTGATTTCACAGTGTCGATTGCACGAGAGGATAAATAGGCATGTGTAGGTTGAAGCATTCTACAGTTTTTCAAAATGACTAATGAAGTAGTTGCAGTAATCAGATTAGATTGTGTGTGTGGTGCAGACATTAAGAAGTTTTTATGTCCATATAACATTAATTTTCTTTTGAGCTTATTTTCTACATAATACAGTTTGGTGCAGTTTTTTCTTCCTATTTTTAAACAAATCATGGTTCAAAGTTGAAATTAAAACTAAAGTTCTTGGTTGTTATTGCCAAGAATTTTCCCCTTATAAAAATATGGATAAGGATTTTTATTTTCTACTACTGCTACTTCTGTTCACCTAAAAGGAGAATTGTATTTTTAAGACAGTTGGCCATAAAACAGAAAAATATCCTAATACCAGAATAGCTTTATTATGGAGCAATCAGTTTATTCATGCTCAGGAAGCTGGAGTTAAAATCTCAGCATGGGTTGGCGTCTGACACAAAGTACAAGTTTATATTGTATTCTGCCTCTCATTCACTTAGGTGGCCCTACTCAGAGAAGATAAAACACACACACGCTTCCTGTCTTCTGTATGCATTTTCTTGTACAGTAGTTGTTTCTGGAACAAGAATAATTTCATTTCCAAGAGGAAGCGCCCACCATGTGAGGGACTGAGATTCAAGAAATGAACATTTATTCTGTAGAAGCCTTTTTTCTCACAAAAACTAAAACAAAACATAAAAAGGAATCATCACTGAAAGCAAGAGTAAGCATATTCTTCTGTAATCCAACTGTAAATATCTCTTTCTCAGCTGAACAAGATATGTTTTTCAGCCTAAGAGTTTTGCATGCATATATGTAAAGATCCATTTTGTACATTTAGCTAAAAAACTCTATAAGTGATGAAGCAATAATACTTCTCATGTATATATCCTTCATTCAGCAGCCTTAAAAAAGGATTCAGCTGACTGTAGTTTTTTCCTAGACATAGAAAAAGTGTCTGTGGAAAAGACGTGGTAAGTTAAGAAATTGTGACATTTTAATTTTCTCTGTCGTAAATGGCAAGGATGTTTATGTCTGAGACTTGTTAGCATCATGACAATATTTATAATGGATCATTTATGGCAATGTGACAGCATGTGGAAGTTCACTGGTGCTGGTCCTCTTTTCAGCTATTACAAACATGTCTAGTTATTATTGGTGTGCACTGAAAGCTTTTAAAGTCCAAATTAACAAAGTAGTCTGAAGTAGGGAGGATATCATCAGATCACAGGAAAATCCAGAAGCATGTAAATGTTGTGACCATAAAAGCCTTTTATAAAGCACACATGGATCGAAAATGATTTCTTTCCCATCTTGTCCTATTATTACACATAACTTTAAGTGAGGAACACTTAAGGAACAGCCGTATGGTCAGTAGGGTGTACAGCACATGGATAAAAATACTAATATGTAACATAATGTTAACAGATTCTGGAGCAATTCTTGAACTCTAATTTCCTCATAGGAAATAAATGATTCTAGTACAGACATTGTATGATACAATATATATGATTGCAGTGCRTTAATGGAAATACTTTATGTTGGTTATTAGTAGTGTCTTGCTGATAGATTAACAGATGTTTGGGGAATGACTTGAAGAATGCAGGTTTGAAAGTTTTTGTTTTGTGTTTTTTTTTTTATGAGATGTATGTGATTTAAATTTCAGATCTGCTCAAACTGAGCCAGATTCTATTTGTAGAGTCCATATATGTGCACAGAAGTGATTTCCTGTAGTGTCTATGTAAGTGTAGTATGTATGAAGATTTTTTTTTCTTAAACTTACAGTTGACTGATGAGAGAGATTCATGGAGAATAGACATGCATGCTCATAAAAGTCGGTTTCAGCAGAGTTTTTTCTTTCTGTACTTGCAGGGGACAGAACTGTAACTGTCAGGCAGAGACAACTGCTTTGGTTATTCCTAACAGAATTTATTAATACATCATTTTTATTCTTAATCTGAGCAGTGCCACCCAGTTTTCAGACCTCTTATGTCTGCAGTCTACAGAGGTAAAGAGAAAAAGGAGGATCTTCCAAACACTGTAACTTCTTTGTTTAAAATTTCTTTATTTTTTAACAGTTTTTATTGTAAGTACATAGACCTCATGCTGATTCCATGTAGCTGTTCACTTCTGCTTTAGATACCTGTTGTTAATGCTGCTGAAAAGAGAATTTGACAGATGCTTTGCTCCCTATTGCCATAATCCTTCTTCTAAGAGTGTAGCATAGTATGTGGTTTTCTTGCAAAACTGAATTTGGAGATTCTTGGTTAGGTCTGAGCCCATATTTAAATAGCAGTTTTATGCACATGTTAAGTGAAATAGACTGTACAGTACTGCATTTTAAGGATAATAGAATCACTGCAATTAAAACTTTTTGAGAGCTAGGAAAGAAGACAAAGTTATGGAGAAGTGTCAGTTGAAGAAGTGTGCTTGTTGCTTAGCAAAGAAGTTTGTGGTTAGAAGTGCTGCTGAAATGTTTAGTTTTATAGAGGCGGCCCTAGTGGTCGCATTTTCTAAGAGGGAGCAATTATTTGAATTACAGCTTAGGTTTTATTCAAGTATTTTAATGTAAAAACTATGCTTAATTCTACAGATGGGGAATTTTCTCTTGCAGCTAATTCACTTATTCCCACTGCCTATGACTCAGTTTGGGGGTTATAGCCTTTTTCCAAGGTTTCACAACTATTATTTTTGGCAGTTGATACTGTCCAGAGCCACCATCTTTCCTTGAATTTATCCAAATCAGGCATTAGTAATAAACCCCCTAGAACAAATAAAGCTAGATATTTAGGAATCAAAGATTCTAGATCAGTTAAGTCTGTTGCAAGCTTCAAACCAGCTAGCTTAGAGTTTGGACAATGCCAAAAAACATGGGCTTTTGCTAGTAGAGGTGATCACGTAAASTGCATTTTTGATGTTTTAGCTCTAATGTGTAAATGACGCCTTGAAATATATTGCATCTTGCTCTGGTGCACTTCTTAATATATCTCAACACAGTGAGGAAAATTTTCCTTATAAAAAATAAATAGGAATAATCTTTTAAACCTACTTATCAGCCTGCTTTAATTGGTAGGTGGTATGTTCCTCCTGGATACTCATACAGCTGAGTTCAGTTGTTGTTCATGTACTGTCCCAAATTCTTTACAATTTGCTTAGGAAGTGAGTAATCATGAAGGGTCCCCCAAAAAAGAAATGCACTGTTAGGTTCTACCAGAGCCTGAAGAGACACTGTTAATTCTCTGTGCCTTGGTGATTTGGTTATTTTACTTTACCGTGATGTTATACATGCACATATTTTTGATATCTTTTTCTCAGGATCGCCCACCTACTGAATACCTGCATTTCTTTTATATGATTAAACAATATATATATGAAATCTGTTCTGGATTCTTTTCAGATTCTCTAGCTTTCGTCTTTGTTGTTTTCAATTTCTCTCTGTTACTTTTCTCTAGCCTTGTGGATAGGTGTAAGTGTTCCAGACTGTGGTGCAATTTGTGAAATTCTCTTATTGTGCTCTTTAACTTGTTCTTCCAGCTCATTAATCTTAGTGGAAATAGAATTTATTATCTTGCTTAGCTACTTTTAAAATGACTTTCTGGTCCAATYTTGTGAGATTGTCTCTACAGAGACATTATTTTCCTTCCATGTTGAAAAAAAAATGCTTTATTGTGAGATACAATCTAAAAAAACCCAAGAATCCTAAATAATACCTTTAAAAGCATACCTTTTAAAGGCACTGACAAAAAAAATGATAATAATAATGCTAAGGATATATAAAAGRTAAACATTGATATGCAGTGGGAAACACAATGCCACACTCAGTATTCAAAAATATTGATCAGACTCCTAAAAAATCTCAAGAATATTTTAAAGACTGAAATTTAGAAATATGCAGTAATGTTTACATTTTGAATTCCATTTGCTGTTTGAGTGCATGTCGTAATTTCAGAAGTACTTGTGCAACCATGAAAGGCTGCAGTTTTTTTAGAAATGATGCAGACCAGTATGCAATGATAAATCGCATGATTTATCAACACTGGGGACTGAGGAGCATTAAAGAAAGAAGTGAATGAGTGTGAATGACTCCGCAACGTAGCGTGAAATACAGCAGGCGATGGAAGTTGCTGTTTAAATGTCTGTAATGAACACAGGGAAATTTCCCTGTGTTAACCTTACAGAGATACTGCAGTTCTGTGCGTTCGTCAACAGACATTAAAAGCTAAAGGAATTCAGYGCTGAGAAGTTCTTGCAAAATCTGTGTGTGCTGAATTACCGAAACAGTCTTAATCCAACTCCATAGTGCCACTAAGAACAAAAAGAAATACAGCGTGACCTTGAAACATGGCTACAAACACGGTTAAGTACTGTTCCGTGACAGCGTTGTTGCTGCRGAGTGCCACTGTGCAGTTAGGAGCACAGGACCAAGCACGTTCCTGGGTCACCAAGCCCAGCATCCTCCCAGCTGGTTGCTGGGATGCTGGTTGCTGTCTCCRTTGTACTAACGAATGAAGGTTCCTCCTAAAACCAGTTCTCCTGGCTCCTGCTGCCRGGCTTGAGAAGGCTGCCCTAGAGCCTCCCTCTCTTCTGGTTTCTAGCCTTACGCTTTTATTCACAGAGTAACTCAGCTTTGATGCAGTTTTGATAGCCCTCTTCGACTATCTCCTGTTTATGTCCTGAGGTGTCTAGATAGAGCAGTCATGTTCCTTTGCAGCTCTTTGCTTCATTTAGTCCTCTCAACTCTGCATTGATTCCAGTGTGAATTAATACGTTTAACRTGGATAATCAGAAACGCATGCGACGTTCCAGGTGAGGCCCCACCGGTGTCTTACACAGGTCGGTGTTTGTCCATCTCTTTGGGAATTATCTCACCTGATGTCTCTCAGGATCACGTTTGCTTTCTGAGGCGTTGTCATCCTGTCTCATAATTTTCCAGTAGACACTGGCATGTTTCCCTTCACTGTTTTCAAATGAATATGCAGCTTACAACCAGATGTCTTTCTGTCTTTACAAATATGACTTGCACTCTTCAATGTTAAATCGATTCCAGTCTCTTTGACTCCAGCCTTCAGAAGTATGTAGGCCTTCCTGATTGATATTCCTATCCTCCTGTACGTTATAGATGTTACTGGCATCAGAGTGTTTTGCTTGCAGTTATCAGATACCTTTTTTCCCTCCTGACCTTAAAAATAGTCACTGTGGTTGCTCTCCTCAGTCTTCGGGTATCACTCGGACTTGGCAGATGCAGTAAAAATCTATGTTTCAGGCTCTATGGTTCCACRTGTTAGTTCTTTCACAGATCTTTGGTGGAGATTATTTATGTTCCTCTGCCCTCCTCAACTTGATCAACTGAGATCCTTGAATTTTACTTCTTAACCTTCATTCCTGATAATTAATCAGCCTGCCTTTGCCTCCATGTGCAGTATAGCGCTTACTGAGTAACAAGGGAAAAATTTGAAAAGTTCATAGAGCCTTTTTTTTAAGCTATATCTAGATTTACTTACGTCTCTACCACATTCCTACCTTTTTCCTTGTTATTTGTGTATACATGCACACACTCATAAAAACAGGATTAGCACATACACGTGAACACATGAATTTTTTACTATTTTTTTCTGTCGACTTGATTTTTAATAATTATCAGATATGTATGAGTACCATAGCTGTGGATTTCTGTGCTTAACTATGAAATTTTCATATCTTACTGAGCTTGCATTTATTTTAGTTTCATACTGTCATTCACTTTCATGCTGTAATGATAAGAGAAGACATAAGACACATTCCTTTAAAATCTATGTTTTTCTTAGAAATTTTTTCTATATGGTTTAGAAATATCTCTAATGGCATTCTCCCCTGTTCAGTGGTGTATCCAGGCATATTCAAAGTGGGTTATTTACAAACTTAACTTTARGCATGTGATTAAACTGCAGCTACTATGTATTCATTTGATTTTAGATTTTTAAACCACACATTGTCTAGATAGATAGCATATTGCATGAAAGAAGAGGTCATGTGTTTACAAGTACTTTRTAATTTGTCCCAAGATTTTTGTGTGTGTGTTGGCCATCCACATGCCCATTGTCATTTTTCCTCTGAATCTTTAAATTATTTTAATAAGGGAATTAATAAGTGGGTATTTAATAAGTAGATATTTTGTTATGTAATAAAATTAAATGTACTAGTTCAAACAAAAATATTTTATGGTGATTAAAATGTACTTGATACCAGGCTGTAATGACATCTGATGGGATTTTTGACTGCATAATATAAATAATGATTAGCTGCATTGTCTTTGGTATTTCTGGGTACTATGGAACACAAAGCTATTTCTGTACCTAGTAAGAGCAACTTCAAAGTAATATACTGCAATGAAATTCTAAAAACCATTTAAGTGGAGACAGCACAGAACGCGTATGAGTGAAATTCTGATTTTCTGTATGACAACTTACTTTTATTTAGTTTAGTTAGTTAGTTCTACACTTTTAATGTGTACAGTAAATCTCATTATATTTGTGGGGAAACATAAAGTAATTCTGACATCTCCTTTTCATCTCAGATTCCTTGCAGCTTGGAGTACTGGGATGAGCTTCAGAAATCATTTGTTGCATTCCGGGAATTCAGTCTATCAGAAAGCAAAGTCTGTGAACTACAGCTGCCCAGTATCAACCTTGTGAGTGATCAGAAGGAGCTCATAGCCTCAGATCTTTGGAGGATTGTCCTGAACAGCAGTCAGAACGTGCCTGACGACCAAAGGTAATTTTGAAAGGAGGAGAGAAAAACAGTAATCTAATGCTACACTCTTGAGAGATCTTATTCAGGAGACTTAGGAAATAAGATATTGTTTTCATATATGGTAAGAGTAGCTGGTCTTAAATGAAGTTCAGATTGTAGCTGACCTTCACACAAGTGTATGGCATGTGGRCAAAAAGAGCTCTCTCTTAGATTTATATGGATGCTGGTAGTATCATATTCATCAAACTTTCTGAACACAAGGATTTYTGAAAGATGAAGGGAACAAGTTAGACCATGGCCTGAACCTCATACCTGCCAAGACAGTAAGCTTGGTTAATTAATAGAAGGAGGCTGAGGCACAACCTATTCTATAAATTAATAGTAAACATTCTTCTTCCATGCACCCTCCCAATGCATAAGCTTTATTGTGCTTTCAGCGCAAGCCAGTGACCAAAAGAAGCCAAGCATGTATTTTAAATGTGTTTATTAAACAAAATTCTACTTCTTTAGGAGCACTAGATTATTTTTCACACAGTTTGCTTACCATATTAACAGTAAAAATATTAAATCAATGTTTTTAAAAACAGAGGTTTTAGATTTAATTTTTTAAACAGTTTTTCATTATGTTTACAGCTGGAAGCTTCATAAATGATGTACACTGACAAATTCACTGGCTTGCACTGATTAGATTTTGGTTAATATTTAGAGTTTGAAGAAATGAGTGCAAAGTTTCTGCACAAAAAACGGTGGAATTGCCATTGAAGACCTTCTTAATCTTTTATAGTTATAACAGAAAACCCAGAATGACCTTGTTAGATCATTGGCATTTGCTGATTGTTCTTGCCTGTATATGAACACATGTTTGAATGGATATGTTCCATCCACATATATGTACATGAAGCTACAGAATTCAGAGAAATTAGGAAATAAGACCAGGGATAACAAAATCAATGAAGAAAATTAAACATCTGGTTTCCATTAATAGTATCAGGTTGGAAAAGATTTCTTGATGCTAATTGTGAAAGAATGCATTTTCATCATTGAGAAGTTAAGTGTTTTAGACAAGGTTAATTCCTCTGAATGTGGGACCTTGGCAAAATTACCTTCCTGGTCAGCTTAACACCACAGAAATGTGAACTCGGTGGGAACTGAAAATGAAGTAGTGAAATGTAGTAGATTGTTTTTCATCGAGGCATTTGACACTATAATCATGTTTACTATTTTCTGCTCAAATAGAGTTCACTATATGTAATGTTTTGTACAGGGAACTGTAATACAGAGGCTAAGGAGTAGTAATCATTAAGAACAAAGGTAGGATTAAAATGAAATACGAGTAATTTTAAAATGTAATGAAGCAGTTTGGACTGTGATTAACATCAGAAACATTTTATAGCAAACCACAAATTCATCTGCCTAGAAGGTCTAAATTCTGAGTTTTCAGCTGGGAGGCTGCAGGCCTGCTGCTGAATGGTGAACATCCTCAGAGGTATCCAGGTGTCAAGATTTAACTGGGTAAAAAGTATCTGAATGACCTTGAGGTACTAGGAGACTCYGAGGAGGACAATCATAGTGTCCACAGCAGAGAAATTAGACATAGTATGTCCTCCAGATTTGTGTGTCTATTTAAAAAATTGCAACTAAAAAAGCAGGAATTACCAAAATATTAGCAGCTTTTAGGATAGGGATATCAGGAAGAAAAAAAGCAGTAAAGAACAAGTGCTGTGTTCCTGAAGTGTTATTTGAAAATCAATGAACAAAAGAAAGAGGGAAGTTGAGGGAAGCTTTACTGAAGCTGAAGCCTTGTCTCCCATCAGATGAACGTATTGCATTCAGTATGGATATTTTGTTGTGCCCAAGCACCCTAAAGTACTGTAACCTACTTGACCAAAAAAACACCCACTTTTTTTTTTTGAGAGAGAGAGTTTCCTCCATTCCTGTAAATACCCACTGCTATAGGCTTGTTSCTCAAGCAGGAACGCTTAACATAAATAAGGTCTTTGAGAGCTATGAGGACTCGATAGAGCTGCACTTCAAGCCAGGATCTGGTGTTAAACCAAGGAACTTCAGGGCTGAGAGGTCTGGGAGTCCGAATGAGAAGGGAAGACTGTATAAAGGTTGCTGGCTAGGTTTTCCTGGAGACTTATGACAATTGGACATTAGTTACAGGCTGGGACTGTATGTGATTGATTAGCAATTTTAGTTCACTGTTGAAGTATAAAAATTCTTAGTYTTGTTGAAGTTTGTTTCCTTTGTTTGATCTTATATTTTGGTCAGATTCTGACAGCTGTCATATGCAAGCAGACGGTGCTCAATGATAATACTTTTTTCTTCAGATTCTGCAGGAGGGTTTTGTAACTTCCATGATATGCTAATTATTAATACTAGAGAGCTGATACCTTGTCTTTTAAGTACTTTATTGCTGATTCCAGGAAAACAACCTGATGTGTGAGAAGATGTGCATCCAACTGATATGTTGAGTAATAGCTGACAAGCTACAGCAATATCAACCACAATGACTATAAGAATATTCAAAGATAYTATGATCGAAATCCTGTGATATGCAAACTTTTTTTGAGATTGGTCAAGAAGCAATCAGAATTATAAAAATCATGGCGCTATCTGGTTTTGGACATAATATGTATGTATATATGCGTAGATCATTTATTTCAGACCATTCAGACCATTTCTCAGTGAATGAATAAGGTTTGAGTGGGCATTCATGAATGAACAAATATGAAGTCCTAAGTTAAATAATTCATTATCCCTTTGAGGATTTAATATAGTAGCTACAGAAAGAATCATATATGGCAAAATCACTGTTCATGGAAAATCTTAAAGTAGGGTATTAGAAGAAAATTACTTGATCATAGAATAAATTATTTTTATAGGTTAAATGTCCATTTTGCAGGATTAGCAAATTGTAATCAAAATGGCTTTAATTTAGGGCTGTGTTTGGCTGATGGGACACTAAAATCTCTCCCCACTTTGGTAGGGAAGGGCTTACTGTTTTTTGTTTAAATGGKTTGCATTACATATATTCATGCATCTCTTGTGTTATGTAAACAGCATTTTTATAATTACTGACATAAGAATGTGAAATAATTATACAAAATGCCTTAAAAGAAACATCTTCAAATTTGGCAAAATGTAAAACAAGTACAAAAACATTTGAATAAGCGTTAAATTGCTACTTTTTAAAAAAAAAAAAAAGTGAGAAAACATGATCACATTTATTGCTAATTGTTTTAGCTCTTATTCAAAGTGTTAATGTCCTGGATTTTGACATCTAATGATTTGGATGCAGACCAGTATTTAAATGATAAATTAGAAGAGTTAAGTGGTCTCATTCTGCTTCCCAGTGGATGTTTTCCCATGTCGAAATTTCATCACAAATGGCAGTTTTGATTTAAATATTCCACTCTTAGAATAACAAGAATAATGCAGGTCACTGTTAAGTCATTGTTCCCAGTTGACACATATTTAGCCTGAACCACTTTGCATAATGTGAATTTATCATATTTTGTAATATATAATGACTTACAGTGTAGGTACTTTCCATTTCAAAAATTCTTGTCCTTCATGGGATTAAAAAAAAAACCTGCTATTTAAGTCAGTTTTGTTGGTATTTAGAATTTCCTCTGGTTTTACTGCACCCTTTCCTCAGTATATTGTGCCAAACACAAAACAGTAAGTTCCTTTTCTCCTCAGCTGAAAAGTTGCACGTGGTCCCCACTTAATTAGTAGCTCTCGAACAGCCAAAAGAATATAGGGTTTTTGTGCTATCATAACCATTTCATGTACAAGTTTTGATTTTGCAATCAGATCTACTTTTGTGATATCAATGCTTCAGCTTTTGTTCACCAACACTTAATAGACTGTTTCCTGAACTTTCAGATAACACTGCTTTATTTTCTGTTTGTGTATGGCACATAAGGAAGGACTGTGCRTTTGCCTTTTGTGTTCTACAGAAGGTAAAAGGGGAAAATAGTTGTGGTAATTAAATAAAAAATTATTCACTCAATATTACAATCTCATATTACAGTTCTTTCTTAAATGTGATACTATAGCAATTTGGATGCTGCTACAAAGTCACTTTTAGCGTTGGTATATTTTATATTGTGACAGGTTGTTATTTTCATAACAACACTGGGACTGTAATTCCAGGTACRGTTTCCATGTGGAAAAGAAATCAAATGGACCTTTTCACAGATAAAATAATAATACCTCCACAAAATCTGTGCAGATCAGAAAACAGTAAGGAAAAGATCCCCATTGTATTTCCCTTCTCATGATTAATTTCAGATTAAGGCTCAAATTTCAGAAATAAGAGCCCATCCTTTTTAGTGCAGTGAGTCTTATAGCTGTTCCTACAAATTGAAACCTAATTCAGGATATCAAAGTGTGATTTTTTGTTTTTAATGCTTCATAGTTTGGTTAACTTTTGCTTTCACTCCCTTTTTTCTGTTTTCATTGTATACATCTCTGCACTTCTGTTTCTAATCAAAACATAAAGAGCTAAAATTGTCACAATTTTGTAAGTTATCCTCAGGGAACTAACCAGTTTCACAGATTCAAAAGTAGTTACTGGTCCAAATCAACATTTGAATTTTGGTGGTTACTGGAAACAGCTCCAAGCTATGTTCTAGGAAACTGAGGAACATCCTGGACAGAACCAAGAAAAGCATCTCATTTTCTGACTCTAGTCCAGTCTCATATACTTTTTAACATGTGAACACAAAGAATAATTTTATTTCCAAAGATGCCAGTTCACCAAATACCAATGACACTGTTTTTGAAATGTGAACAGGCAATTTGACGAGGTTGAAGAAATATAGAAAAGCAACTAAAAAATGTGATCAAGGGGTCTGTCTTTCATCCTTCACCAAGCTACTCCATGCTTTATATCCTGTCCTGATGTTTTGATAATTAGCTTATCTTTAGTTGAGTTTTACTGCTACACAAGTAATTTAATTTATGTCCACAAATTTAAAGTGGGATTTAATCTCTATAAATAAATATCATACTAGTTAATTATAGTAACACACAATAATACTGATGTATATACCCGTTCATAGAATTTCACACATTTGCAGCTGTACATTTTGAACAACTCTGTATCTGTACATGATTTTCCAAACTTACACATGCAAGGATGAAAAATTTGGCATTAAAATCATAAAATGTTGATCTGAAAGGCAACGTTTGAATTTAAACTGGTACTTGAATTTAAAATGTCTTTAAAATATAAATCCAAATCTGTTTGCAGTTCATTAAAGAGATCATTTATTTTCTGAAAAAGTGATAGGTAGGCCTTACTTAACCCTGATTTAAATTTTGTTTTCGGGAAAAAAAGCTATATTTGACTATGGGCAAGACTTAGTTTTCAGGTCTTAAGTCAAGCCAATGCTTTTAAACTGAAATTCTTTAGTGCCAAATTGCTAAGGAGTGAGAATGAGAAACATTAATGATAGATTTGGCTTAATTTAGAAAGTTTATTTGTACTTCAATGGTGTCGTAGCAACCTATAGGATTGTGATGTAGTGTTAGTTTCTCTCAAGAGACTGAAAGATAATGCTTGGAAATAGTAATGGGGTCAGAAATGCTGCTAGGAAAAAAAATCAGTGGGGTGGCATTTTAAGTGTATAGTTACTATGCTGTAATATGTGTTAGTAAAAGGTTCCAGGCTGAGCTTATAACACTACAGAAATTTTTCTTAAATGATGACTGTAGAATGAGAAGGACAGAGGAAAAACAGCTGGTAGCAACAGGGTTTGAGAATAGGATGGTTGTGAGTTGGTTTCCTTAAAATGAAAAAATCATTTTCTTGACAAAATTAGCTTTCAGATCAATCTTATAGCTTTAATAACGGTAGTGGAGTTTTTTTAGCTGTATCAATAGTTAAATATAACAGATATTTATTTTTTTCATTTTCTCTAAGCCTGCTTTGATTTTTTGGTTCTGGTTTTTCAGTTAGCAAACTAGAAGTGCACTGTGATAAAAGCAGTCAGATTGCAATCTGTTCTGCTTGGGAAAAAATAGGTATGGTAACATTAACAGTTAAACGTGGAATAAAACAATGACATTGGCTGTGTCAGAAAACCAACATGGCACGAGGTCACATCCTACTGTAAAGTGATAAAATCCTGGAACTGCTGAACTACCGCTTCCTTATCTATCTTCCACAGCTCAGAAAGTGAATCTGGCTCACAAAGTGCATGCGATCAGCTTGTAACTCCTACAGCATTAGCAGCCTGTACCAGGGTTGACTCCTGTTTTACTCCTTGGTTTGTGCCGTCACTTAGCATGTTGGTCCAGTTTACTTATTTGGAAGTCCATCTCTGCCATCATCTTGATCAACTAGGAGCAGGTATGTATTGCTTTGTGTAGAATAAGAAAAGCATATGGTTCCTTTGTACTACTAGATTGTTAGTTTGCTACCTGTAGTCCCCATTTCTTCATTCAAACAGCCATTCCTGAAATAAGTGATTACCCAGAGCCACCACTGGTACAGACTTCAGGGTAAAACTGTTCTGTGTAGCAAGAGCATACATACGAAAAGCAAGGTGGCTGGCTGATCAGCCCCCCTTCCTCCCTCGGGAATGGGTAACTGTAGAAGCAGTTCAGTTTCCTTAGTCTGATTACTGATAGCAGGTGCCACTTGATTTTTGAGCCATCCTAGTAAATGAGTCAGTCTTTCAAATTTTCCAGCATATTAACAGTGCTATTAAAATATTTGAAGATTTTGCAACTCCCTTAGTAAGAATGCCTTGGAAGAGCTCTGAGAACTGCAGATTTAACTGTTATTTCGATTGTGATCACTTCTGGAGCTACATCTGTTTTTGTTCAGTACTCTCTGTCATTGCATTAATGGCAAATACATTCCAAGAGATCTTTAAATTATTGTCCARTTTTCAAATGCCCAGAATGCTCTGCATGGAAGATGAGCAAAGGTCTTAGATAATATTTACAGGACCAGCTTTCTTCATGAGTAGTTTTTGTTTTTCTGCAAGTATTATATTCAGTATCAAATCATACCAAGATTGACACTCAACCTCTAAGAAGTAATTAGTTTTGTATCAGCTACCTCTATCAGCACATAATCTTCCTGGCTAATACATTCCAAGTCCAGATGCTAGAGCTTTAAAACTACATACTGGAAAAAGCAAAAATCAAATTAGAGTCGAACCCAGCTGTTTCCTTGTTCAACAACTGAGTTTATGTTAATGCTGCTGTTGTTCTTGTTACAGCACCTAAAGACCTTAAGTTTCGGGGCTCTGTTGTGTTACCTAATACATGAAAAGAGCAGAAAACTTACTGTATCCATTACACTTTTGTAGAATAATAGGGCTTGATCCTGGAAAATAATGAGCATTTTCATTCCAGATCTGTAGAGCACTTGAGCGTATGCTAATTTTAAGCATGTGAGTGGTCCCAGCGACATAAATAATAACATCAGTGGAAATAGWCATGTGCTTTATGTTACACAAGTGGTATACATGCTTTGCAGTTTCTGCTGCCATAGTGCTCATTACTTTGCAGGACTGAGACTTAGTGAACATGCTAAAATCCTTTTGATAGGTTTATCATACATTAGTATCATGATGTTGTTTTTTTTAATTTCTCATATTTTGGGGGCAATATGTTGCTTCTCAGTGGGTTTGTGGTCTTGAATACTTTGCTAATGGCAGCAAAATTTTCATTGTGGAGCCTGTTAGACTGCACAATTACATTTCAACAAATGTTATATTGTTAATTTTTATTGTATTCATACTGTGTTATGTGTGGAACTTCATGAACATGTACTGTACTAAAAATTTTCTAAAAAGTATGGCCTCTGCTTCAAGTAGTTGACAGGCTAAAAATATTGTGCACAGTGTTGGTAAAACATTTTGGCTGGCTGCTGTCTTTACCATGAAAAGATTTCTGTTTTATGTTTACTTTTGTTTGCAGCTACTGTTAATCACAGTTCTGTTTTACATGTAATGAATGGTATGTACAGCATTAACTTCAGATTTCAAACATGTCAACTCTTCTATGAATTTTACATGTTTTGATCATATGTATGAGCAGCTTCCAGTTAAAACATAATTTGTCGAAACACACAATCTGTGAATAGTGATGTTCTAGTCTAGTCTTGTTTGTTCTTTTCATTTTCAGCACCACCAAAGTTTCTTCAGCCATTTATATCTGATAAGAGCATGCCCTCCGAACTAGAATACATGATAATTTCCTTTGATGAGCCTCACGTATATCTTCGTCAATGGAGTGATGAGTCAATGTTCCAGGAGATCCAGTTTTCAACTCAAGCCGACTGCAAACTTTTGGAGTGCCGAAATGTGACAATGCAAAGTGTTGTGAAGCCTTTCAAAATCTGGGGGCAGATTGCTCTTTCCAGGAGTACAGAAGGAAGATTGTTGGACAGCACAGTAATGGTGGACCCCATTTTCATCAACTTTGGCCAATATGCAATTCATTCTCTAAATACAGCGGTTCAAGCTTGGCAGCAGGTATGCAAATACAATAGTGATTAAAAAATATGTTTTGTAACTATAATGATTAAYTTAATAACAAAATTGGATACCAACTGAATTCATTAAAACAATTGCAGGATGTAGAAGATTAAATTCATACTAGAAGTCTTTTTACTAGTAAACATTAATTCCATCATAGCAATGAAAATTAGGAGATGGTGAATGCTGAGAAGGCAAATGCGCCCTGTACTGTTTGAGTTACAGTGAAAGGACATGGATTTATATTGGAGTAATCAGAATCTTGGTCTTGAAATGCACACTATTCTGTTAATTCATAAAAAGGTGAACGATGTAAGAACAGCTCATTCTAAGCAGTAGAGCATATTGTTTCCAGCTACTACTGCTATCTTTATTGAAGTTCAACACTAGTTTCACATTACACTCTGTACAGGCAGTATTAACGGCTGAAGCCAGCCTCAGCATAAAGAACCTTGCTTCTGCAATGACCCCTCGAAGGCCTGTAATTCCCCTACTCCAATATAGCCTTGAAATCAAATCATTCTCTTCATCTGCCTGAAGACCCATGTGGAGCCTGGGAATTAATTACCTATCATGGCACTACAATAACAAAGCCTCCAAAAAAGGATAAAACATCTGTTTTATATCAAAAAATTCTTTTTTAAGGGCATTCCATGGTTTTCTTGTTGCAAAAGGACATTCATAAAACAAGATCTAGTGTGATTTAAATCTTTACAGCTGGCTCAAATATCAATGTGAACAAAAATCTTTGTAGCTCCAATTTCTGTTTTTTGTCATATTTTGAACAATGCTTTTAATAAAAAACAAACATAGAAAGTATAAGAGAGTCCTTGGTAGGCTTTTTAAGCCCAAAATATTTCTGAAATAGTACCAGTCCCTCATCTAAGACATGTGTGGCAACTACTGCAAAATGGCTTTCAGAAAGGTCAGTTTCCTCTTAGAATTAAAAAGAAAAGGTCTYGCAGACATAGTTACACATATAAATAAAATATGGTGCATAAATATTTAAATGTTTTAAACCACATCTCAGTGTGACTGACTGACTGACTACCCTGTGCCTTGAAGGAATATTCTCAGTTGAAAAAATGGAATTGTATATTTGATTAAGTAGAGCCATATGTCGCATAGTATATTGCTGACAGGTACATTCTGTGAATAGTTGGTACTGATTTATACATGGATTTGGCAATGTTAACATGAGCCGCGGGAGGATATACTTCTGTAATTGTTGCTGTAATTTTCTTGTTTCCTCTCATGTCAAGGGTACTTGCCACCACGTTCTGATGTGGTGGGTATCTAGCCCTGAGTATTCTAGATTAAAAACTTGCTCTGCTTTGAAATTAAGGGACTATTAACACACAAGTGGGTTCAAAACGGCTTATTAAATTAATTGTTACCAAGATGTTTTCTACGTGACTTTACTGCCAGAGAGGGTCGGGGAGTGCTGCACGGGGAGGGAATGAATTTCCCAGTGATACGCATTGTTTGATGTGTGGTGTTCATACAAAATACAGTATGAGGGCTGCCAACTAGAAACATGAATTTAATAAGCAGGAAAAGTTATTTGAATTCTCCACATATTTTTTTACTGGATTAATATCTGAAACAAGTGATGTTGTCGTCAGTGGACAGACAGATGAAGCATGAAACAATTTGGCCCTGCACCTTTGGGTCAGGAGTTCAAGATTAACAGAAGCTTCTGTCAGTGTCTTTGTTTCCTAGATATGGACCAATTTTTTAATTTCTTTTTAAGTAACGACGAACATTCTGGAAGTAGATTAAGCCTAAAAATCTCCAGGCAAACATCTTGCTTTAGACTTCTAAGTCACATGCTGAAAACCTGAGAGGATTAACACTTTTTAAAAACGGTTTCCCCTTTTGACATATTTTCCTGTCTAATCTGAAATCCCTGTTTAAATACAAGCAGTAACAGGCTAATGCACATCTAAATGCAAAGCTCAAGTAATGGCTTTAACCATCAAATAACTGGGCAGGGAAGTTCAAGATGGTTATTTAATTTAGTTTTGTTATTTAATAATAACATGCAGAGTATCAAGTGAGACAGAAAATGCGTGTCTCCTGTGAACATACGAGGACATTTTTTGCATGTTTTCCCTTTATTTGTGTATTTAAGCCTTGGCAAATGGTTTTAAAGCATTAGGGCTTTGTGAGTTCTGTAGACCCAGGGGCAGCTGAGAGAGCAGCTCCCCCGGTACGGTACCGAGGGAGCGAGTACTGCCGAGAAGAAGCTGTCCCGTCGTGCTCTCTCMCTGGAAATGGTTTCCTAAACCTCTCAGAAGTTATAAAAGCTCCTGTGCTAAACCTGAGGAAATCAGGAGAGCTTCTCTTCCTCAAAGTCCATGCGGAGCTTAACCTTTCTGTTAGGAGTTGCAAAAGTTTTCCTCATTAGTTGGGCTCGGTCAAAATGACATCTGTCACAGCAGCTTCCCTCTCGCTCTACCACAAGCACGAAGAGCTTGCATGTAGCTTCAATTTGAATTTCTAGCTGATAATGGCTGAATACTGCAGTGAGATTGTTACAGTGAAAATTAAACAATTAGGGGAAAATTTTCCTTTCCCGTAGAAGGAGAAAAGAAATTGCTGAAGACTTCCAGTCCGAAAAATATTAACGAGTACTAGAGAGAGAGAGATGGTGCGTAGGAGTGTGTGTGTAGGCAGTGTGTGCGCACAAAACCTTGCACAGCTCCTCAGTAGCCTGTGAAGCACACAGAAAATAACTTTGTGCACATAAACAGGCCTGTGCTTTTATGGTGTGCTTCCAGATCCAGAAATGCTTTGAAATAGCTGTGAGCTGAGATGTGAGCAGAAAGTCCTGAGACAGGGAAAGCCTGGTGACTAGTATTATGTGCGATGTTTTTCTCCCTCTGACTAGATTTCACAAAATCTTTGAAAGCCCAATAAATATGAGACGCTTTCCAGGCCTCTCAGACAGAAAAGAACAGCTGAAAAATGATCTAAAGAGGGGCAGGAAATTGTCCCCCAGGAACTGACCCTAATCTGTATCTGATTCACACTGTTGATCTTTTGCTGATTCTTTTGACTTGCAGTTTTAATTCAGAGAGAGTTTTTTTTTTCCCTGTAATCCAGACTTAGGTGTTTTTGGCTCCTGTAGTCGCCGTTCAGCCCTCCTTCAGCATCACAGCCACACAAATGGCCCAGTTCGGGGCGGGGGGTCTTCTTTTCTGTCTGGTTTCTTTACACTATCTTTCATCAATCAAGATTTCCGCACCGCATCCATTTGCTGATTTCTGCCCACCCTAGAACTGTTAGACTTCAGCAGCCAAGGTGGGATCCAGGTCCCTCTCATGGTGGCAAGGAGCTGCTGCACCTCCCCAGGGAGGCAGGAGATATTCTGCTGGCAGAAAATCTCCTGTATTTACCGCAAGGAGACTAAGAGTTGCCTCACACCCTGCCTGTAAAAGCAGCGTTGCTGCCATACTGACCTAAAGCTTCCACCAGCTCTGCTGATGCTCCTGTGGTCAGCTGTTACTGTCAAGACGTGAGGCACCAGTAGCTATCTCTTAAGCCTGACAGCATGGAGCAACTCCCTATTATGCAAACATTATTTTTTGTGTTTCCTCAGTCAAAATTTTGGAACTGTTATAAAATTGAGTTTAAAAAGCCTCTTCTGCTTAACTCTGAGAAACGTGTCTGCCAAAAGCATTGGATTCAATAGCAAATATAGCAATTAAGACTAATGACTGATGGCTGTGTTCAGCACCAAGCAATATGCAAGTCTAWTAGTAATCCCTGATGGGAAAACATTCCTCCAGTACAAATTAGGAGTCCTGCATATGCCAAAACTTCAAGATGAAAAGTTGAAGTTGCTGGATTCCTTTTTTTGCTTCAGAAAATGCAAGAACCTGGTATAAGATAACTTAATTTCACATTAACAGTCACATAAAAAAAGGAAGTTCATCATCTTGTGATGTTCTTTCGGTCTTTATCCATGCATAATCAACAAGAAAAATCTGTTGGCGTAAAAAAAGCTTTCTTAAATTCCCTGGGGTTTTATCTGGGTTTGACTGTAACAATGTATTGAGCTCTATGGATGATAAATCCTCCTTTTTTAAAAGAACATTTTATAAAGCTGTAACAGGAAAATTTATATATATTTGTGGTAGACTTATGGGTATGTGGGTATGGCAGCTTGACAGTAAAAAGTCATAGATCCACCACTAGAAAATGCCAAAATAAACTCTGCACTCTGAAGTGGCACTATAAATGTTAGCCCTTAGCATACCCAGATCAGCTACTGATTGTGATACAGGCATATGCTCTGTTATGAGTTTTACTGCTTCAAAAAGTGAGATTTTGATTATGCTATGCTAACTGTTGTCCCTCAGAAGATACCTGATCTGATGCAGAAGTCACGAGAACTTTGAAAGAAACATTAATGTAAATATTCTCATGCCTATATACTTCTACAGTGAATCAGTTGATGCACAGATGCTCACAGCTAACCGTTTCGAAATTCGATCACAAAAGGAATCACAGTCTGCATGTAGATGTGCACCTTAGGTTCTTCTGAAGTTAATAACAGTAGTGGATGTGCATTCAAGGATGTTAAACTGGAGAGACCTTGCACGTTTCGGTTTTCAGAAAATCTGTTCCACGTGTATCACTCAGTAATGTGCTAGGAGCAATGTACCAAACTGTTTTTCACGGATAACAAAGGATCCATAGGGATCTATCAGGAAATATTTTTCTCTCACTCTTTCTTGATCTCTGAATTTCTGCAAGCCTCCAGGCACATTGTTATCAAAGAACTAGAGACCCATTTGATCATAGACAAAGGAGGTGCTAGCTTCATTATGTCTGTTTAAAAGGTCCACTGAGAGAACAAGGAGGGGAAATAAACCAGCTCTCAAAAACCATGGAGGTCCCATAAGCGAGAGAAAACGTCATGGGAAGGAAGGATGAGGAAAGAGCAGCTGGGCTATATTGTGGGGAGAAAGGAACCGACCAACAATAAAGCATTGTCAAATGTGTGTGCTAGGAAATATGGGTCAGAAAGAGGTAACAAAAAGTGCAATAAGATGGATACTTTCTTGGAGCAATTGTTATTTCTGCTAGGTAGGAGTTTGTAAGACAAAGGCGCCAGCCCAGTAGTGACTGAAACAAAAATATCTGAGAGGAGACCTCCATACAGAAGTGTCGATCACACTGTGACCTCTCTTGTATAGTGGATTACAGTTTGTGCCGTCAGGGATGGCAGAAAGACCTGTAGCTCTGGTAATTTTGTGACTATCATACTGTCTCATTGTGTCAAAAGAGTGACAAGCAGCTTGATGAAAAGTGTAAAGAGTGGGATGGATGGAGGCTGCAGGCATAGTAAAGCGAGTCTTAGTCTGAAAAACTTAAAAAATCTGTGATAGTTTTCAATTTGTTATATTGGGCTATTAAGTTGTATGACACATTTTCAAATTAGTCTTGTGGAACTGTGGAAATACTGTCTGCATGTATTCTGCCTTTGGTTTTTTKGGGTTTTTTTGGTTTTTTTTTAATATTGCAGTATCAGGAGAGAGAGTCTTCTGCTGCTGACCCACTGCAGTATTTCAAATGAGAAGCAGCAGCTGGGGAAGAGGACAGGCAGCCTGTTGGCCTGAGAGATCTGTTGCTGAGCTTGGAGAAACCACTCTGTTCCTATCTGTTTGAGCTGTAGCGCTCCACCTGCCCTATATGACACACTATTTCCCATTGAAGTTTAGCTTGTTGAAGTCTTTTGCATAAGCTGGAAAATCTAATTTTTGTTTTAACTTTAAATGTTTAAGATTTGCCTTACAGAAACAGAAATCAAAATACATTTTTAGGATATCCAACCCAAATTCTAGTTTGTGCTTTTGCAGAGAGTAGAATACTTTGAACCGAAGCTAATGACAGGAGATCTTGAAGCATTTCTGTGTTGTAACGGTCACCATTGGGCAGACAGCTGCCGAATGTCTTGCAATTAATCTGATACTTACAGGCTTTCATATTCTTTTCCGTTCAGAACCAATGCCCCGAGGCAGAGGAATTGGTCTTCAGCCATTTTGTGATCTGTAATGACACACAGGAGACACTGCGGTTTGGCCAGGTGGATACTGATGAAAACATTTTGCTGGCGAGTCTCCACAGTCACCAGTACAGCTGGCGCTCTCACAAGTCCCCACAGGTATGTCAGAAACAGCCCTTCCAGAGCAGCAGTTGCTGAAGCTGACTGGTGCCTTTTTGCATTGATTCTTCATTTTTCCGTATGGTTTTGACTGCCTGCAATGTTCCAGGTCCCTCAGGAGCCACATGCTGTGGCTGCATGAGAAAGAAAAGGTAAACAAGGAATGAGGAAACCCAGAAGTGTTTAGGAGTTACTCAGGGGTTGGACTGCATGTGCACAACCGCTTTCTGTAAAATTGAGCATTCACGGAAACTAAAGCTTCTGAAAGAAAAAAGAAAAATTAGATCACTTGCCAGGTTTATAAAACTAAGTGATCAGTGTCTTCTGTGATGTGCATAGGGGGTTTGGGGAAATCTTTTAATGAATTGTTTTTGCCAGAAGCATCCGTTCGCTGAAATTATTTGCAGAACATAGTCAAGCTGGACACATGTCCCAGCTCAGAATAAGAAAGGTTAGAAATTGACAGAAATATCCCATTTATACGGTTTAAACAATACAGTTTCAGTTTCTTGGTATTTTAAGAATAAACACTGATACTGAAATAAAATAATTCAAAATTATCAACATGAAATATTTTAATGAAACCAGGCTTTTGCAGGGGGAGTTTGCCTATTGTTGATGTTGAGAAACAGACTTTTCATCTTGATTCAAGGCAGGGAAAGAACTTAAGTTTTAAAAAGTATTTGTTGGATAGCAAAGCCATTTCTTCTCTTTTTAACAAACGCCCAGCTTCTGCTGAGTGGGAGACTAAAGAGCTGTGCCACACTCTTTGCTGAACAGCACTCCTGGCCTGTACAGTTACTGATTTTTTAGAGAAGCTGAGAGAAATGTAGTGGATGTTGGATTCCTAATTCCTTTAGAGCCTTGGAAAACACCAGCCGTGGAATGCCAAAGGAAAGGGGAAGTTCAGGTGGTAATTCTGAACAACAGCGTTTGTGCCCAAATTCACTGCTGACAAGTTTCAAGTTTCACTGGGAAGCAGAGATGACAAACTCGCTGTGTTTTCCATTCATGTGTCAGTCGGTGGATATGCAAAACTACTGCATTTTTCCGTTGCTGTGGTAATCTGCAGCCAGAGTAAACAGTCGTGACTGACACTGAAGTCAAGGCCTACGCTAAGGGGAAGGCAGGGCGGTAGTGTAGTAAAATCCTAGTTAAAAAACTGTGTGTGCAGTGATGAAAGAGCCMGGAGGGGAACCTCTGGGGACCTCCAGGGACGCTGGAGTACTGTACATCCCTTGCCAGGTGAGTGGCCATATTTGTCTCATGCAAACAAAGTGCCAGCGATGCCGCAGCCCGCGCCTGGGCAGCCCGAACAGGGGACTGTGCTCTGGGCGGTGGGCACGGGTCAGATCGCATGTCGGGGTCCCCGATGGTCAGGTGACAGGACTCGCTTGTGTACTTGATTGCGACTGACGCAACTCCCTCCGGTCACGCAAGGCAGAAAGGACAAGGCTTGCACTGGAGAGCCAAAGTGAGCCAACGTTGCATAACCAGCTGTCTTCCTTTTGTAGCTGTCACCGTTAAAAATCATTTTAACCTTTTAATAAATGCATAGGGAAACAAATGCTTAATGCAACTGTAAATAAAAAACAGGGTTAGGAAAGGCTTTCTTCCTGTCAGTTTTTCTTACCCTTTTTATGGTATTTACATAAAATTCTACAGTTGGGAGAATCCTGTTTTTGGCCATCTTTCTAGAGGCACCAGCTAATTGTGTAGTCTTGATAACGGTGTGGCTCTAGTGATAATTGTGTAGTCTTGATAACGGTGTGGCTCTAGTGATGAGGTGTTTCTGCCAATGGCACAAACTGGAAAGAGGAGGATTATCTCAGCCAAAAGGGAAAAGTAGACCACCAGCACAGCCTACCGCATTAGCCAGCCAGCACGTGGAGAACTTGCAGCTAAGGTACTGATTTTTAGCTTGTCCTTTCATCACAGACTTGAGCGGTGCAAAAGATTCAGTTTTCCTGGCTGCTATCTAGGTTTCTTATTAAATGAAAAATAAAAGTACAGGATGAATGGAGAAAAAGTCCACAAAATAACAGCATCACACACTAGGGAGTGGGTGACAGCAGGAACTTCAGACTCATTTTTCAGATATTCTTCAGCTGAAGCTGGTGATGTCAAAGGGTTTCCCTGTTCCAGTTTACTCTGGTCAGATTCAGATTCACTGAAGAACGAGGCTGATAAACATTTGAGAGAGTCATTTTGGACTCWTATATCCCAGGAGAGGGTGAAGCTAACAGCTCCCTTCTCCTGCCTTAACCACACTGCTGTCCAACAGTCTCTTAGCGGGGGGTCATCCTAGCTTGTCCCAGCCCTTGGAATAATTTCAGAAGTATGATTGTTCTTTTAACATTTTTCAGCAGCCATCTCTTGCTGGGAAGGTTAGAGACTAAAAAAGAACGCTGAGGTTATTTCACTGAAAATATATGGAAGAAAAGGCTTTCTACACGCTCTGAGATAGAAGCTAATTCTCTTTACAAAGGTCAGGGAATCTTGGCATCTCTATATAAGCTTTGTTCATTTGGTTAATGTTAAATACAAATCACTGCAAATATAGYATGCTTCAGATAGGCATTTCATCTGAACATCAGTCTAAACAGCACAATATTTTGTCATTTTAGATCTGAAAAATAAGTTTCTTTAAAGATTATTGCAAATGTTGTCATGTGTAAATTTTTATAATGATTAATACAAGTCTTTGAAATGAAAACAGCTACTGAGTTAAGACTTCTGTTTGTGCCTATTATGCTGTGGCACTTTTCTAATTATTTCCATGCAAAATTATCTAACAGCTTATTATCCAAAGGTCAGAATAATGCCCAAGCATGGACAAACCCTACAAGTGTCATAYTCATGGAATGCTAGATGACTTCATAGTTATGAAATTATTTCATTTCTCATGATAATTCTTGACTTGCCAAGTTAGTGAATTTTAAGAACTCTGAGAGCAGATTGTAAGATAAATGTGAAATAATCCATACTTTTGGAGTCAAGGACTTCCCTCCAGGCATTAGTTCATACTTGACTTACTTGACTTACACTTGGGAATAAAATGAGTTAGGACAAGGTCTTAGATACCACATTCTCTTACTGGGAAAGAAAACCAACTTGCACAACTTCGACTGGCTCATGTTTCTTGTTACACAGGCACTAAGAAGCAGCGGTTGCCATGAAATACTTTATTTAACCTCTGCAAAATGTTTTTTTAGTATGGCAAGGCAGTTTAGTTAAATGAAAATAAATAGTTTTAAAAGGATTGTGTTTCTTTTGCATTCACATCAATAAAATTCTCCATTTTTCTTTTGCTAATTAAGAATAGTGAGAGATGTAGGATAGACCATTTGCATTTATTTAACAAGATTAAAAATATGCCTAAAGTATATTATTTTATGTAGTAGCAGACAGCTAGATAATGTTTGACTTGCATTTAGAATTAATTTTATAATATTAATGAAGCTAGTATAAGCTATAATTAAAATTTATTCAAATTTTTAATTTTAAGAAAAGAGTAACAGCACATGGGATTTCAGTATATCGACTATTGATGCTGTCCCTCAGATTGTTAGACTTATATTAAAACTCTTCTTCCTTCCTTGTTTCCTTCATTTTTTCCCAGTCTGGTTCTTCTGTATTTCAGGAAACCTAACCTTTCCCTTTTAACTTTTACTCTGATTCATGCAAGTCTCAATAACTTGGCTAGTATTTCAGTAATAAGACTGAAGTCTGATGCTCTTTCTTCTGCTCTGTTCCTTCCCTGATATTTTCTTCAGATTTCTTGAGTTTTTGACCTTCCTTAGGGATAAGACACCAAAAGTATATAGTCCTTTTCAAAGTTGGGGTAAGTCCAAAACAGATGATATTTGAAGCTTTAAGCAATTCTGCAGAAGTTGCCAGACCTCGTGATTTCCTTTTGCAAATTTTAATGAAAGTTAGAGGTCTGTTAGATCTCATTTGAAAGGAAGAGAAGCTACATCACTCCTGTGCAATTTACGCTCCTTATCTTGATCTTCAAGTTGCGTTGTGGGATGGGCCCCAGTTATGTCAAAAGTCATGTTTGTCTCCAAGACAGCTGTGGTTTTTAGGAGAACTGGAGCATCTGATAGATAGGGTGAAACTCTGAAGTTAGAAATGATCAGATCTTCCTAGAAATTTACTCAGAGTTAAGGAATTCTGTCGTGCAAGACAGTAGGCAGTCTGAGGGTCCCACTAGGGATCACAACAAATGCAGAAAACAGCTTATTCATATGAGATTCTCGTGAATGTATTCTCCAGAGATTGTTTACTTGCAAACAAACAGCAAAAATCTTTTGCAATGCACTAGTTCAGTCATTTTCCCCATGTTCAAACTTCAGCAGGGTCCTGCAAAGAATAAAAGAATATAGGCTCTGTGCCTTGGATTTTTCTTTCTATTCAAAGCATAATATTGTAAAGGGATGTCTGCATTTTTAGTAGCAGCTCCCATATCTTTCTCCAGAGTCAATTCCCAGGGTTATGACAACAACCCATTTTCACTATCCAGAAGCAGCAGGCCTAATGGGTAAAAATCAGTTCATATTTTGATGTGGCTAATGACTTCAATGAAAATACGACTAAGTTTCTAATTATAAACAGTATACACTTATTTCTAATCAAAATAGGTAAATATTCMTGAAAGAGCTCTGTGCTACCTCTGTTGTTATTTGCATAGAATTTGAGGGAAGAGATTTGCTTTGCTATTCTTCTGAATGTATGCTTACAAACTCTTCACTAGTTATTAGTAATGGTTAGGAGGTTAGTAATACCTTCACTTGAACACCACAATCCATTTAAAGTTTTCCTTATTTTAAAGTGTGACTTATAAGCACAATTTCTGCTAGAATTTTATAAATAGTATTATTTATAACTAGTATTTTAAAGGCAGTTTTAGATTTGGAAATAGCTTTAAGAACCTCCTCCTCATTCTCCTAAGAAAAAAAAATGAAGCCAAATTTTAATTTATGTTGCATCTCCATCAGGATAGTAATTCACTGTTATTTATTTCCAAGTTGTCATTCTTTCGATTATGTCCTGTAAAGTGCAAAATGATATACTGTACTCTGTGGGTTCAAACTTAGCAAATATGACTTACACATTGATCATTATTGGAATAGTTTCCTGTTTAATTGTTTAGAGATGTTACACATTCTCTATGCAACCTTTTGTACTTAACATAATCCTCCCTAGGTCATTTACAGAACATCATTAGGCAAAAAAAAAAAAAAAAAAAAAAAAAAAAGCTCTGCGTTGTTTTACACTATCTAAGTAGTGAGAAATGTGCTATTGCTTTCCTTTAGTTTTCTACATTCCGAATGTAATTTACTTTATAGATAATATTTTGGGCAGATAAAGGTTGTTCTTATCCCTGAGGCATATATTCCTCATAATTTGGTTACTGTTTGTTGACCAAAAAGACTGTTCTAGTCTACAATGCTTAGGGCTAGATTGTTCCTGCTGGGTTGAAGCCTGCTTTGCAGGTTGTGTTGAGACATAAAACACCTCCAGAAGTCCCCAAGGGTCAGCACTTATCTGATGAGTGGGACCTTGGCAGAGAGGTCCGGCCCTGTTTCTGCTGGCCAGGGTGGTGGTGGTGGAAATTGTTTTCTCCCATCTCCCATGCTGGTGGTTTGTCTTCCGAGTGATGATGGCCTAGGAGTGGTCAGTTCTCCCAGATCCCATGAGAAGATCAAGCCAAATGGAAATTCAAAGTGTTTTGGTAACTGCTGTAGTTGCCAATATGCAGAATGAACATTTTTTCACTGTTTCCTGAATACTAACTATTTTTATTGTGAGCTCTATCCTGGTCAAGGGCCGCATTATGCTAGGCATCATAAAAAACACAACCAAAAAATACCCTAATCATCCTATGATTTAATTTTTCAATAAAAAGTTACTTTAACTTCATGTCTGAGAATTCATCATCCATCTCCAGGTCTCCATTTTCCTCCATGCTGTTTCATGTTCATAGCTTTTATTTCACTACCCCAAAACTCTCAAAATAACTGTCTACTCCCATGCCATTAACCAAGTGCTCTTCTGATGCCTCTGAGCCTCTCAGAGTTGACAACAATAACCTCTGTTTTTCCTAAAAAGCATTTATTAGTTCCACCTAGAAAATAGATATAATTTAAGTTAATTACAGGGAAACAAGGTTAGCTTTGGTGAATCTACAAGCAAGGTAGAAATCAAATTTCTGTCACTAGACATTTTGAGGGCACAACCTTTGAATTATCTATACAGCTGAAAAATGCTACTTTTTCTGGACCCCACTCTTAGGCTCTTTTATAATCCCCATTTTCATCTTCATGCCTTGTCGTATGACACTTAGTTTTATTTACTCAGGTCCTATCCTTCACCCAGACTTCTAGCTGAAAACCTACGTAAATTCTGAAGAGTGGATAGAAACGTTCTGAGAAGAGATGTGATAAAGAGTGCATCTCCTCCTAACCCTTTACTCTAGGAAAAAACGATTCATCTTATTCTACTATCCTGTAGGCAGTTTCATTCCCTTTTAAAACATAAATCCATAGTGGCTTAGAATTAAAAATCCAAAACACGGCAAAGTTTAATCAAAACAAAGAACTCTGCACTATGTATTGATACGTCCCCTAACACAAAACATTGAGATCAAATRATTACACAAATGAGTGCATTTCTTAATATACACGATAGAAAGTCTGTTTTAAATTCTCTCTAAACTATAAATTGCCAGTTATCACTGGATTATATTGGTTAGAATGCTTTTGAACTATTCTTAGTATTTTCTGTACCTTTTCTCAAAGACTTCTCTTTTCTCCTGATATATGTAGCATACTTAACTATATTTGTTAAGTGCTATTTTTTAAGCAGAATTTCTTAATTTTACTTAAAACTTGGTAAGTGAAAAGGAGTTATGCAGGAATTATTTTGAATCTGTAATTTTAGGTCAGTTTTATAACATTGGGACTCCATCTTATTAAATATGGAATACCATCTATTGTGGTGTCTTCTGCTAAAATAATGTTTATACCTGATAACTTAATTTTCTAAAATTACTTAAATTTGTATTTCCTACCATAGGTCTGTATATCACTTAGTGTCATTTGCTAATCTTTCCTACTCGTGTTTTTCAGCATTCTCACAAACATTCAGGTAACTGATCCACACAGAGGTCCTTTTATGTTTTCTTGAACTGCAGTTTCTTGGCTTAAAAGTAAACTTACACCATACACAATTCTCATATTAATATGTCATTAATACAAACACATTAGATGTATTTAAAATAACTTAAGTTGTTCCTTATTGTATTTAGCATTTACCAGTATATAAACAGTATGTTTAGAGAATAAGGGATTGCTAATATTAGCTCTTTTTAAATTTTTCTTTCTGAACCATAAAGTTAAATGTGCACATATTTTTCTGCTACAAAGAAAATTAGTAAGGCAGCATTTGTGAGCTAATGGCTATTCAGTGAAAGCTGACAGCGTTTTCCTTGGGAACGTTCAACTCCCAAGCAAAGCTGTTTATACAGGGTGGGAGACATCCTAATGTTGGAGCTACATGGAGTTGCTAATCATCAATTATGGCATTTATATGGCATCTGTCTTCCGAGTGCACTGCATTTTGTGTGCCGTCTAGCTGAGACTGACCGCTTACTACCTTTTCTCATTACTTGGCTGTCATTTCCAGCTACCAGTCTCTCCAAAGTAAACAATTTTCTTGTTTCTCTTAGTTTTCATATGTGGTGAGATTTATTCTCAGCTGCCTCTGTAAGAAGCTGAATGGATGCCAACCACTGCAGTTGGATTTTTTGTTTTGTTTTTCCTTTTCTGAAACTAATACTTAAGTATCAAAGCTATGAGTTTGTTTGAGTTTGAGTGCCCAGTGTACAGTTTTCCTCAGCATATTCTTGGATATAAACATGCTCATACACAGGCACACGCATGTGCATATCCAAATACATGCCTGTGCACACACTGGCACATATTGGCCTTTGTGCTTCCAGCATAAAACTAATTTGTATCTGAATGCAACAGTCATCACTCTTGCAAATTCAAAAGCCACCCACTGAATGGATGTTTTTGTTCTGTGTGTAACTTGTGCTGAGGAGATACCACAAATTGCAAACAGGCTACTGAGTTGTAATATCTTTGAAAGTTGTTACTGTGGTTGTTTCTTAAARCTATGAAAAAAAAAAACCCAACATCCAGACATTCTCCAAGTCCAACTGGCCAGATCTATGGACAGTGCTATCTGTTTCTGGAAACACAAAGCATGGGAGAACGTAATATTGACAAGTTTCATTTTTCGCTAGTGTAAATACTTGTACTTTGGGCCTGATCCTGTTCCCAATTACTTCAATTAATTAATGACAGATGTCAAAAATCAGACTGAAATTCAACCCTCACCAGAGAATTCCCACAAGGCCTTTACATAACTATTTTAAAGGACTTAAGTGATGCTTACGTTCTGTGCTGGCCCTCTGCAAAGAATAAATTTTACCCAGAATGCTTATTGCTTTGATCCCTTTATATATAACTCACATTCTTAAGTTTGCACAGCCACAAAAGATCTATATAGAGCTAAATAGCCAGATCTTCAGCTGGCGTAAATTTATGTAACTTCATTGACCTACGTGGAACAGTACCAATTTTCACTACTCTGGCTTAAAGAATCTCCATGGGATAGAGGTAAGTGCGTATGGTGGGTAAATGGATGAAAGACTCTTCAAATGATGAAAGACTGTATTGCTCTGGAAGTGATTTAAGTTAAACGTGAAAGAAAGAAGCCACTCCTTTTCCGGAATAAATCATACACGGGGTATAATTATGCAGTTAAATTTCTTCTCGTGCAGTCAAGCTTGAACTTACCACCACATTTGTGGAAGAAATGAAATGTTTCCAGTATCTCAGCAATATACTAAATTCTTCTGCATTTAATACTCATATATATGGAAGCTATACAGATATATACATATACACAGACAGATTTGCTTCCTTCTTCTGAATTTTATTCTGAATTTGTAATTATTGGTCTTATCCTGAAGGCCAAAAATATGGCCTGGACCTGTGCTCCATATTGCCTACTGGCAATAAAGAGGGTGGATTTCTATAACAATTTCAAGGGCAGTAAAGAAAATCTCTTATTTCCTGTTTTGTGCTCGCTAGTGTATGTAATCTCTTYTTGAACAGTTGTGCTTTGGATCTTTACCATCCATGAATATATGGTTAAAGCAGGTAATTTATAGAAATGCATGATGCTGGGCCATCTTACGGTATTATTCCTTCTTCCGTTTGTATCTGAAATTGCAGAATCACTGAATGAGTGAATCATTCAGAGAACTGATGCGCTTAGCATTGCTGACCTTTAAAAACAAAAATATTTCTCTGTCATGGGAATTTCTGTCCTACTGCAAGATATTTTTTTCTGCATTATATATTGAAGTTATGATTGCTTTCTTTCCAGCTGTTACACATCTGTATTGAAGGCTGGGGAAACTGGCGGTGGTCTGAACCATTCAGTGTGGACAATACAGGGACYTTTATTCGAACCATTCAGTATAAGGGCCGGACGGCATCACTCATCATCAAGGTTCAGCAGCTCAGTGGGGTGCAAAAGCAAGTAAGGATTTGATCCAGTCTGGGGAAAAAGTAGTTTAATCTGATTAAATTAAATACTGTCTGTTTAGGAATAGCAAGTCACTGCCCTATTCTGTTTCTAGTGGGACACACACAAAAAAGTAAGTGTAACAGGCTTATGGATACATTTTGAGGATTTTTGCAGCTCTTCTGTTAGAATTCAGTTTGGTATGGATCTCAGCATTTAAAAGCTCAGTTATCTCCACATATTTTACATGTTTTATAYGACACCCTGGCTTATGAGTTCTGACATTGCTAAGTCACACAATTTCTGGCATGTTTTTATGCTCTTGAGAAGCAGAATTTTTGATTTTCCCTTAAAGAAACTGTTTGTGTTTTATTCTGGGTGTAATTCATACCTTTGTATTGTTGAAAGAGAAGTTAGTGATCAAGTTAACATTTGCAAATGGGCTGCTGTGCAGTAATTTTTCACATAGTGGCTTTGCATAGGTATCTGTAATAATACTACTGTTGTTCTGCCTGCAGTGGCAGAAGCCAGAGTACGTGGTGGACACACTGCGTTCAGCTCACGGATGTGGCAGTGCCGTGTGCTGTGCAATAGTAATAGAACTGATCAGGCACAAGCAGTTTCTGGTTTCAATGACATCCCTGCTGAGACTTGGCTGTAGAGGTGGTAGTTATGGTGTGTACCCTCATCAGTGAAAAGCAGATGGAAACCAATTGTAATAGGAGTATTCATGGAACACTGTTCCTCACTATAGCTTAGAAGAAGTCAGATATAGATTCTATGAAAAATAATTCATATATTATAGACAGCAACAACTCTTTTCTAGGTAGATGCACTTCAATAGAGAGATACAGTACAGCCATTTAATGGCATTGCAAGCTTTAAAACAGTAAGCATACTGGATCCCTGGATTGTGATGAGACTGTGAGGTGTCAGTGGAAACCCTTCTCTGAAGTACACCGCTGTATCATCACAGAGAGGATACAATACTTACAGAGCATTACAGTACTCTTAAAATCAAAACCAGAACTATGCCAGCCATGGACAACATTGCTGGGTTCCTTGGAAATGAGTCAATATATTACATGTTTCCTTCAGATCCAGATATTACTGTAGGAATATTTGAGGCATCTTATTGCCTAGGTTTCTCTGAAATTGCACATTCATTTGGCCAATAAAAACAACATTTCACCACTGACTGCCCTCAGCAATGCTTGGGAAAACATAACAAAAACTAAATGCCAGAAAAGAGAAATTATTCTTGTACAGGATTTTCCTCAAGTTCAGTTTTGACCTTTCTTTCTTTTTTTTTTTTTTTTTTTTTTTTTCAATTATTTATATATGAGTTGTGTATTTTTATGTTTTAGATCCTAATCTGTGGAAGACAGACAGTCTGTAGTTACCTTTCTGAAAGTATTGAATTGAAGGTGGTTCAACATTACATTAGTCAGGATGGACAGGCAGTTGTTAAAGAACACATCAACTGCCTTGCAGCCAAGCAGAAGTTGCCATCGTATGTCCTAGAAAACAATGAGCTCACAGAGCTGAGTGTGAAAGCTCCTGGGGATGAAGACTGGTCACAAGATGTATGTCTAACTTCTACACATACAGAACACAGCACTGTCATTCAGGTATGATTAGAAATAAATATTTAAGTGTAACATAAAAAAATGTTAGTGAGAACTGGAAACTTCGCATTAGAGTTTTATCTGATATACTGTAATGTTGAACATTATCACCCTCAAATAATCTTAGTGTAATGCTAGTCATCTGTCTGCATACAGGTACCATCTTCAAAGAGTTCAATTACTTACGTRTGGTGCACGATTTTGACTTTAGAGCCCAACTCTCAAGTGCAGCAACGAATAGTAAGTACATGTATTGTCTCTGAAGTCTAAATGCTTACACCTTACATGTCTTACAATAAATTAAGACCAGAATGATGTACAGTAAAGATTTTTAATTACAAATTTAAACAACTGGAATACTGTAATAAAATTAGCATTAAATTGGTGCATTCTCTTCTTTTTCAAGATTGTTTTCAGCCCTCTTTTCATTGTAAGGAGCCATCTTCCAGATCCAATTATCATACATTTAGAGAAAAGAAGCCTGGGATTGAATGAAACRCAAGTAATTCCAGGGAAAGGACAAGAGAAGTCGTTGCAAAATATAGAACCTGATCTTACACACCATCTAACATTTCAAGCCAGGTATCATGTCCACTTCCCCTGAAAATGGTCCATTTATATAGAAAAGAAGAAATAAGTATGTACACTATAATTTCTGGTGTAATATTTGCAAAAGTACTGCAAATGCAGTGGAGATGCAACAGAAGACGCATATGTGGCCTGAAATTATATGACAGGAAATAGTAAACTTGGTATAAGTATTCTGAATGTTGTATTTGTTTGCTTAAGCAGTACATATTTTTGTATTTTGAAAAGTAAATCTCAGAAGTCTCGAGCTTTTTTTTTATAATATTCTTCAGTTTCTTGGGACTCTAACACAGAGGTTGTTACAGTGACTTAATAAATTTATGTCAGCTGATGCTTGGTAACTTTTTAGATACCATAACTTAATTTATGCTTGATTACCTTGAGAGTGTTCCAGTTGCAGAGTACTCTTGGAAAGCTGCATTTAAAAACATTAGTGCTGCTTTTGGTGTTCTTGTGTTGTAAGCAATTGAATCTGTTTACAATGACAGGGAAGAAGAAGATCCATCACAGTGTGCAGTCCCTATCTCAACCACACTTATTAAACAGATAGCAACTAAATCCCATCCAGGTGGCAACGTGAACCAGATACTGTCCGAGTTCTACGGGACCAGGAGTGCTCTGCAGCCTGCATGGCCGTATAGTAGGAAGGATGCAGACAGGTAATTCTTTGCTAAACCTTCTCTATGAATATTGCATTGACTTTTCAAATAAAGAAGTCTGTTAAAATGTATGATTGTTAGTTGAAATAAAGCGTCTAGGAAGTTAACTAATGCTTTACCATCCAAGTCATTAAACCCAAAGGTATTAAACACAAAGGTTAAGTAAGTCCCTGATTCACTAATTCCTGGAGACAGGGGACAGGTACTGACAGAGTATCACTCTATGCCTGCTAGCTTTCTTCCAGATCCTGTTAGTGACCGATATCAGGTCAGAATACAGGGCTGGATGAATCTTTGATCTGACCCACTTCTAGGTTATTTTCTCCGTCCTCATGAAACTGATAGATATCTGGTTTTAGTATTAAAAGTTTTTAATGAACTTCCAAAACTGGAACATACGATAACTTGGTGTGATTTGAGTCCTGAGCCTATCAAGCAAAAACATTAAACTTCACGCATCTGAACTACTTTCCTTAATCAACAGATCTTGCATGCACTCACATTAATAGGTTAACTTATATCCTTTTCAGAGTAAGGTCATTGGCATATRTATCATAGCTTGAATTGGATTCCTTGTTAATTAAAATAACCTCAGTGATAAAAAATTAGTTGTGTGTGACTTGTTAAAGCTATATACATTGGTTAAAGTTCTTGAGAGTTTCTACATTTTGTTTTTCACTGTATAGTGCAAATTTCGTAGAAGCTCAAGCTTAGTGTATTTTACTTTTTGTTAGATTATCCCAAATACATTTTAGGCAATAATATTTTCCAAACTAGGTATAGATTTGATCAATTTTGATACTTTATTTTTTGTGCTTTTGTCTTGTGGAGGTCAAAAAACAAAATCCAACACCCATTCACTGAAAAGAGCCCCAGAAATACTATTTATAATACTTTATTTGTTACCAAGAACTTTTTTGTGCGTAAGTGCCGGGTTAGTTAACTTTGAAATCAAGTTCAAGAAGACTGTATTTCATCAAAGTTGAGTATGTTTTCAGTAATTATATGACTCCTGCATGTAAGCTGCAGAATCTGTTTCAGGCAAGAAAAATTTGGTTAGCCTAAGGACTGCCCACGATTACAGTGAGAAGATTGCATCAGCCTAAGGATTAAAGAAGGAGAACTAATTTTTTTTTTTTTTGCACTTTCTTTACCACTGTAGAAGCTGTATATTTCAGCACAGAAACAGGAGAGAAGGAGTTGTTGTAAAAAATAGGCAAATGTGACTTACTACAAAAGTTTAGTTCTGAAGAACAGAGGAAAATCTCTTGTTAAGGCATTTATTTACTTGGCCAAATTCTATGTTGATCTTACTCAGTTTAACATATGACTTTATAGCCTACATACATATAGATCTGTCTGAGAGGATAAGAGGAATTTCTTTTTTGAAGAAGAAAAACAAAGCWTTGCAAATTTCTTTAAATGATGGCATATCATTCATAATCTTGAATTCAGTATTTTTTTTACCTGAGTGTTTTGTTTGTTTGTTTTTGAACAGCAGTGAACAACTCTCTCAATGGGACAGTCCAATGCGGGTAAAGCTGTCCATGTGGAAGCCATGCGTTAAAACTCTGCTGATAGAGCTTCTGCCCTGGGCTTTGCTGATCAATCAGTCTAAGTGGGATCTCTGGCTGTTTGAAGGAGAGAAGATAGTTCTTCAGATACCCTCTGGGAAAGTAATTATACCTCCCAACTTTGAGGTAATTTTACTATTCAAATTAATAAGCACAGTTTCACTAAATATTCTAATTCTGAAGCGTGATGATTAATGTAAGTGATTCCCACCTTCCAGTCACTATGTCTATTAGTCATATGATCAGGAGTAGAAATAACAGTTGACATTTGCCACCACTGACTGAGCAACATAATCCCATGCACGTTGACACAGTGAGTAGCAATAGCAGGCTTAACAGCAATGATTACAGTGCAGTGTGACTTAAAGATGTGTACTTAAAAATCAACTGTAAGACACAATAGGCGGCTGATCGTGTATGCTTTCTGATTTCCGATGGCTCTGTCTCCTTCCCCCACGTCCAGCCAATGAGTCTGTAATGCAAGCCCAATGTAGCAGCCTAAGTAAACTGCTGTGAAGACCAAACGTAGACTTGGGCCCCTGTTGTGCAGATATGACTGCAGCCTGCATTTGTTTGTCACTTAGGAAGTGTGTTGACTTTGGTAGCAAAGCTGACAGCCTGGGAGGAGTGTTTGTYTCATGCATCTTTTAGGTTGAGGTGTTTTGTAGCTCATATGCTGCCAAGAAAGGTTTGATAACAAGATCGGGTGAATTACAAATAGGGAAGGTGCTTTAGGATGCTTGCCTGGTTCTTGAACTTAGAGTTCTGTCTAATGGATTTTCTTGCTCTGACTTGGCCATCCAAATGCTTTTATTACAACCCCAACACTCTTTATTTTAAAAATAATTATATTATTTTACACAGCAGCTTGTAAATTCCARTTGGACAATCTGATACTTCCTGCTTATTTTGCCACCTTCTTTTGTGTTTGTGGCTATCAATAAACAAAAGGTTGGTCTGTTAACATGTCTCAGTGTAGCCTATGGTCTTGATCCTGCGATGAGGATCAGCTTCATATTCACTTTCTAGTTCCACCTTTGTACTATAAAGAAAGAATTAGAGATAAAAAGGCCTGAAGTGAGATTGACTACTTATGAGAAAATACATTTAACTGTAGTAGAAATGTATAAAATTATCAACAAGTAATAACTGGTCATTTTTCGCATATAGGAAGCTTTTCAAGTTGGAATATACTGGGCAAACACTAATACTGTGCACAAATCAGCAGCGATCAAACTAGTTCATAATGTGACCTCCCCAAAATGGAAGGATTCCGACAATGGGGAGGTGGTAACGTTGGATGAAGAAGGCTTTGTTGAAGCTGAAATAAAACTTGGTGCTTTTCCAGGTCATCAAAAGGTAAGGAGGAAATTACCATGAATTACAGTTTTATCTCTTAAAAAAATCGTGCAGCAGATGAAAACAATCAAGTGTATGCAACCTCTTTCAAAATCATAGTAATACATACAAAACATAATAAGAAGATATACAGTGTTCTAGGAATTATTATAAGAATTAGATCATCAGAAACATTTGGCCAAGCTCATCCAAAAAATGCAAAATTTCTTGGAAGAACAAATTAATGACTTCTCAAGCTTGTCTAGAAAACATTGACAGATGCAACTTCAAAATATGTGACGTGGCTCCAGATAGAAAGGGCATGAATATAGACAGGATCTCCACTGTTAAGAAAATAGCAGTTCTGTCACTATGTTACAATACCTTTTTTGTTTTTATGTGTAGTCACTATTGTTGTTATTATTATTATCTTACAGTTGTGTCAGTTCTGCATTTCTTCTATGATTCAACAAGGCATACAAATTCTACAGATAGAAGATAAGACAACAATAATCAATGATACATCATATCAAATCTATTATAGCCCACAGCTTTCTGTTTCCAAACCCCACTCAGGAGAAGAGGTAATGTGCTATGGATATTTTTTTGTTTGTCATCTGCTGTAATAAGTATTTAGATTTGTAAAGTCTCAGTTGCGTAAGGTTGAACTTCAACAGAAATCACTCGACATAATGATACTAAATTATTTTATATCGTTTTAAAATACAGAATCCTGAGCAAATTCAACCCCAATAATTAACTGGGATCTGAAATGTGTGCAAAGCAAGAGATTCTTACACACTGCAGAATTAGTTCTGCCTGTTCTCCATCTGTTCAGACCAGTTCTGTAAAATAAGCAGCATAATCCATAGTAACTGTTGAAATTATTCTGAGAATTTTTACTGAGTTTGCATGTAAAAGAGGTATATTGGCCTGGCAGGCTGAAATATTTTTTGTTATCCTTTTGGGAAGATTCCAGTTATCTGAACAAAGCTGCAGAACTACAGACGTGCCCAAAATTTATGTATTTCAGGGAACTGCATCAAATCGTGAATATCAGTTTTCTAATAATGGCACAGTATACTCAAGGACTAGCTTACAGTAACCAAAATGTATGCATGGTCAATATATCTTAATCGTCCACTTGTATATATTTATTGAAGATAATATTTATTATCAAATATGTGGAAAGAATTCTCAGGGACCAAGTTTCTGGGACAGTTGACAGACAAGCATAATTTTCAAGTTCCCCATTTCTATACTGCTTAACTTCTGCATTAGTTGTCTTCACATCAGTGTCTACATTTGTGCATTGCACATTTTGTAGTAGTCTTATGAGGAATTTACGAGGAATCAGAAGAATTTTGAGGCTAAAATCCAGTCTTCATTTTGTATCTGTAAATGGATTTTCTTCTCACAGTTATTTTACAGTAACTCTGCTGCTCTTGGCACTTCGTGCAACCGAGAAAGGACTATAGATAGTTGTGTTCAGTTAACTGCCTACGTATAACTGAAGACAGAATTGAGCCGAATGTCTTTTAGTGCATATAGGCTCATTGCAACTTTCAGTTAGTTGTGGTTAACTGGCTACTTAAAATTGTTCATGTGAAAGGGAAACATGAATAAACTTGTTATGAACCAGCATGTTTTAGTATTATCATCTTTTTACTTTGCAGTACTTGCACTTACCAGGCAACGCTGTCTTCAGCGTCGGTCCGGCTGGGGCATCACGCAATGAAAYGCTGAGCTCTGTTCCGTGCTGGGACCTCGTGTCGGACATCAGTCCACTAACTTCAGGAGCGTCTCCTACGCAAAAACACATACTGCTGAGTTTCAGCCCAGGTGGCTGTGCTGACARTTCGGAGCTCTGGAGCCTCCCAGCYGTGATTAAACAGGAGTTTCCTAGACAGAGTGTGGCAGTACCCATAGGGGTTTGTAATGAAAGTGGATTTTGTACCAGGTACTGTCTGCTGAACAGTTTGAATAATGCATTTTGATTGCTGCTGTAAAGCCTCAGCTAGTAACAAACCATAAGAGTTTAATGCAAAAGCTAGAGTAACACATGCACCCCATATGTAAAGGCAAGTCTTATTTTAATTTAAAAATTGTTGTCTTTTGATAGTTTTGATGCTTTTATTATAAATGGTTTAATGTTATGATCATGTACAACTTGTACAATTTTTATAGTTTTGGGGCTCCTATGTGTAAATGCATGCAAAATAAGAGAATGAAAAGTTTATATTCAAGATTATGGTCTTTTTTAATTCATGTCAAATACTTTAAGAGTTCAAGGGCAGTGTGAAATAATATCATATAAAAATATAGGGTTTTTTATAAGATAAAAATATATTTTAGTAAGGCAAATATGACAAAAACAGGAAAAAGCAATGTAAGGGAGAAACTATTTTGAGACTATGACAAGAAATGCTTTCCAAGTTTTAAAGCTTGAAATATCCAAATGTGCATTCCGCTTCCAAACAAATGCATCCAGCTAGTTAAAAATGAAAGTCCAATGATTTGTCAGATGCTCAACTTCAGTTCTCAAACCTGATATCTGAATCTATTCATGCTTTTTTTTCTGCTGAAATTAGTGAAGCTTCATCAGTATAAATTATCAGCCATATGGTCTTTCTCTTGCCTGAAATACTTCGTATCATTCAATCCCTCATACAGTTCCCCTACAGAATCTAAGAGATGTCTTTGTGGATAGTAAAGATTCCCACGCAGATTTCTGATATCAAAATGCAGCAAATATAGGAAGAAGCAGGAAAAGATTCCTTATAATTCTGAGACAGCTGTAAAGGATCTCAGGATCATAATCAAATTTTCAGACTGTTTGGATTTTAGACATCATCTTGAGGTGAAGACTTTTAGAAATAACCAATAAATTTACACATGCAAAAATTAACTTTTTGTTTACACATGAAGACATTTTACATCTAAGTAGCCAAGGAGTAGAGCACAATTAATTGATCTTCATTTTGAAAATTTATGTAGTGATGATCCAAAACATTTAGTGTTTGAAAGGGTGATAGCATTGTGGATCATTTTAGGGGAGTAGTCAGTTATAGATTTATGTAGTTGTTAAAAATAACTTTCATGTGTACCAAAGAAGTATGCGTGCAAATTCTTCTGGAAAAATTTTAAGATTTATGTTGAAAATTTGGGCCTACAATCTCATGTTTTTAATTTAATATAAATCTGTGCTGGCTCGGGCTCTCATCTTGCAAGCACACATACTTAATTTAACTCATAAGTAGTCTCGATAAAGTGATTTCTTCTCCAATGTTGCTTTTCTTGCTATTTCCATGTGCTCTTCTGTTTAAATGTAATCCTCAATGAAGTTATGTATTTGTCTTAAGGTGTATAAGTAAATTGGAGCCTGATCATAAACAATCTTACAGATGTTGGTTTTGAATGTTTTCTTTGTTATCCAGTGTAATAATACATATGAATTTCATCAAAAAAATTACTTAGTCAAATATATCTTACTCTGTTTTAGAGCTATAGCGCTGACTTATCAAGAACATCTTGGTGTGACATACCTAACACTTACAGAAGATCCTAGCCCTCGTATAATTATCCACAACAGGTGCTCCATTTCATTGCTTGTAAAAGAGAACTTCAAAGGTATGTAGTATGCAGTAATTAGAAACAACGTACTATTGTAGTATAAATGGTTTTACTGCATGTCCAATATAAAGTTCCGTTCAGTATGTGCTTTGCTTAGAACAAGAACCTGACATCCACCTTAAGGTCCGTCTCAAAACAAGAGAGTCTGGAAGTTTTTGATCTCTGGAAGGTATTGAARCTAACCATGCAGTTACAAGCATGAACTTAGCCTCAGACTTTCGTGCCTCCATCGTCCCAGCTGTCAGGGAATCAGGTGCCTTGGCCGTAGGAAACTAGTAGACTTTTGTTGATATGAGTTTAATCCCACAGAACATTTAAATTTCCTCAAATTGGCAAATGTAACACAAAACATATTGCAAAAATTCCAGTCATAGTACATTATTATAATGACCAGTGGAAACTTGTTTATATAAATCCTAATGAGAGGAAAAAAAGAAAAGGAAAAAAAAACACACACAAAATTTCAACCAATAGGAAAATCCTATTTTATTAGTAGTGATATTTCAGGCAAAGTATTTTAGAAACTTCCTAGTTTGAGTAAGCATAGGTGAGTTTTGATTTAATACAGGATATTTAGAAAGCCCTAATCTTATGCATTTTGTAACATTTTCAGATACACCGAAGTTTGAAGTTTATTGTAGAAAGATTCCAGCTGAATGTTCAGTTCATCATGAACTTTACCATCAAGTCTCCAGCTATCCAGATTGCAAAACAAGAGATTTGTTACCCAGCATTCTTCTGAAAGTGATATCATCTGATGMATTAGTAAATGAATGGAGTGATTTTGTGGATATAAATAATCAAGGAACACAAGTAAGTCGTTACAAACTATTTCTTAGTTAACAGCATAAATGGCAGTCTTCTGAACCTGCACCTTATGCTACTCCTCTGCTATGTGCGTGTTCTCTGTGTTGATCTGTTTTTTTTCTTTTTTTTTTTTTTAATCTGAATATTGGGAGCTCCCTTCCTAAGCCCCTTTCTGTTGAAGTTTTAGATTACTGATTATCTTCTTCAGTAGCTGTTTTTAGAAAAAGTTAGGTCAAAAATACACACTTTCTAGTGTTGAAGTTTTCAGTCCTTTTGATCAGCCTAGCAAGGCCAAGTAGTTCTCCGGAAAAATTAGTCTTGAAAATTTCTGGCCCCTGGAAGCAAAGAATCCCCAAGAGCCAACAAAATCCTTGCATTTGGTAATTTCATTATCCTATTTTTTTGTCTTTACATCTTGTAGGAATCATCACTGTTATTCTCCCTCTGCATCTTTGCAGAAGCTAAGTGTGTCTTTATAAAATGAAACAAGCAAACAAACAAACAAAAAAAACATTTATTTCCTTCTGTTATTTTTCTCCTGTTTTGAGGTAAATGAAAACTTCCTTGACTGGAGTAATTCTTTTTGATGGGAATTTTTTCCATCTTTGAAGTCATTAGTTTACATGGAATCAACATAAACTGCTTGGCTCTTTGAAAGAAATACTAGTTTCAGATGTTTTCCCTGGGGACCAATCACAAAATGCTCTTGATTATTGAGTGTTATGTTATATAGCAAGTAGTTCAGTTTCATTCAGCAAGCAAGTCAAGCAATGCAAGGTTTCAAGTTTCAGTCATTAATGTTATGCCAGACCAGGGTTCTTTGTAAGTATCTGGCTCCTAGAAGGAATTAGATGCTAAGACAACATTTGAGGATCATTGTCTACTTGAAGAATTCTCCAAATAAAAATTGTAGCTTTTTCTTATTGAAGTTTYAGGGTTTACATGTAGAGAATTTCCCAAGGATTTCAGTCTTTCTCTTGKAAAACTATAAATACTTGAAATAAATAATAGAAGTGCTAATTACTCACAATTTGTATGGAAATTTTGCAGAATTAAGCTCCACAAAGAGTATATCCTTTGTTTAATGAGAATTTTTATTCCTATAGGTAATTTGTCCAGAAGAAAGTTTACACATCTGTGAGCAAGATAAAAACCTGCTGTCAGGTTCCCATTTTCCAGACTCATTAGGCTTTTTACACTTTCCAGTAGACCTTTGCCTTTTCTTTTCAACAGCACCTTGCAAAGATTTTCTCACAAAACTGCTTTAGATGACCCAAAAAGGTGTTCAGACAATGTTGAGTCATAAAGCAAATCTTCATGAATCCAAAATATTACTTTTTTTTTTTTTTTAGATTTAAAAATAATTTTACTGTCATGTTTTCTATGATACTGTGAGCCATTGATCATTGATCTATGATCAATGCCCACCTTTGAGCTAAGGCATAGTAATATAACTGTTTTTTTTTTTTTTTTTTAACTGAGGAGAAGATGGAATTTTGCCTAGTTCCAGRAATGTCCTTTTCTCCTTAGTTCAAACTCAGAAATTAAAATTTTCCATGTATTCTTTTCGCATATAACCTTCTCCCCCAGCATATCTTGCTCAATCCTGAGAGCATTTTCTTATTAAAATGTATTTAGTTATACAGTTAAAGGATAAGGGGCAAATTTCATCTTGCTCTACAGCTGAAATACTTAAAATACCAGAGCAAATATTTTATAAAGAACTGAAACTTGTTTCTCCTTTTGCTAAGCAATATTATGATTTGAGTAAAAGATCCCAACCAGAAGGCATTAATAGGATTAATTCAAATTGTAACAGATTAAGAAAAAGTAATTTCAGTAGCATTCCATCTGTTTCTTACTTTCTCCACTAGATCGTGTTCTTAACTGGCTTTGGCTATGTTTATGTGGACATTGCCCATCAGTGTGGAACAATAATAATAACCTTGGCCTCAGAAGGAAGAGCAGGACCCGCTGAGATCAACCTAAACAGGTACGTAAMGCACATAAAAGATCATTAAAAGCATTGTCAAATTGTCCTGAAAAGTCTTTCAGCTTTCTAAGTGTGAACTGACTTACAAACTTTGACTTAACTGTTTGTTTTGTTTAATACTGCTGCATGCTCCATGGCATATGTGTACGCCACGTGTTATGTTTTGTGTGTCACAAATCTTTTCTTGTAAGAAAAGAAAAAAAAATCTATCATCAAAGATCATGTCACTTTAGGGTAAACACTGTGTTTGATACAATAAGAACTCCTGTGTCTTCACTGAAAGAAATATTTTCCATCCTAATTAATTCTGAGTGTGTTTATGTGTGTTTAAAATATATTTAGGCATATCCTGCTATCCTTTATCATATAAGCTCCCACAAAAATTGATAGGAGGCTTGATATGCAAGGGCTGTAGACATAGTCTTACACTCAGTAATTAACTGTGCGCTTGATGATCTTTGCATCGTTCTTCCTTAGCAGACTCTTCCCCCATGTCTGTAACACCCCACTGCCTGGTGCTCAGCTCCATTCAAGTGTCATTATAACACGACCTATTTTTATCACACAGAATGTCTGGCCTCCAGCAGTGGTGTTACAATTAGAGTGGAATGTGTGTTGTACTGTTTTTATTTGAGCTATAATTAAGTATTAATCCCTGAGAAATTGGTCATCAGCAGTACATAATAGCCCACTTGCTAGTTAAACTTGGCCAAGAGCAGTTAACACTGGGGGGGGGGGTGGATCTCAAAACCATCATTATAAAAATGCAATGGTGGTTTAGTTTAGTTGGAGGGCATTTTGCTTCCATAATGTGCAATGAATTATCCGTAATAGTAACCTTCAGTAGTGACTCCAAGAAAATATTAAAACAGCTGAGGCTGCACTTGCATTATCAGAAAATTTTGTTTGTTGTCTGCTTTAATATCTTGCTATGTTGCAAATGTAATAGGGAATTACTGTGTATATGCAGAGAAACCCCTGTCCRAACTATTTTGTTGATTGATAAGAAAGAAAGAGAAACCTGGCATAGATCTGCAATATTCCATTTCTTAGAAGACCTCCTGGGTGGTACATACTCGCTGTGGTGATTTAGCCTGCCAGTTCTCATTACCGTTAGTGGAACTTCCACAATGAGTTTCTCATGTATTATAGCGAACATGTCTACTGATAGCTTTCTGAGAAAGCAAAATGCCAGGTAAACTAACAATCTTTTTCCCTCCTCTCTAGAAGCCAAGAACAGACCCTTTTATTGAAAATGTTCATCAGTCAGTTAAGTCTTGCTGTGCTTGATGATATCACAAATCACAAAGTGTCATCTGAACTTCTGCGCCTCACGGCAGACAACGTTTTCTTCCACATGGCCCCAGCAGCCAGCTACCTTAGACCCCTGTCACATGAGCTCCAGAGAGACACCGTGGAAGGCCTCCCACAATTTTATAGTCTCCAAATGTATTGTGAAGACTTGCAACTGGACAATCAGTTGTACAGCAAATCCAGTTTCCATTTTGCAGTCCTGCTTTGCCAAGGAGAGAAAAATGAGACCATGCAGTGGTCTAGAGTGAGCAACCTCATTGTGTCTAACAAGGATTTGGAAGACTATAAGGAAAACTGCTTTATAAAACTCTGCATTGCTTTGTCTGAGGAAGAGAAATTCATATTTCACATTAATGACCTCAGCTTTGAGCTCAAACCAGCTAGGCTATATGTGGAAGACACCTTTGTTTACTACATTAAGACTTTGTTTGATACGTATCTTCCACAAAACAAAGCCATTTGTCAGTCCACGAATACTGCAGATACTACTCTGATACTGCCTGAACAAGTGAGAGAACATGCAAGAGCTTTGGTCAAGCCAGTGAAATTAAGAAAATTAACAATACAACCTGTTAATCTCCTTGTCAGTATTCATGCTTCGTTAAAACTGTATATAGCCTCAGATCACACCCCTCTCTCCTTCTCTGTGTTTGAGCGAGGACCCATCTTCACCACTGCCAGACAACTCATCCATGCCTTGGCCATGCATTATGCTGCTGGGGCGCTTTTCAGAGCAGGTCAGTACTTTTCCTTAACATGTAACATTTTTATTAGGTACCAGGATTTAGTAATTGTTTCCCAAGCTGAATAATCTAGACATTAGCCATACAATTTCTGTTTTCCTCAGACACTTTCTGATAATGATATRATATTCTGAGACATATTTCATGTCCTGCCATATAACAGAAGGGAAATAAAATGGCAGAGCAGACGCCAGTGAAGATTTGTAAAGTTGTGGTAAACATTAACCAGCCGCCTGAAGACTTTTCTAAACCCTGAACAAAGCATAAAAATTTCTAGCTATAGGTTCTGGCTGGCTTAGTTTTTGTCATTTTAGATTATAGCACTAGTCAGAATCAACCGACATTCCTCACATAAACTCCCCAAAACTACATTTGATCAAATTATTCAACATATTGCTCTGCATTCAGAAGTAAATTATAGCCCTGAATGTTGTTTTGTTGTTTAAACTCCTTTTGGCTGCAGTTTATGATTAGGAATCTGTCTTTCTTCATAGAGCCTTCATGCTAAACTGGCACCCAGATGTTTGTTGTCCTTTGATCCAAGACCTATGAAGTTTGCTGTTACTAACTTTTTCCCAAATAGGATCAATAGTAAGCAATTAGTCTATTAGGTTAGCAGGTACATTCTGTTTGCCATAAATACTAACTTATAAATAATAAAATTTGCTCTCTGCTGTATCTTGGTGTGCAAAGGAATTTGTACCTGAAGGAGGAGAAAGCTCCTCCATGATCACATGCAAGTAATATACTCCATATTGCAACACTGGATTTATTTTCCTGTGTACTGATAGTCAGATTTTCTGAAATCCTGATGTTTCCATTTGTGCTGCATGTGTAGCCGTGAGCTGATTTCTGTGCACCATTATGAGAATTGTACACATACATTTCAGGTATTTATAAATACAGTCAGATCTTGATCTAGTTTTGCATAGCTGATTATGTCAACTGTGTACACAATAGTGCACCATAATGTTGTATGCTGATTCATTATTTTCACACGTAGCTGCCTGCAAAATTTGCAGGTTTTTCTTTTTGCTGCTTGATTGAATTTGTTTTACAGTGAAATCCCATAGTACAGAAGGGGAGATCCAGTTTCTTGCTAATTAAGAGTGAAACTGTGGTCAACTGTGGTCCACAGTGTGAATTTACCTCCCCACGACTGGGTAGGAGTGGTGATATGAGTGGTGATAGACTGCAGCAGGAAATTGGGGTTATATTGATTTTTCATCTGCAACATCCCAAGTGAAGCACATATGCTAGTTTTAGASTCTTGAGCCTGATACTGGTAGGCCACCACTTGCTCTGGGCTCATGACAAAGCTGAAATCAAGCAGATTTAAATATTAAGAAATAAAGTTTGCTGCAAAGGAACTTTCATTTCAGGAAAGTGCATGAGCATATATTCAACTATTAATTAAATCTCAGAGCACTAGAAGTAAAGTGTGTTTTTTTGAAAGGAATTATTGTGATTAAAATGGTGAATTTTGTATACTAGTGCTTGCTTGGGCAGACAAAGAAACTGCTTTATTTTGAAGAGTTTGAGACACTGGTGAAAAGGCTGACTGTGTCAACAAAGTTAAGGAGCAAAATGTCATGGAGAAAGCTGTGTATGGTCTGTAAACCCCCAAAACTTTGCCCATCGTACAGCCTAGTCAGAGGAGTTACACTCCTTGGATTAGACTTTCCTGGAAGAGAGGTTACTGTCCTGCATTTAAACCGTGTTAATCTCCTGCGAGATGAGGGTCTTTTGACCCCCTTCTGCTCACCACTGTCCCATGCATAAATCATTGCAGCATTCTCAAAAATTATACTGCTATTCATCTATGCCTTGCACTCCCTGCAAGCTATAATGCAGTTTTGTTCCCTAGTTGTGTGTAAGACCATTGCTGCATTGTGGAAAGGGGCAGGATTTGCCCCCCAAAACCTCCTGAATAYATTTGTCTGGGACCTCTGCACATGCTGCAAAAAAGTGGCCAGATTCCCTGTCTGGCAAGCAATGAATGGGGCTGAGAGCACTGCTCAAATATTCTGATTAGCACTGCCTGTCTCATTACATTAGCCAAACTTGCAATGGAAATCTCCCATCCTTTTCCAATTAAGTTGGTTTCTATTTAAAAGTTAATAAAATTCTATTTAAAAATATTATTGGTATTAGCCAGATCTAACACCTATAGTTGCCTATAAAGAAAATACAGTGGCTCTTTACTAAGACAGTCATAATTATTTCATATTAGTGAATAAGCATACTTAGGGAAATGTTACTTTAACATGGTATTATAGTTAGGCAAAGTAAAATGTAGTACAAAGCTAGTGGATTGAGGCATTACTCCTTTTTCTTCATGTGCCTGTTCCCGACATACTCCCACACTTTCCTGCTTGGGTCTGGCTCTCCATTCGTTTTGCTCTGAGCGTTGGCCAAAAMGCGTCACCCTCGATGCAGATTCCCTGCGCCTCCCACGCGCTCTTTGAAGGTGAGCGTGCTGCTTCCAGAGCTTCCCCCGAAGCGGCTGCTCGGCCGCCAGGCCGCGCTGCGGCGTGCCGCCCGCGGACTGCCTGCGGCTTGGGGCTTCGGGCGCCTTCCTGCTCTCCTCCCCGCCTGGCGTTGCGGTGCCGTTGTGCGTGCRGCCCGTTTTGTGCCCTCGCACAGGCTGAGCGCCACCTCTGCCGAGGCTCAGGCGCCTCCGTCCAGTGCTCCTCAGCTGGAGGGTCCTCGCTTTGACGATGGCGTCTTGGAGAAAGAAGCAACTGCTTCAGGAGCTCCAAGAGCATTAAAAATATTAAAATGTGGCAGGTTGTAAGTGATTATTACAACATTATTGATCAGAAAAAGCCGAAATAGCATCTCTTCCATCTGTACACGCCTCCCAGCCCCTCCAGCTTTTCATCACTTCACACAGTGGCAAGTATAATTTGTTAAAAATACGGCAGTGAGGGAGTAGCAGGCCCAGCCCGGAGCGCTGGCTTCCTCCGGGTCCCCCGCAGCAGCGCCTTGCCAGTGGGACACACCTCTCCAGGGCAGCRACTGCAGGGCCAAAGCATTTGTTGCCGCTCTGCTCGTTGAGTTGCCAGTAGTACTTGTTTTTTGTTTTCGTATTCCATCCCACCCTCTCCCTCATGTCCACTGTGATTCCCACTTTTTATACTGCATGTACTGTAGCTCTCAACCTGCCAGGGCTGAAATGTGGGACAGATTGGACAAGAATAATAGATTTTCCGGGAGCTTAGAATGATAGTATGAGATTAATTCATTTCATATGAGTAACATTTTCTCTTCTGTTCAGTTTCATGATTCAGCCTTCCACGGGAGTGACTGGGAGGGGTTACTAGAAAACAAGAAAAGCATCTGGATAGCAGGAGTTTGCTGTGACAAGATGGGAATGAGGAGGGCAATGCAAATCCAGGGCCCTCAGCAAGAGAGCAGGAGGCGATGCAGTCTTCTGCCCCTGTCGTGCCTTGTGTCATTCTGGCAGTGCTGGTTGAAATTCACAGTCTTGAGGCTCCAAGACCCAGCAGTTCCTATTTAACCTTTATTGCCATTTCTGAATCACTCTCTCTGGGCTGCCGAAGAAACAGTTTTGCAGCACCGTTTCCCTAATAAATCTGCTGCCAGCCAGCCTGAGAAAGGCAAGACCTGCAACCAGCTTTCCAGCAAGACTTGCAACAGATGATTGCTGTGCACTTGGCCATCCAGTAAGCTGCTGGCAACCGTGCATTTATATAGGAAACCAGATCCACAGATACCTCTCCTGGGATATGCAGAAGGAATACTCCCCTATGAGTAACCTAATCAGCATGTAGATGTCATTGCTGTTTACACAACTGCACTGAGAAAAAGAYGTTTGTCTGGCTTTCGCTATACTCTGAAAGAAAATGATCAGCTTAGAAGGGTTGGGGTGGATTTAAAATAACTTCTTAAGCACTTGTCAAAAATCTGCATCCCCTTTCCTAACACTCCATCAAGCAATTGACCTCCACACTCCTGTAAGGCAGCACGTTGTATCGGTGTAAACCTGCTGTCACAATTCTATCATACGAGGATGTGAAATCACAACGTTGCCTTACAGTATATAAAACCGACTGAGCAATCTAAACTTTGGTGCTATTTCTGCTTAGCTGTTAGGATCTAGCATCCATCCCTCTAACACACTTTTAGCAGAAATACGGGAAGCTCCTGGAAGGAAGTCATTCTAAAGCTATTTGTGAGTTTGCCAAAAGGATTTCTTTGATTTACGAAGTATGAAAGATTGCCATTTCTGAATTCATAGTGGATGAGTTAYTTCCTGTGTTTTGCTCAAAGGAAGTTCATAATGTGATGAATTCTAGTGTGAAAAAGAGAATTAAGGAGTAACCTTTTCACAACTGCTGCTTCTGCAGTTTCTGCAACCGTAATGTTTGTCATCTTTCTCCACACAGGCTGGGTTGTTGGATCTTTGGAAATTCTTGGAAGCCCAGCTAGTCTGGTGAGAAGTATTGGGAATGGCATAGCGGATTTCTTTAGGCTCCCATATGAAGGGCTGACCAGAGGCCCAGGAGCATTTGTCAGTGGAGTTTCCAGAGGAACAACATCATTTGTAAAACACATTTCCAAAGGTAGAGCTTTCACTTTGTTACTCCTACTRCTGCTTTATTGTCGTACATTGTTAAAGGATGTGTTAAAGTTTTAAACAGCATTGCTTGCAGCTTTGTTTGGCTTGCTAGGTTGCAGTGAAGTGCTGGGAGGGTAACAAAGCTCATATATAACATCTTATGTATTAAACAGATCACTGCTTAACTACAGTGTGTAAGAATGTTTCAGAAACTTCAGAATTTTAAACCTCCCATTGGGAAACCGAGATTAGCTCAGCCAACATTTCATGTGATAACTTCAGAAATATTAAAGGTGTTCTGTACTTCTGCTAACCATCAGAAATTCTACACTCTGTTGCCTCATCATATTTATTATTTCTTTTTAAAAAGTAGATACAGTTGTCATAACTTTGTAAGTATGTGGATAGGTTTTGACATAAGGGCAGATCTGGATTTAAAACACAAGCAGCTTTTGTTTTGCGAAGTCCGTTTAAACAGTGCCATCGTGTGGCTTCAGGAGGCCAGCAAGAGGCAAGGGAGCCTGCAGAGCTGCCGCAGCTGTTCACTGGTGATTTCGATTCACTCAAGAGACTTCCTTGAGGGCTCATTCAGTAAATATTTGTTTACCTTTCCATCACCCCCATTACATCTAGGTTAGAGCTGCAGAAATTTGGGAACTGGGGAAGGATGTTCGGATGAGCTGTTTTTCCCTCTTGGCCAGGCAAGCCTGGTGAAGGCTAATGTAAAAGGCATGACGTGGACCATAGAAACAGTGTGGTGATGCTTAACAAATAGTAGAAYGTTACACATGGGCAACTTTTCAATTGACTTGCCGTTCTGCTCGTAAGCACAGTTTTTCAGTGAGGCATAGAACATCTCTGTGGTTTAAATTAAAGTATTTTGATCCGGACCCAAATGTATATCTCCATGTATTTAGGTACACTGACGTCAATTACCAATCTGGCAACGAGTCTTGCTCGGAATATGGATAGGCTGTCACTGGATGAAGAGCATTACAACAGGCAAGAAGAATGGAGAAGGCAGCTTCCTGAGAATCTGGGAGAAGGACTCAGGCAGGGGCTCTCCCGCTTAGGCATTAGCCTGCTAGGTAATGTACCATTAAATATCTAGTTGGGTGATAATGCTGTTTTATGATCTGCTCATCAGCCTTTTCTGCTTATGAGTTGTAATTGCAAAATCTGTTTGTTTTTTTCTTGAGAAATAGCCACAGAGTATGTACGTGAGATACTGTTTCTTTTTATCCAGGTTTATAGTGACTTTCGAATGTTTTTATTTCCTGATCAAATAATTGCAGAAACAGAACAAGTTTGCGCTCTTTTGTCTTTGTGAAATGTTTTCATTGGTACATGATGTATAGCTCASAAGAAAAGAATAATTCTGCATTGGGCAGGGTGACTTGTAACCAAGTCAGCACAAAGACGTCATCGTGCTGATGTTTACTTTCCAATGAGTTATAGGAATGTCTTTTGAAACTGATTGTTTTTGCTGCACTGTAGATATCAGGGGTTCTTGGTCGTCTTTGAAAAATCACTTGAACTTAGTGCAAAAGTTAAATAAGCTTTGATGAGGTATTCTGATTTTACAAAGAGACCTAGATCATCCTGATCCAGTGCAATTGTATTTCATCAAGCAGCCAAGTGGTTTGGTTAGAGGTGACGATTAYTCTGACTATCTCAAAATAGTACCTAAACATTTGAAAACTGACCGTCACTGAAAAATCTCTGAGAGAAGTTTTGCAGTAAGGAGCTGAATTTTCTAGGTTGCTTCTATTGTACCACAGCAAAGGAATGCAGAGTTGTATTGTTTGGCAGAGTTCCTTAGTACGTATTAAAGAGTATGAATCCCTTAGAGATCAAAGTGACCAAAAGCAGTCCAGTGCAAAAGGTTAGAAGAGATGAAGCTTGAAAGGATTTGTCCTCTTTCCTAATCTTCAGTAGTGTACACAACTCCTAAATTTGCAACCGCAACCCTGAAAGCCCCAAAGAGGAAGTGGTAAAAATGTTACAAGTTTGGGTTAAGTTACTGGAAATTATTTTAAGCAATAACATTAGATGATGTGAAGCACTGTCATTTGATAATGCCTGTAAACTGGCAAGCGAGTGTCCTGGGAGAAATGTGCATAAAGGAGCAATTTCATATATTAGTAGCTACTATCCCAATAGTAAACTGTTACTGGGGTTGCAAATCAAAGGCAGTTCAGAGAAGGTTTTATTTTTCCTTCTTGTTTTATTGGGCTAAGGGCAGGCAGGTTGAGTAGCTGGATGAAAGATTATACTTTTAGAAGCATTGTGTCAGCCTGGTGTGCGTGTGTGCTGGTGAGATGGTTTGGGGAGCTTGGCTCAGTTACTAATAAGACAGCAAGATAACGTCRTGGCTCTCCCCTTGACCAACGTACCAGAGCTCTTCAGAGCTAAAAGCATCTACTGCCGCAGCCTGAACTAAAAAGCAAAACTTCGTAGCTTTGGCTGCAGCAAGTCAGAGTTTCTGCTGTTCAGGAAAACGGGAACTTACAATATGCATTCACAAATACGATGCGTTATTATGTCCCTGCACATGAGGCTTTGCTTGTGGGAAGGCTTCTGAGTTTAGGAAAACAAGAATTAGAATTCAGTGTCCCTGATTTCCTAAGAAGTTCATGTTAGAAGAAACATTAAAACTTGTATCAGCATTTAAACAGAACTCCTTGGCAAACTAGGCATTAAGGATCTTGTTCTTTCTCCTGCTGTTTTTATTTAGAGATTCCTCACTGCTAAATACCTCTGTTTGCAGCGGTAGAGACAGTTAACCGTCCAAACAAATACCTAGTGTTAGTGTGTAATAGGAATTGCCAAGCAGAGGACCTGTCACTAAGCAAGGAATCAGAAATATTTCAGTGGAGTTGTATCATGCGTAAATATTTACTTAAACTTATTTTTTTAAACAGAATGTTTTCTCTGTATACACAGCAGCATTTATGAAAAWTGTGTTGAGACCTACGTTATGAATAGACCTGCACCTCAATTTTACAATCACATCAGAAAGCTCTTTCTCTCCTGACCATTTAATTTAACGAATATTGTGGCTTATCCCCCCAAAAAACAGCTGGCTTTGAAGAGAGGTACCACAGTGCTGCTTTCTGTCACCAGCACATTTAAAGCAAACACGAAAATGCTTACTCTAAAAATACCTCCAGGTTCTTCACACAGAACAAAACAAAACAGAGCTGCTACGTTATTTTCCTTTGCAAGCGTGAAGTGCTCAGATGAGTACAGAAACACAGATAGCGTGACCCCTCGAAGCCGTAATTTCTATGATTCTATAATTGTAGGACTGGAAAGTGTAAAGAGCACAGATAGTCAAAGTACTGTCACGTTTGTAAAAGCCATCCCAGTCATGCAAGTGGCTTAAAGAGTTGCGAATGCAGATGCCATGCCTAGGCACAGCCACGATCCCCAATGCGCTGTGGTATCTACATAGAAAAAGTAGTTTCGCTTCTAATTTTTCTGAAAATCGGGCTCATGGTGGCCCCAATTCAGCAAAGCACTTAAGCATGTGCTTAAGAGCTTTGCTGAATCAGGGCCAAAATCGTGTACTCTTGTCTCTTCCTCAGTGCAAGTTGTTCCTTGTGGTACATTCTTAAGTGCTTTGTCCTGTCTAGTTTTAAATGACTCAGGCACTGTCAGGGTGTTGTTTGATTTGATTGTTATCTTTGGCTGGCCGTGTTCTTCTTTTCTAGTTTGGGGGAGACTTCTGGATCTTTTTAGTAACATTTGTACATGAGAAGAAGCAAAAGCTTAGGATAGGTGTGTTTTTATTTTAAGCAATTAGATAAAAATGTAGTAAAACCGTACTTAAAATATTTAAATGATAGGCACTCTCTGCCAAGGAGTTATCTTCTGCATTTTGTATGACTGAGTCAAGCTAAAATGTTAACTTATAACAGCATAAAAGAGAATGTTGAAACAATGGGCCTTATTTTCAACTACTGGTCCTGGTGAAAAATACCACGACATAGTAGCTTCCTTTAGGAAACTGAGCATTTCTGAGTAAGCGAAAAGCAAATGTTAGACAAATGTTAGAGAAGCAGCTTTTCACAACGTCTGCAGCACGGTGCCCTCGAGTTATTCCTTGCTGCTCTTTAGTGAAATGAATTGATAGTAACAGTGGCTGACGGTGTAATTGGAGCATTAGACATCGTAAAGCCCAGATTTCAGAAGCTCAGATTTATGTTATTAGGGATTCTTGTTGTTGTTGTTTTGTAGCTATCACTTAATCAGGACCGCTTTACGTTTGGCTCTCTGTAAACAAGATAGTAAGAGGCAGCCTTATTAACCCTGACGATCTGGCTGGCTCATCCTACGAATTTGTTAATGCACACTTTTAACTCTAAAATAACAGGTGGTCTTTTATTTTAACTGTATTTCCATTGAGATGTTTGCCATGTGGTGACTCCCTTCCAACCGTATTTTCAGAGCGTAGGAGCCTTGCGGCACTCCAGCAGGACAACAGAAAAAAGAAAAGGAAACAAAATGGTTTCAGTTTTGCTAGCTTCCAGCTTCATGGCAAAGCAGGGACAGTTTCACGTGAGGGGAGATTTTTTTCCGATTATTTCTTGGTCTGCAGGAGTTTGCCGCAAACGAGCTGAGCTATGCTAACTTCTGTAACCACAGCCTTAGCCACGTTCACCAAACACTGCTTGTCTTTCTGAGCAGGAACCAGTTGCCTGCAGTAATCAAATTCTTCTTGAAGTAATACCATGACATCCTCTGAACTATCTGAATTTTGTAGCTATCAAAGTATCTTTTTTTATGAATACCAAGCAACATATATTAACTGGAGTGCACCCCAGCTGATGCTTAGCAGATGTTATGGTGTTGCTGGAACCTCTTTGGTCCAGTAATGGAAGAATATGTTTTTGTTTTGTTGCTTTGGTGTTTAATTTTATTGGGGTTTTCTTTATATATACATAATGTGTGTGTACATATGCGGACATGCATATAAAATTGAAAGCCTATGGTAAGGAGGAAGAACAAACTGGGGAACTGTTTTTTTTTTTAAAAAAAAAAAAAAAGAGAGACTGGACAGGGGGCATTGAGGAGAGAGGACAGGAACAACAGTAGGACACTGTAGCTGTCTCCAGGCTGTGAGGGTGAGACAAAGGCAGGAGGAAGCACTAGGTGTACCTCACRCTGTGCCTCCCTGATACTCGCGCCGATGCAGGGAGGGACCTACTGTGGTGAGTCCATCCTGCATGATGCTTCTTCCACAAACTTTATGTTGTAAAGCAAGGATCCACGTGGATACCAGGAGACATCCTCTTTGTATGGTGTTTGGTGCTAGGAGATGCAGTGAGCTTCATGGGTGTATCACCATTATCTCACTGCTGCTGGCTTTTGAGGTTGTTCAGACTTTAACCTTTTCTGCCTTTGCCCRTGCATGCTGCATACAGGAAAGGAGCTGCACAGAGCTGGCTTCCCTATCCAGGGGTCATAGGACCAGCCACAGGCACGGAGAGAGCTAAAGCTTAGTTAAAGGAGTAAGTTTATAGCTTATTATGAGATTTGTGGGCATAACCACAACACGTGAAGAGTTATGCCACTGAATACAATTCGAGATAAGATACTACAAAGGGTGACTGGAGAGGGCAAGCAAGATCACTGATCRTATTTTTTGCAGGTACCAAGGCAGGATTTGCAAAAGGATTTGAAGGATGAAAGGGCAGTGGCTTCACAGACAAGTTCAAAGCAAATGGCAGAATAACAGAAAGTGTGGAAGTACTAAACAACTGGCTAATTAAGCTCTGTATTATTTTGGCTACTATATAAATAATCTTATATAACACATTCACAGCAGTTTCCATTCTGCTTCCTTGTCCTCTGGGCCTAATTCCAGCTGAGAAGTGCCTGGAGCATACCACAGGTCCTTTGGAGTAGGCTCTTATTTATTATTACCTTATAACATTGCTCAAGTGTATTGCAGTAAATAATTTACAGTGCTAGGACTTAGGTGGATTACATTTAATAAGGCAATAACTTCTGTTCTGAAAGCACAGTTGCTGCGGATGACCTCGATAGATAGGGTGAAGGAGGTCGCAGGGTAACGTAATACTGCAGCTTAGCAGAACACCAAGTGCTGTTTTATGCCTTCCAGTGCATCACAACTGTGCAAAAGAAAAGACTGGACAAACAATCCCAATGGTGAAATGCCGTGTCAGGGTATTATTTTAGCTGAGCAGCAGGAGCAGCTGCTAAGTACTAATGAAACAGTYGAATTGAAAATTGTGTCATTTCCATGGCTTAGACCTAAGGAAGCTTCGTGGCCTTTGTGGCACAAAGAGTAAAAACTGAGCTGAGCACTAAGCTTCAGTGGGTGAGTTCAGTAAAAGCTGAGTATCGTGTTAAAAATGGACCATTTTTTTCTGAGGAAATACTATACATTTATCAGTAAATAAGAGACGTAGAAAAGATGGAAGCAGTATCTCCAAGAGGACAGATGTTTATGGAGATTGCAGGTTATGTGAGTTGTTGATAGGTAATGTCCTAGYAAACAGGACGTGAGGAAACATGTGCTGCTTCTCATCCTCGTCTTTTATTTGGAATGAATACCAGTGTACCAGTACAATATTAGTTCTGGTTGTTCAAAGTCAGCAACTTCTCCATTTATCCGGTAAACAGTAACTGAAACCATCTGAAAACCAGTTAGAGGCTYGCCGACTAGCGTACGTCACTCTGGTAAACATATGGGGCCACATACCTCTGCTGCGATGGTCGGGCTCGGTGGAATTATGCCTGGATTTGCTTCCCCATACAAAGCAGAATCTCCAAAGATGTCTGCGTTGCAGTAAAAATGCCTGGTTGCCCTGGTGACGCTCGCTCTTGCTCCTTCAATAATTGCTTTATGTTGATATTTGCAGCAGAAGCTGCAAACTGAGAGCTCTTTGAGGAGCCCGCAAACTCGCTTTGCACTGAGCAAAGAACTGCAGAGTAGGCAGGCCGTGTCGCTTTGCCCAATCGTTGTACTCTTAGCAATTTCCAAATAGCTTATCTATCAAAATTACAATAACTAGAGACATGTCTGTGGTTAAGTGGCTAGAGTAAACTCAAGATCAAAGAAATGTACCACCTCACATACCTGTTTACATTTCAGAAGATTTAAGTTGAAGTTTWGTGTTGATACTAAAAGCTGGGAAGGTCACTGTGTCACTTGTAAAAGTTTGACCCATGCACATTAAAGTAAAATATGACCGTTTTCACAAAAAAGTAACAAAAAGTCCCAAAGTCTAATTCTGCTAATCTTAGTAATATATCAAAAGTTGCATTAGCTTATGAACATTTCTGGCAGTGGAAGAGGATATAAAAATGATCTATTGAATACAGGCAGTTTTTATTCTCATGGAGTCAATCTCAGGCTTATAAGAAAATCTCATTTCCATAACTGCTGAAGTGTCCTAAAACTGATGGATTTTATTCCAAGCCCAACATTTTCAGCATTGCTACACAGAATGAACTAAATTATACCAACTCAACTTGATGGTATGTTTTCATCTTTCAACTACTTTTAACTAAATGCTTCTGCTGAGTGATCTGAATTTTTGAAAAAGTAAAATACCTAAAAAGGAAGTAGAGATTTAACATAAACTTCAGCTAAGGAGTTGTTTAGTTAATTGGTTGTGTGTACAGTAAATAGCTGTATAAGATGGGTGGAGTACAGTCCGTAATCCAAACAACACTCACTTCCAGTAGTAAGATTTCCTCTTATTCCGGGATATTAATCTTCATTAATCACTGGGGGCTCTTGTTTTTTCAGGTGCGATTGCTGGTATTGTAGATCAGCCGATGCAGAATTTTCAGAAGATATCCGAGGCCCACGCTTCAGCCGGGCACAAAGCCAAGGGGGTCATCTCCGGAGTGGGAAAGGGACTTATGGGAGTCTTCACGAAGCCGATTGGAGGCGCGGCTGAGCTTGTCTCCCAGACAGGTTATGGTGAGTTACTCTGAGCTCCAGCATCTCCGTTTAAAAGTGCGCGAGCAGATCTTTAAAGCGCTGTTCAAATACAACCCGCTGTGTCAGCTTACGTGACGCAGTAGCTGTGTGGCTTAGAAAAAGATTTAGAAATGCTACAGCTGAATAGTTACAAATGTTGTGCTGCTTTTCTTAAAAATCATGTTAGGCTTCTCTCTTGCGTTACAAATCAGTCCTGTACAGCACCACAAACAGAGGACGCAGAAACCATGAAGTAATTCTTGGAGTACAGTAGAATTAGTTACAGAAACATATGTGCTGCAAAAGGGTTCTTGACATAAATATAATAGAGCAACACCATACCCAATTAAAGCATTATTTTGAGATTGCTTTGTTACGACGGGGAAAGAGTTGTGTTATCTCTATAAGGAAGGGATTATGTTACAGGGAGAAAGWAGTGAGTTGTGTTGTGGGAACATCCGCTTTAAACTGAAGAGTTGCAAGAAGAATGTCCTGGTTTTAGATACCCAGGAGACCTTTTAGCATCCAGAGGTGGGTTTTACAGCTAGACTAAGTGCTTAGTGGCTATAGTGGTCAAACCTTTCAGATTAATGTAAATGCTTCTGGACCACTAAGAACTGCAAAAGATGAAATATCAAAATATACTAATTTAATTACTTTCAGTGTCATGAAATCTAAACTGCTGGTCTAGATAGTAAAAAAAAAAAAAAAAAAAGATGGGGGAGGACAAGGGCAGGGAGACCTAGTGATACAAGGACTGTAAATATGTCATTAATTTTGCCTCACTAATTACAACAAACAGATCTTGAAGATTAAAGTGTTCAGTGCTAGTTTATTTTTTGTGACGTATTGATTAGAGTAAAAGTAGTTTTCCTAGAGCTTAAGTTCCGAATATTGTTCCCACAGTTCCCCTTACATTTAGAACCCATTCCTTGAGGCAGCCTATTTAAGAAAAAAGTTAATGGCATACCTGCTGCAAATGTTTGAATAGTTTAATTTAATAACATGGTTGTTAGATAACTCTGTCTATTCTGCAATGATTTGAAATAATTGTCCTGACTTGATCTCATTTGTATGAGTGTAAGTAGTAGCTACTGCTCTGAATTGTGCATCCCATAGGTGTATAGCACATATCTGTAAAATCAGAAACTGACTGTCTTCCGTGGGCTATTATGGGCTGTCTGCACGTTCTTTTTGTTGGCTGTGGAATTACAGTTTCTAGGGTTAATTCCAATGCAGTCTTTATCCATAACAGCAGAGGGACACTTTTCATTGCAGATATGGTATACGACACATCATGTTTTCCAAGAGCATGTGACAAAAAGAGTTAGCCAGGAAAAAACATAAAAACTGTATCAATAATAGCTGACAGTGCGTGAGAGGAAAACACATGAGTTTGAGTAACTCTTGCCCACAACTGGATTGGAAGTGGGACCATGCCTCTTGGGGGGACCGAGCGGTGGGGGACCACACAGAAATAAACACATGTTCTCTCTTTCTCCATCTGTAAATGACATTTTCACTCACATAATGCTGAGAACCTCGGTAAGCCAACTGTTACAACTGGGATGCTGCTTTTAAGTATTACCATCAACATGTGTGTTAAAAATTAAAGGTTTTTTTTTCAGTGCTGATGTTTTGTTTAAATTACTGTCCATTGTGAAAAGGAATGTGGTATTGACACCCTTATGCAAAAATGCCTTTTGCTTCAATTGAATGCTTAATTAGACAAAATAAGTTTTCTTCATTTACTTAAAGAGCAGCTTTGCACTAAACCTTATAACAGTGGTGCTTATTGCTTAACCCAATTTCTATCTATCTTGTAAAAATTTTTAGACACAATTTATTTGTGATTTTTTTGCAACCCATTGATTTTCTTTCTGGTGACCATACCTTATTTTTAAAAGCTTACAGGGCACCTGAAACCACCCATACTGTATCATCTTTAGCTTTGGATAGTCTATTTAGAAACTGTGTAACTGCTTCTTGTAGTCTGCATTCTGTGCTGGCACTAAGAAGAAGTCACAATAAAGCAGATGCCCTGGGAGATCTCATAAATGTATATGGATCTGTGTTTAACAGCTAGATTAAGTAACTGAGCATTTAAATACAGTATCTAGGCAAGCTTTCCTTCTAATTTGTACTCATCATGACACATTTATGGACACATTTATGTTAATATTAAACAAGAAAGTTAACAATGGCCTTGCTTTTGATGCAAGTGATGTGTCCGATCCCACTCTGAAATGACGGCTCTCAGGAGCGTTGTGTTGCTCTTCATTGCTAGTGTGTGGCTGGTTTTAAGAACGTTTTAAGAACATTTGGGGGTTTTTCTGTTTGTTTGTTTCTTGCTAATGCAAGATCACTGGGGTTAAGTGCACAACTCTTGCATTGTAATATTTAATGAGTTATCTTGACTGCAGCTTCCAAAGATGTGACATCATTTTGGACCTACACTATTTTATGTACTGTGCTAAACAGATGACATCACTGCAGCATGTAACTCTTTTGTAGAAAACAACTAGTAAAAAACTTAAATTCTCTTACCACAGGTATTTTGCATGGAGCTGGACTTTCTCAGCTTCCCAAGCAGCGCTCTCATCCAAATGATCAACATGTTGAACAGGCTCCAAATAGCCACGTCAAATATGTCTGGTAAAATTATTTAGACACTTGCTCATTTTTACATCCACATTGTTTATTAATAGGTTCTGGCCTGTGGTCAAGTTAACAGGCTGCTTCCCTAGGAAAGGCTGAGTTATGGCAGTTTGTTTAGGAACATTAAACACAAAGGTAGTGCTTAGAAACCCAATCTGCAAATGATGGGCTGCTGATCTGCTTCCAGCTTTGGAACTACAGAGCTGATCTTTATTTAATGGCATTCAGTGAGTTCTTACTTATTTATCATTGCCCAAGAAAAATACTGCACATCTCCAGAAACAGCTGCTAGTGAAGATAGGTTTATTTTTTGCACTGAATTTGTAAGCCACTTCTCAGGRTAATTTTTCTATTAGGATGGAAATCAGCTGACCTACTGTGGTTATTAGGTCAATTTTGCAGTGAATGATTAAGGAGATTTTGATAAATAAWGTTTCACATTTATCTTGTAAGTCTCAGGTCTTACATCTTTCAGTAAAGGAGGTTTAAAGGATATTCACCACCTGTTTATTTTATACTTGCAGATAGCTACAACCTTAAGTAAAAACATTTAGTAATCAAAAGAAGTCCTTAACTTTATGTATAACAGTGATTTTTTTTTTGGGGGGGGGTGGGTAATGCAGGAAAATGCTGCAATCTCTAGGAAGGCCAGAAGTCCATATGGCCTTAGATGTCATGATCGTGAGTGGATCAGGCCAGCAACATGAAGGCTGCTTGCTGCTGACCTCAGAAGTGCTCTTTGTGGTCAGCCTCAGCGAAGATACCCAGCAGCAGGCATTCCCCGTGACTGAAATCGACTGTCTGAAAGATGATCAACAAAAAAACCTGTTGAAGGTGCAGCTAAAACAGCAAAGAGTGCCTTGTGATTTGGAGGTAAAGGCTGAGGTGTATTTTGCTTCAACAGTGACGCTGTGCTGGTGGTGTTCTTGACAATGGGCCTACTTTTGGGTCAGGAGGGCAGAGGAGTAAGTGTGGAGCTAAGGGACCTGCTGTTTTCCCACACCTCACTGTTGATTCTGTCACTGTTTGGATGAAACAGAGGTGTCTCCTCCCTTCTATCCTGTTTCTGGTTATAGAATTTAAAAATCTATGCCAGTAATTTCCTGAGGGAAAAATCAGAGGAAGTCTGGGATCTTRGTAAGGACCAACTCTGTTCTGAAGAGGGTCTCACAACCAATTTCACKTGTGTGAGGTGGCCGTTGCTTGGCATCCTGCAGGTGCTTTGCCTTTGCCTGCAAAGTCACAGTGAGAACAGTTCCTCATAATRTTCTGTGAATTCTCTTTAAACTGTTCGGTGATGCCAGTGTGTGCTCCTTGCAGTATATTTTTTACCTTGTCCTGTTTAACACAGTGGTCTTATTTGGCTACTAGCTGTATTTAGTTCTTTATGTCTTCCATTTCTTGCACATGAAAAATTTAAGTTAAAGACTTTAACTTACTACTACTACTACAGGGCTACTGCCCTGGAGGGGAAARGGAGATAACTGGTTCCTCCTGGGCATTTCATGCACTCAGCCCATCCTAGCCCCAACTTTAGCCCAGATTTTTTTATTGCACTATAGCAACTGTAGTGGCTGTTGTCTTTGTATCTGCTTATTCAAGGGGTGAGGAGCAGGCTGCTGCTCTGGGGAAAGGGCCCAAAGGGAGGTGGTAGCTGCAAAAAGGCGACAAGGGAGAGGGGCCTGTCTGGAAGAAGGGAAGGTGAGGGACAGTGAGCCTGGTTCGAGTCCCCATAGTTGCTGCAGCTGGGAATATATCAATGTTTAGGACTTCCAGATAAATGGCTTCTGTAYGTGCATAAGCACAGCCCTGCATACCGGGAACGCAGGGTGCATCATTCCCACATGCTTGTGCTAGTACACATGGTAAATGTGACTACCTTTGGAGGTACTGGACCAAATGCGTACCTTTTCTTCTGAAGTTTTGGATGGAAAATCAGGAGCCCTGCTCCAGTGGTGCAGCAATGCCAGCAGCGGTAAGCCTTGAGCCACCCAGTCTCAGTGCACGAACTCCCTTGCTGACACTGGCTCTTGAGAACACAGTGAAAATGTATGGCACGAGTAAAAGCAGCGAAGTGTGCCTATGYCCCCCAGATGGAGTGGAGTCAGTGATGGCAATACAGCAAAGCCTGATACTGATGCCCCGAAAAACAGACGTAGCATAAATATTCGTTTGGAATGCACAAACTGATGCTGGAGTTTCCATAAATGTTTAAAAAAATATGTTCTAAGGAAGAGCAGTTGAAAGCAAGGCAGACAGGAATAAGAAAGTTTTCATTTTGGGTGCCTAAGGCAGCTACACAATGGGAGATTCCAAAAGATTTCAAAAAGCATTTGGTGATTACTTAGAGTCATGTAATGTTCTTTGGCAATTAATGTTCCTATGTATTTTTTTCTTAGTGGATCGGGACATTTCATACTTAGTAATTTCTGCAGCTGAGGATGACAGTTCTGCGGTGCTTGAGTCTGTTTTGTATGTCATTGGTGCTGATGGGAGCCAGGGCCCCTCTTCTCTTTGACAAGGGCTTGTGTGAATAATCTTCAAACACGATGATTAGGGAAAGTAGTCTTAGGAGCAGCAAGCTGTGGCTTGCCGATTAGCGGTTTCAGAGCTACAGACCTACACCTAAATAGATATAAGTCTTAAATACCAATGGTGGGCAATCGTGTTGCACTGCAATCGTGTTGCACTGCAGATGTCCTCAGCTGAAGTGCGAACACTGCTGTGCATGATGACACTAGCAGAGCTGGCCAAAATTTTTTGCTGAAAAATGCCCGTGTGGGCATTATTATGATAAGTTTAAAGAGATGATCTTACTTTATCTATTTTGCTAGTTAATTTAGTCAAAAATCCTAGAAATAATAACAATAAATTGAAACATTTCATTTCAGCATTACAAAATCCACTTTTTTTCACCAAAGATAGTTGCCAAAAAGTTTTGTTTCAGCTCTGCCCAAAACAGTTTCTGCCCTTCCCTCTCCTCAGCTTCTTGGAACTGTTAAGAAACAAAACATGCGTTATTGCACAGCTGCAGTCACCAGAGATGTTATAGAGCATTCTTTGACTCCTTCAGAAATAGGTTTGCCTGATGGCTTGTTCGTCTTCACAATATATAACTTAATCCATCTGGCTAGGAGTAGACTGGATAAATTCTTGAAAACTCTGGCACTGACAACATCATTGTTATTGAAAGGGAAGCATTAATTGTACTTGGATTATCTTGAGATAATTGAGACGCTGGTTGCTTCCAGACACATGTCAAACTCCAAAAGCCTGCTCTTCCAGCTGCTCTTGGTATAGCTCATGATATCAAGAAGACAGCAAAAAGCTGAAGGGCCCTGCAATTTCAGATACTCCAGTGTGTCTTTCTGATGATCAGCAACAGGGATTTCATGATAGTGYGCATATATCATCTTTGGAGCTTAACTTCTGGATTTTTCGGAGCAGTAAAAAAAAAAATCCAAAGAAGACTTACTTTCTCACTCATTGAGTGTGCACAAAGCAGGTCTTTAGAGCTATGTACACATCCAGATTATACACCAGATAGATAGGTACTTTGGATTTAGTTAGAATTGCTGAAGAATCATTCTCTGTAAGCCATAAAAGGAGGAGGGTGGAATTCTAGAAAACATCTGTAATTCTTAACCGCAAAATGTTAATATGAAAAGACAAGCAATCTTTAAGATTCCCCTAGCAGATAGATTAAGCAACCCGTGACCAAGTTTGGATTCATATAAYGGTTTGGCTATTAGCATAATAATTGTTCACACTAGGTGGTTAAAGCACTCAGTGGCATTGTTAGGTCCAATTTAGGGCAAAATGTAGACTAAAAGCAATTCCAAGTTTCTGTTGTTGTCTTGACATTGTAAGCTAAACTGAAACTGGCTGGAGAAGCAAATGGTTACAGATGAAGTCATCTGGAAGCAAGTAGGGTCCCAGTTACTTTGGAAGACCATCCAAGAACAGTTAATATTTCCTGCTGAATAATTTTGCTATCTATATCTGTGGGATATGGCCTGGGGCTGAATGAGGAATGGATTCTCGGTGATGCCAGCACCATTTCCATCTCCTCTGACAACTTTGATCTTTTGGTCAGTGTGGAGTCAGAACTATAACCTCAGCTTCCCCTGGGCTTACCTACCTAGAGCAGAAAACAGGAAAAAATGTGGAGCCACCCACATGCAAGTTTTGCCTCATAACTTACAATCTAGCTTACGTAGGTGCTACTTTAACATATTTCTCTCATTTCAACTAGTAAAACAGGCCAACTGCTAAGATATACTTTATTTCTGTGACACGAGGCTGAAGACGTGGTTCAGACACCATGCTCCACTGTTAGCCATGTGTCTGCTGCAGCAGTAGTCTGCCTTCTGACTCTAAGGTCATTCAYGGAAACCACACTTTCCTCTGCCCATTTCATCATTTTTCACTGTTCCTAAGCATATGATCAAACTTTGAACTCCTGAGTTTGTTCATGTGCCTGCTTCCTGTAGCATTTTTGTGGTGATGATTGAAAACAGGAGTGTTTCTACTTGTTGAGCAGCAAATCCATCTCCAAAGTCATAGTAAAAGTCCAGAGGGGAATGGTTTGATTTGGATGGGATATGTGTCTCTATCTGTCATACTAATTCTTTCTTCAGATAAGTGAGAGTTTGTTTAAAGTGAGCCCTACAGTCCAGAGATGTGACAAGATATTATTCTGAGATGTTAAAATGAACCCAGTGGTCTTGTTTGAAAATCATCACATCTACTGAGGCATCTGTAGTATTTTACTTTAATAAAGATAGCCAGAAAATAGCAGTCTTTGAATCACCTGTGTGTCATCCATTGAAGACATACATTATAAATCCTGCAAAAAATAACAGTGATCAGCAATTCTCCAAGAATAAAGAATACCCTACAAGAGATTTCCCAAAAATGCAAATGACAGAAAAGTAGAAAAAGGTTCTATTCTGAATGACTTTGCTAATGGCATCATTATACCGTCCAAGGTGGTATTTCTGAAATACCTTGTTTTGAATTCATGCAACTAGCTTGATGGCTGTTTACATGCTTTCTTTTCCCAAGCTAGTTCCATTTGTCTCCAATGTCTTCTTCAAAAGGGCACCGCAGACTGGTCTTTCAGAGCCAGGTTTGCCTGTGGCTTTTCATCTAGTACTTTGCCTGGTTGGCTCCATATGGTAGATGCCTCTTTTCTGTTGGCAATATTGGTTTTACTGGTCTTTTTTTCCAACAGATGTGGGTTACCTGCATTTCTTTCTTTTTAATAGAGCCTTGAAATGCTATATGTCAGCCTGCAACCAGGATTTCTTCAAAGGAGTCCTTCCAACACATGGTGATGGAAAAGTCAGCTGTGTAGATGCCTCAGTTTCTTTTTCATAAATTATGTGCTCAAACAATCTTTAGTAAAACCCTTTGGTTTAAAAAAAAAAAGAGAAAAAAAAGTAATTCTGTTGATGCTCTGATCCAAAGTAGGGTGGTTTTTTTTTTTTTTTTTTTTTTTTTTTTTGGTTACTGGAGACAGGTGGATACATGCCCTCATACATAGAACATTTGACTGGAATGTTGATTCAGGCCCTTATTCCAGATCCCACTAAAGACTTACTTAAATACTTCCCTGATATGGCTATGGGCTGTTGCGATTTTTAATTGTATTTTGTGAAGAAAAGCTGTGCTAGTTAGAACTGCTGCCTGATAAGCACTGCCAGGAACTACTGGCYTTTTTCTAAAAGTGGTTGAGAAGCTTTTTCTGTCTGCAGGTTGATCTGTTGTAAAGATTACTCTTGAGTCCATCCCTGAAATTCTCGGAAGATACTGCTTCAACTTTTCTATGGCAGAGTTAGAGCGTCTTAGCATGGAAGCATCCAAAATATCAGAGAGGCCTGAGCCACAGAGCACAAAACTATGAGAGAACTCTGCTGATGAAAACATCCATGCAGATACACTTAAGTTTCCGGGGGGGGGGGGTGAAATGTTAACTACAAAAGTAATGTTGAACTTTCTGTCTTTCTTTACTATTAAGTTCAGTTTCTGTCAATATTTCAGTAATCATTCGTGTTGTCTGATTCCAGGCAGATGGAGTTAGAGAGAGACTATCAGAACAACAGTACAACCGCCTCGTGGAGTACGTCACGAAGGCATCCTATCACCTCGCCCCCGGCACCGCTTCTGCACCAGCCTCACAAGCTGTGGCTACCGAACACCTTCCAACTATAACGAAAACCTATCAGTATGTAGTTGATCCAAATTTTGCCCGAGTATTCATTAGTAAATTCACAATGGTAAAAAATAAAGCCTTGAGGAAGGGATTTAATTAATAAATATTTGTGGCAAGAATAGTAGTATCATCTTACCATTTTGAAAGTAGTACTTTCTGTGCAGTAATCTACGTCAAGTAGAGACACACGTCATTGGTGAGGTAGGAGACAGTAACGCAATTAAATGGAATAGCTTTTCTAGCATTCCAGCTCCCTAGCTAAGGTGTTAGTGCTGGAAGGAAAGTGCTCTCCTAGCCTTGCAAATGAATAAAGTGAAAAGGGACAGTATTGGACTATAAACTGAATCAAAATCTTTTGTCCTTTCAATAACTGAAAACCAGGGAATAAGGAAAATTTGAGTGTACAGACACATTTTTGCCACACGCAAAAATTTGTATCAATACTTACTATATCGTATTTTAGGGTCTGCCAGTTTCTGTTATAAACCAGGTTTATAACTCAGCTGTAAAAACTAGCTCAAGGTTGAGCCTCCCCCCCACACACACACACACCCACACACATACTCTCCCCAACATGTACGTCCTGAGGCAAAACATTTTCCCCCACTAAATCTGAAAAACCCAGTGTGGCTGTTTTAAGTTACTAGTGACAGCTGGGTTTTAGCACCACTTTAACCTTAAAATAGCTTCCTTTATTTGACTGAAGTTTTGCAGGACATTAGTCCTTAATGTAAACTAGTGCCTTTGTGTGGTTTGGAGAACAAAACACTAACTACAACATGAATTTATTTTTAAAACTGTCTGTATACAAAAACTTTATTTTATCCACCATCAAATTTTCAGAAGGACTTTCATCATATGTATGRCATTGTGCATCGTCTGGTAGTTATTTGGAAGCCAGTAACATGCAGTTTAAAAACTTTAAGAAMCAGTGCTTCAGCTCCTTCAAATTTACCAGAAAAATCTGTACACTCATTGTAACAAAGAAGTGCAGGTGCTGAACATAGCCTTGTTGGCTGTCACTTCCTTCTTATCTCYACCACTACTATAGCACATTTTCTTTCTTAAGCCCTTACTTATTTTATACTTACAACCTTGAAGTGATAAGACCAGGGATATTTAGAAACATGACCTTTTAGATATATTTGTGTTAAGCAAAAAATGAAAATTCTTGCAAGTTGATCCAAAAGTRTGGACCCACAGGCTCCAATTACATTAATAGTTAATGATGCTATCATGATACATGTCAGATACTATGTTAAACAAACACATTCAGGACAAATGAATTTGCTATATGTCATCTTTTCAGATGTTTTAGTAGGCAAGAAAGTGCTTTCTCCCAGCATGGTTAGATTGCTTTATAAACCAAATGTGGCTACAGCAGCTTTATTTAAAAAAAGAAAACAAAAGTTTACKTGTTTTGTGGGTAACTTCTCTCCCCTTTTGTATGTACTTATGGACGCAGYCTTTGGGGATTCCTGAACGTGGCCAGAATTGGAAAATCTTTCTTTAAGGACTGGAATAAAATCTGATCTACTTTAGTTAATACCTTCTGTGCATACCAGGTATGACCAAATGCACAGTAAATAAGAATGTAGTAATTGCAATTTTTTTTTGAGTTCTGCTTTGTTAAAAAGCTGCCTCTAAAAGCCATGTCTTTTGTGTACTGAAAATGCAGAAGCCGGGGATCTGAATTGCCCTTTCTTGAATGTGAAATGAACTCATCCATTAGCAACATTTCATACAGTGATTGAATAACTTAGTCATTGTTTAAGTAACACTATTTAAAAATGTGTACATATCTATATTTTCTTCATTCCTGAATATTTTATGGAAATAGTTTAATACTTCTAATTGTAATAGATTGTAATATTAATTGTAATATATGAGATATTGTAATATGAGATTGTTTAAAGATGATAAAATTATTCCTACACTACTTGGGTTTTTGAGCTATTTGGTCATTCAGTACAAATGAATGTGCAGGTCATTGCATAGAACAATGACAAAGACATACAAGCTTCATGTAGACCCCCATTAGAGTCCAGTAGGTGACTGGTCTTTGTCATGTACCAGAAAATGCAAATAGATCATGACAATGCTTTGGAAGTAAAGACTGATGAGTAGCTTGCCAAAACACGTGCTGAAAAGTTTTATGGTTTTGTGACTAACTGAATCAAAACAGCACTGTAGTCACCATTTGAATTAGACTAATCTGTTCATTATGTATGTAGTACGCAAATCAGCCAAGAGGACGCAAACACACCTGTAAAAAATGATGGAAGGCAGCAGTTTAATTTCCAAAAGTCTGTAGATTGCTGCCATTGTATAAGATTATATTAGTGTTTTTCCAGCATTAGCTTCTCCTGGAATAAACACTTGCTTAAATTACACTCTTCTTCAGTGAATTAAGCTAGCATCTTTACTGCATTAGGCAGGTTCTTTCTCCCCCTTCTGACCACATGTATGGAAACATGTGTGGAGACTGCATATAAATCAGCCTCTCCTACATATGAGCTGCGTGAACTATGAAAACAAAGTTGTCCAGAGAGCAGCTGCCTGTACTTAGCTGCTAAAGCACTCCAATGTGTAYGCGTAAAACATACCTACGCTCATAATGCTCTTTAGCCCTGGAGAGAGCTCACAACTTCAAATATCTTTTTAGTTTGCTCCCAGAACAATCAATCATTCCTCAAACACTCGCGAATAAAGCAAGGCAGCCAAAAATTTGAAGGCCTAGCCAGCCTGATACAAGGCAAGACCTTTCCCAAAGTAGTTTAGGGCAAACCATTCCTTTTTATATACTTCATATATAAATATAGCAAAATCTTTGAGGTCAGTTGGGGATGGGCTCAGAACTTAAGCACATGTTTTCCAGAGCTGCATCTCCCATAAACAGCATACCAGACCCTGCAACAAGCAGCTGCTTTAGCAGTAACACACATGGGCTTTTCCTGTGCCTTCCCTCTCCGGTTGTTTGGAAAATACAATGATAGGCAAGACCTGGATTAACGTACTTGGCTCTCTCTGGCAAGGGGAGGGGGAAGACACGAGAGGATGGTTAAAGAGCTTGAAGGACTGGTGCTGGTAAGGTGAACCCTTCACTGCTAGTGGAATTCACTGTTAGATACCCCCAGCCTTGCCCTCTCTTCCTGCTTCACAGGTAAGAAAGCTCTGCTCAYGCTCATCTTTCTTAGTATTCAACTATGGGCTGTTTTTTATTGCCCGCTGAAAGGATGCATTTGTTTTGCAGCCATGGTGAAACCATAGCATCATGATAAAGTAACAGTTAAACCTGCTGACTTCCGAAGTGCAAACAGGAAAAGGAAGACCTCACTTTTTCTCTTTAATACATTTAGCCAAAGACACGTTTGATCTGGTGCTCTGCTGTATGATCAGAAGCTGAATTCAGGCACAAGACTCACATTTCTTAGAGTCTGTCTGTGCATTCTGGTTCTTGCTACTAGCAATGACTCAAACTGCTGTTGGCTATAACAATTTGTAAGACACAGAAATTTAAAGTAAATTAATTCAAAGCAACTGTGAAAAATACATGGGTTAGAGCTGTGAGGGAAGCCAGTTCTATTAGCCAGTGCACCTGGCAGTAGCAAGTTTCCCTGCCTCTGAAGCTGTCAGTATGACTAAAGCTCCCAGGCTATTACAACCTGCAGACATGCCTGAGAAATGTTAGTCAGTGCTTAATGGCATACAATGTTTATACTGTATATTTGGAAGATATATTGCTATCATTTGCTATTGTTAAGCTTTGGTTTACATTTTATAGGAGCAGGGAGTATTTTGATTACTAAATAGTTTCCCCTGCACTACTAATGTCGAATTATTTCTTTGGTCAAAGGAAGCACTGTGTTTAAAGAAAGTTTAAATAAAATCCCTTGTTCCTGCATCCTAGCATTCTGGATCAAATATGTTACTTAAATAGCTTTTATTAGTGATACCTATTAAGTGTTAAGAAGTTAATAGTTCATTTAAAATAAGTTACACCAAACAGAATTTGAACTTAAGACCTTCAAATGCAATACAGATCCTTAATTTGTCCTGCTTCTTCATACAAAACTTCCCCTGTTTTCACATGATCAGATTTGGCTCTTCTTGTAGTACCCACATTCGGCAATGAGGCCACAGTCCTAGCACTATCTCGAACCTCAGCTATAGGCAATGTAAAAAAAAAAAACATTTTCCAAATATCTGGTAATGAGACACACAACAGACCATCAGGTCTYGGGCAACACAGAATATAACCTAGATCAAGACCATGCTTAGCTGAATAGTCTCAGGTATTAGAAAGATGCGTGCCTACAAAGAGTGGCAAAGAAAGAGTTGCATTATCACAATATCCTAAACTGCATTTCCTCTTTTCCACTGCTTTAATACTCCTTCCCTCTGTACATCAAATACGTACGTATGTACGTACCTCCAGTTTAGAGTCATTTTCTTCCTGTTACAGTTACCCATTGTATAAGAGTCAGCATTTGTGTAGTTTCTAASTCTTGATTTAACACTTGGCTGCTGTGAGGAAAGCAAGACAGTGGTGGCAGCAGAAAGATATGAAGGCTCTCTCGTGTATTTTCCAGAATTCCTCTGCAAGTTCTTTCATCTCAGGGTCACTTCACCTTCCAAAACAAGAGGTAACCAAGACCCTTCGAGAAATCCAGCCACTCCCTTCCTGTTAACAACTACCCTCTTCTTGACTATTCCTGTTAGCAGTGAAAACTCAACCTAGCTGTAATTGCTAAAGAATATACTTTGCTATCAAATGTGGAATCTGGCCAAAAGAAAAATGCAAATAATTCGGGGGGGGGGGGGGAGGGAGCTAGGCTTAGCAGTCTCAACCAATTTATGAAGAATTTCCACTGCTTTTCCCAGCATCTAAACATTTAAGCATTTCAACATTAATGAAGACAATTAAGATCCACTGGCATAAGTATTTTATTTATTGAGTTATGTTACAGTTTGTTATGGATTGAAGTGCATTACACTTTATAATTCAGTGAATAAGTAAGGTTCAGCCATCAAGTCTCCTTAAATTGAAGGGAATCTGCAAGATGGAAAAAAAAAAAGTTAAGTTTGTCAAACTTCTCTTTAAACAAACACATTAGTATGTATGAATGCAAAGCAATAGAGGGAAATGTTTATGCAGTGGTTTAGTCTAGAGGAATTCCCCTTGTTATTTCCTGATGGTTTAAGATTCACACACCCTTCATGTGGCAAACAGAAGTGAAACATGGAAAAAATCAAGAGCTGGAACAATACTGCACAGCACTTCAGACTGACTATACATGCTGCACTGATAACTGAATCAATCTTGCTAAGCATTAAGGTTTTGAAAGAGAAAGGAATGCAACTTTCAGATAGGAGCCAGAGGGGAAGAAAGCGGTGTAGGCAATCTACCAAGGGAGGAAGAAAACCAAATTCAAATTGCTCCTCCACATATTGGACACTGGCCATAAGCAGCTGCACTCCATGACAAGAGTCATGCAAGTGGTTAGCACCAAACTCTTAGCTTGCCCCCTTTATTATATTACTGAACACACTGTAGAGGTGAGATACCCCTCATTAGTTGTTATACTTCAGTTGTACATTATCATTACTACCGTACAAAGCCTGTAGTGAATAGCTAAAACATTGTAAAACCACATTCAGATACCAAGTTCTCTACACGCCAAGCAGGAACAAACTCGGTACTGAATTCCAACCTAACGCCTTAACTAAAGAGGCACACCTCAATCTTTTTTTTCCCCCTCAATTTTTGGGGCAAGTACTGAATTACAGAATGATATTTAAATGAAGTTAAACCACTGAATTTACTGCCATACATAAGATATACTCCAATAAAATTAGAACATTATTAAAATATGCATGAACACTGTACTTTTTAGGTAAGTACTCCCAAAAAGCATCATATTTAACCTCAGCCCAACTTTCATAACTAACATTTAAGCTACCGAGTCAAATGGAAGTGTCTTCCATCTATTTTGTGTACTTGCCCTTTTCAGAGTCTTTTGTAAACACCAGGAACATTGGCATTGCCTTCTCCCTGTTCTACTTGCATTTTCATGTGCTGCTCTACCCAGGCTGGGGTGGGGGCAAGGAAGAAATCTATCTTTCTGTTATAAAGGACTGAAAAAAGTTCTTATTTATATAAAGTAAGGCATAAGAAGCATCAAAAATTCARAGTGACATAAAAATTTGTCCTTCACATTTTCTTGTGAGCTGGTCTAATACAGGATGGAAAAAATGTTCAGGAAACTGTTACTAATGTTAAAAGGTGCGCACAATCTGCAACTTTATTTCTTTTATCTGCAAACAGGAGCACAATCCAACTGAGAGCAGAGCTCCATTTGCTACGAAAAATGCTGTTCAAGACKGCAATTAAATTTTTAATATGCATCCTTGCTGATAAAATACTTTGGCCACCTGGCTAAAGAATGCAATTCCAGGGCCTAAAAAAATTTAAAAGCACCTATATATTAGCAATAGGACTGAACTAGAGGCAGAAATACCAACATTTTAAAAGGCAAGTTACTCATTTCATTACTTCTCTGTATTGTGTTCATAGCTAAGGAACAGAAAAATTTTCCGTAAGACAACAAGAAAAGAACTGCCATCTCTTTTATATCTACTGGATAGAGCTGAAGCTGTGCTTCTTCTATGTGATAGTGTTACGCAGAAACCAGATATTCATCGTCTGTCACACAACAGAACTTAGTATTAATGCTGTTAAATATAAATGTTTTATTCCATCTTGCTGCCTTAACCAAACAGGCTGAGAAAATCCAGCTGTCCAGGATAATTAGAGCCACAGACTATCACGCAACGATCACAATATAAAAACATTCCAAAAGAATGAAAAAGCTATCATTCTAGATTAGTTTGAAGTCACTTTAAGAGAAGCAGAGGACTCAGTGCAAGAAACATGGATAAAGAATTCCTTCCCTCCCTTCTTTTTTGAGCTGTCACATCATGAGCTTGTGCAGCTGAGTGAGCATACTTATCAACAATTATGACAAGGTTGAAATCAATTTTTTTTCCTGGCATTAGCAAGCAAGGGCAAACGAAGTTTGGTAGTCTTAGAACAAAATGCAGTGTTAAGCGCTAAGAAAATGATATTGTGAAAAAAGTTCTATTCAGGCTTGATTTAATAAGGGGAAAATCCGAGTATTATCACACAAGAGACCATATACCACCGTAATTTTTTTAAACACAGACACACATATATATATTTTTTCCTCATAGCTAGTTCTCTCTCCTCTCTCGTCAACTTCAGAAGACAAAAGGATATGTGGAAATTGTCTCCATTTCTTAAATTAAAATCCATGCTACAARAGAGAAACAGCTTTTCCATTTTCTCATTCACCAAAACACCAGGAGCATGACAATAGTGGATTTTGATAGTCACAGACTATCGACAGCAATTAAACATAATGTTGATAGCATCAACATAATATCCTAAGACAGGCAAGTCTTATACAGAGTTTCCACTCCCCCTCCATTTGTAGAGGGAATTGTTCTGAATGCAGCTGTATGAGGAGGGAAAGGCCCTCATTCAGCACAGAGGTTTGCTATATCACAGAAGTTAAATAAATTACCCAAAAGGTATTCAGGCATTTCCTATTCTGACTTCAGCCCCTCCCCCATTCCCTAATTCCCCTATTTCCTAATGTTTCCTACTACAGCAGGTCTCTGTTGAGGAATGCAATTTGAACCCTTCATCTTCAAATCCCATCTCTATTTGACAGAAAAGGAAGAGCCTCGAAATACAAGCACAAGGTTTCACTGAAACAATTTAAGTTAGTTTTGCTCTAATGCAGAGTAGCTTATTACCTGTTAATGCAGGTTGCCATCATTTGGGCTCTGCAGACTCAAACACACCAGCTGCTCTCATAGCTTCAAAGTCCTTCATAGGATCATAGTTTTTATAGAACTCTGCATAAGCTTTTTTTCTGGGTTCAGCAACAGTAAACTGGAATGTAATACACAGAGAATTAAAGCTTCCACAGCTAGACAAGCAGAAAGTTTTTGTCTAGTAATGTCAGGATTTGTATCAGCAGATACCAGCCTAAAAAGCCTTTAGCTCAAAGATGAAATTAGTAAACTACTACTTTGTACCTGTTCAAATTTACACTGCTTGACTATTGGTCAGGAAAACAAAAGTCTAAAGCATGCCCAGCCTGCTAACGGCTTTCATAACACAGACAGTTATAGCAAGTCTTGAGTATGCCTGTGGGCCATTTGCAGAACTAAAACTCTAGATAAAGGACTTCCTAATATAATTTCTTACATTTGAGCTACGTGATAGGTCAACTACAGAAGCACAGTAAAATTTTAAGAGACTGCCAAGCCAGTCTTCCAGCTCACTGACATCAAAAGACGTGGTCCTGACTYCATGGGCACTCATTCATCTGAAGTACAAACTGACAGAAAACTGTTTACTTTTTACTGAGTTACTTTTTTGATAGTTTGGCAGGTTAACTTAAATTAGTAGGATGACAAAAAAAAAATAAAAAGAGGGAGAGAAGGAAAGAGGAAGGGAGAGAATGAATGAATAAGGGAACCAGAAAGAAACACAATCAACACAATCGGGGAGGGAAACTACCAAACYGTTAGATCAGCTTAGCTGTCTTGTGAATTTTCAAAAATTCTCACCCTCAGAGTGGGAAGCAATATGCTCAAATAGCAAAAGAAAAAAAGAAAAAGGGAAAGCAAAGAAAAAAAATGAAAAAAATATGGTTTGTTCAATAACAGTTACGATGTAACATGAGATCTCTGCAGTGAGACCTAACTTGTTTTAAATATGGTCCACTGCCTTACTAATGTATTCATGTAAGGATGCCAAAGTATAAAATCACAGCATAAAGCTCATCTACACAGATTCCTTGCTGTTGCCAAAAATCAGACTTAAAAAAAAAAGTATATTGCTAGTCTGATCACAAACAAGCTTGCCTACATCTCAGCAGATGTGTTAAGTGGGTGCTCAGCTTTAGCTGTGCAAGTTTATTGTTTCTCATGGACATTTGTTGGTCTCCAGGGACTTCAGTAAGTTGACTGTGATGTTTTTGCAAGGAACAACCTGAAAATTAATTTCTAGTCATCTTTATCAGTAATCTCCTGATTACTTAGAATCAGGAAACTTAGAATTGCCTACAATAAAAAGAGAACTTACGATATCAAAGAAGCATTTAGTAAAGGCACTCAAGAAAAACTACCATTTATCAAAGACTCTTAGGGACGACTAACTCCAATCTGTAAGTGTGGGTTGGGATTTTTTTTTTTGGGGGGGGGGAACATAACGCTTTATTTCCACATACTACTTCAAAAAAAAGTAAAAAAGGACCATACTAGTCCTCCCCACATCAAGATCTTCAYAGCGAATGGAAAATTCTCCAACTTGCTTACGCAGATGATTTCCGAAGTCAATCTAGAGGTAAAATAAGACTTTGGCAACGCTCTCCCTCAAAATATCCTAGATTCTAGAGTCGCAGGCTATCCACAGTTAATCCAAGAAGCATCAGTTTTGTGTGAATGATCTAGAGTATTAGGAGGCTCAAGGTTATGTTGTCATCAATTGCACAGATCAAACACCTTATGAGATCAGTTTATTCATACCTCTTCTTCCAGTGAAAATTAAGATTTAGTTACATTTTGAAAGAATAGATTACTAAAACTTTCTGATGAACTCAATCAAATCTTAATGAAGCAACATTAATGAATTCTTAGCACTCTAATGAGACCAATTTATTGTTCAACAAGTAAAGTTCTTACTTTGTACACAGCTGCACATCCTAGAGATACAAAAAATGCCCCAAAGAGATGAAACTTCATCCGTCTGGCCAGAAGGCGCCTCATTTGCGGCTTAGGCAATAGTGCAGATGACATGGTGATTCTATTTCCTAGAAGAAGAGGGGAAGGAAAAAAAAAAGGAGAGAGAGAACTTGGGGATAAGCAGCTCTACTTAACCAGTTCTCTGTAGCTCTATTCTCAAGGACACAACCCTTCTGGAAATGCACAATCACCATCTTCACAAAGCAAGCAACAGAGTTTCCCTCTATTTGACTTTTCAGTGAGAACATTTAATGTACAACATTCAAGGACAATCCATTAGTGAAAGGAATCTAAGTAAGATTTTATATATTTACATGCAATAGTTACAAYAGTTAGACTGGCCTTCCTTGTTCATACTAAGCCCATCCTTCTCCATACGATATACCATGTTATGCCTACTATTGGTTACATCAGAAGACCTTCAGAACATCAATCACATTTTATCCACTTGTAAGGCAAAACACTTGAACTATTTTTTTTCTTAAAGAAATGCAAATACCATTGCATTAAAGGATTTTATCGATTCTGCAAGATTTTACTAACAATCTACAAGCCCTGGAGAGCAGTCAGCTGCCGTTAAACGTGGCCTAGCAGTGTGCAGGCTCCATACGTGTAGTAGCCTAGCAGTGTGCAGGCTCCATACGTGTAGTAGCCTAGCAGTGTGCAGGCTCCATATGTGTAGAATCATAGAATTGGTAAGGTTGAAAGCGACCTCTGGAAATCATCCCATCCAACCCCAAACAAGCGGCCCATACAGGGATCAAACCCGCGACCTTGGTATTATTAGCACCAAGCTCTAACCAGGTGAGCTAAACCACCTAACCCCATAGATACAGTTTAGTGCGCCGAGGCCCCGGGGCAGTGCTCCCAAGCCGCAGGGTGCAGCCTCCTGCGCTCACAGGGTCACCGAGCACGCGCAAAGCCAGCATGTGGCCCCGCAGGGCCCAAGGAACTCGGTGCTGCCCGCAGCCGCGCACGACCCTCTCCTCCCGCATTTAAGAGAAGGAGCTGCAAACCGGCTGCTCTCCGCGCCCGGCAGGCGCCGGGCGCGCCGCCATTACCTGAGGGAAGGAACCGCAGCGCCCGGGCCAGGCTGAGAAAAACCCCGCACTCGACCCCCCTTCCYTCCCGCCGCCCCCCTCACAGAAAGCGCCGCGGCCCCTGGCTGCCCTCCAGGAGAGGGGYAGGCGCCGCAGGGCCCGTCCCCGCCACCCTCAGGGACGCGTAGAGGTCACGGCCCGCCGCGCCGCGCAGGCGGCGGGGACGCGGCCGGCGGGGAGGGGGCGGGGGGGAGGCGGCGGTTGGTGGCGGCTCACCTCGGCGCGAGCCCACCACCGTCCTTCCGCCCCGCGAGCCGGGCACCCACTGCGCCTTCGCCACCGCGCATGCGCAGGACGCGGCCTCCTCGCTACGGCGAGCGGCTTGGCTCAAACGCCGCTGCTGCGCGCGCTCCGGGAAGGCGTGGGGGCGCTCCCCGGCAGCCGGGCGGCGGGCCGGGGCTGAGGGCAGTGGAGGCGCCGGCGGGCGCCCCTCGCAGCGGAGCCCTCTGGGCCGACCCGAGCCGCGGCCCGGGTGGGAGCGGAGAGCCCCTGCGATGGCGCAGCCTCGCTTCCCCCACCGCTTAACCGGCGCGCACGGCCGCCCTCCGCGCTTCCCAGGCGTGTTGGCGGTACTTCTGCCTCGCAAACCCGAATGGCCAGAAAACTCGGACACATCAAAGCATAACAGTTACATAGTTTGCTAAGAGTGATCGGTCAAGCTTAGACACACACCACAGCATGGCCGRGCAGTTGGGTTGGAAGGGATCTCTCTGGCGATGAGCTGCTCCAGCCCCCTCCTCGAGCAGGACGGTGTCCAGGCAGGGTTTGAGTATCTCCAGGGATGGAGACTGCACAGCCCCTGGGCAGCCTGTGCCAGGGTCCAGCCACCTTCACAGCGAGGAAGGGTTTTCTTGTGTTCAAAGGGAGTTTCCTGTGCTTCAGTTTGTGCCCATCGCCTTGTCGTGCAGCACCACTGAGAAAAGTTTGGCCTCTTGACACCCCCCCCCATCAGATATTTATACACTATGATCAGATCCCCCCTGAGCCTTCTCTTCTCCAGGCTGAGTCACCCCAGCTCTTGCAATCTGCTTCATATGAGAGCTGCTCCACTCCCCYAATCATCTTTGCGGTCTTTGAAGCAATTTCTAATCCTGTCTAGACATACCATAGGCACTGATCTAKCATCAGTTTTTGTACCTTTCCTGGAAATAAGGTACCTATATATTTTGCCCGTGGCTTCCACATAATAAACACCTAAGTATGGCGTTGGTACTGCTTTTATTCCTGGACAGTCTCTGTGAGATTTACACTAAATGCTGAAAATTCCTGCTTGGAAAAATTATGCCTACCCTGTGCAGTGAGGCATTTATTCAAGCCTAGTATTGCCTTGACAAAGCCAGAGGATCTTAACATCAAATGACAGGGGAGATAGGCCCTTGGAACTGAAGAAAAGTAGCTTTTTGTTTGATGAGATCAGAAAGGAGGAGGATATCAGTAGAAAATTTCAGAGAGAAATCATACAGTTAAGGCAACAAACCGAAGAATGGTTTTTGCAACAGCATTTTGAAGAGATGTTATTTGGAAAACATTTTTCAAGCTGGAGAAAAGTTTGTTATAGTAATTGAGACCAAAACGAACAAGTTCTGGCCAACAGGTTTTTCTGTGTGGATGAACACTAAAAGCCAAATGTTAGTGATGTCTTACAGAAAGAATGACAAGATTTAAACACAACCTGAATGAGAGGGCCTAAGGGCCTAAGTACCAGTATGGTACTGCTGTTACTGAGGCAGGCTGGTGGGGCTGAGGAGTGGAAAACAGAAAAGAAATAGTAGAGAGAGTTGTCTAGGAGATTTTAAAAGCTCCACTGTTACACAATGTCAGAAAAAGAAAGTAAGATTAATTAGAAAAAAGCTTAGCGGTTTTCATGGCTATTGTCATTATAAATTGTGTCTGAGGAATTTATCTATAAACATCAGTCTGCATGAGAAAGAATACTTTAGTGGATGGACCTAGGTCTGCATATATGAAAATTTGATTTCTTTTTTTCACTAACTTGCATGAATGGCTGGCCCAGTCATTAAATTAGTCTGCGCCACCGTTTTCCCCATGTGCCTAGGATACTGTGAGCTAGGCGTTTTTGTGTTATAGTTGTGTTATATGTGTTACAGATGTTAAATGAAGTGCTAATTGTTATTATTCTTTTAGGTCATTCTGTGGAACATACAGCCAACTGTTTACTGTTCTGCACAGCGGGCAGTTTGGGACTGTATGTAGGGAGGAAGATACAYAGGAGGAGGAGCAGAGGAATGAAGGTAGAGATTACCAGTGCCGTTAACTCAGTGCACAGAGTTGCTTCCTATCAGTGTGGTTTCTGAGTGGGCTTATGAGCTGACGGCCGTTCTGCACCTGAGCTGGCGCCCAGTGCATCCAAATGGGTCTGAGCAGAAAAGCCCTCTGCGAACGCTGGGGCRTACAGCACGCAGACGGCAGCAGTCATTTCCTTCCCTGGCCGCTCAGGCCCRGAGGCTTCTGGCACCTGTTCCAGTTGTCCTTCGAACATTAATATTAGGCCTATTTGCTTGAGAGGCACCACAGTTACTGAACTAGAGCCTACAGTCCTCTTTCTCTCCAAAATGCGGTAGCACCAGCAGCAATTGAAGCTTCTTCGTGGTGTCCTAGAAATGGATCATCTTTTGAGGAAGAAATGAAGGCATTAAAACAAAAACCATTCTTTGCTTATGCTCCAATCAAATTTAAAATAAAAATTACCGCTGACTTGAGTGGGAGAAAGATAGGGTACTTAAATCTTTCCCTTTCCACAAAAACTGCCAGCTGTGATACTTAGGATAGTACTTTCTGCGGTGTGGACTGGAGCCCACTAGGAACAGGACTGGGACAATCAAGTGATTTTGCATAGGCCACAAAGTCTTTAGATGGGAATGACTGTCAGATAATCATGATCTGGATCAAATTAGAACCAAAAATCTACTGGAAAAAAAGGTCACATGGGACATCAGCAATCTCTAGAGCCAACTGCTTTTCTAAACAGTTTAATATAAAATCTACCTCTCTATCACAAAAAAAGAAAAAAAATTAAACAATGTTAGTTGCTAGCTATGTGCCACATATGAAAACACATACATTTGTACTCCTCCTCCCATTTCTGTGCCAGAAATTAACTAATTAAATCCTCTTTTCCCACAGCTGTGTTGACATCAATCAATGGTGCAGTGGAACAAACAAAGATATTATGGCACGAGAAGTTGTTTTATAAAATTGGAATGCCAGCTGTACAAAAAAAATAAGGGTGAATCAATGATTCCAAAATGGAAAAATACAAAATTAGTAGGGAGAAGAAAAATATTTTCAGACTTCCAAAAGGGCATTATAAACAAAGGAGAAAAAAAAGCAAAAGTTCAAATCAGAATAAATGGAATGGACAGGGATTTCATAAGCCTTTGTTGATTTTATGAATGCTTCTGAAGCAGAAAAAAAAATTTTTAATTTCTTAAGCTTTGTTCAATTTGTAAAGAGACAGATTCTGATATTTTTATAGACATCAAATAGTAATACAATTACATGAGTGGTCCCCTGTTTGGTAYCATCATATTATTGAAAAAGAGAGTCAGCTATTTCCTAAGTTGGCAAATGTCTTGCTGTTCCTGTGTCCTCTTTCTGGTCCCCGTGGCAGAGCCTAACCTGCAATGTCCTCACCATTCAGCTCCTCCACTCCCCTGTCTTGCACAACTGGTGCAGCTTGCCATGACTCCTTCCTTGCCCACATACCCATGTCTCCTCCCAGGGCCACCCAGAGGATTTAGGAATTGTGCTCCTCACTCCTTTCTCTCATCCCACCTGCAGTCAAGACATGGCTAAGGTGTGAACCCAGGCCCAAGAGCTAGAAAATACACCAGGTCCCACAGCTTAGACCTGAGCCTGCGTTCATGTGTTATATTTCTTTTCTTTTCTTCTCTCTTCCCCCCCCCTTATTTTTCTGAACTGGAGCATGGTTCTGTGTTAATTGTTCTCACCCTGAAATCCTCCAGGTTCACAGGGCCTGTCTGAAGCAAATACATTGCTTATTTTAGCAGTAGGAAAAAATGATTTAGATAAACTAGATTTTAAAGAAGTAATACCTTCTATATGTATCATTCTTGCCCAAAACCTTAGCTTAGACAAGGCTAACTTTACCATGTACTGCCAGAAAGGTTCCAAATTATAATGCAATTCTTTAGAAAAACACAAAAATGCACCCACCTTCTTCCAATCCCTGTGCCTTGCTCAAATCCCTTTTACTGATGCCAGATTTCTTTTATCTTTTAATTTTTTAAACATTATATAGCTTGCTTGCAATGGGAATAAAGTCATTAAAGATAATGTTTTTATACTGTTCCTTCACTTTGTATTAGCTGAGAGATGCCTGATTCTGGGTAATTCTTTTCATTCCTCATCCCTGTTTTTCCAGACAGCAACCTACAGAGTTAAACCAGCCTCACAAATACTCCAGTCTGCACTTTAACTTGTCAACATGTGAAATTGTTACGTATAATTCACTACACCCACCATAGCAAATAACAGCTCATCATATGTAGGCCACAAGTATCGTTAGCCTGGAYTTGGAAAGTAATAGCAATATGAAGGCAAAATTCCTCTTTTCGAAAATGAAAGCGAGGATCGTCGTAATGCAGGGACGAAAGGCCAAACCTTTCCAGCTCCTTTCACAGTTTGGTTCAGGTGCTGCAAGGTCTCACACAAGGCAAAATTCTCTCGCTCCCAACCTCATCCATCGCACAGAAACTTTCTTATGCGGCAGGCAACGTCTGCACGGGCTGCCCCGCGATCCGCCGGTGGTAAAACACGCTTGGTGTTTTACCAGCTCCCTCCTGCTTCTTCGTGGATGTTTTACGGTAAGTCTAAGCAGAAGATTCGCAGACACGTTTCGGTAGTCCAAAGCCATCGAAACAACGTGTTCTTAATGCCTTAACAGGCTTTAGACCAGACGCTTTGTTAGCTTTTCTTCTTGCTAGAGCTGAGAAGTTATCATCTGATGTCCAGGGAGGCAGAAAGCGGCCAACTGCTGCTGWTCGCTGAGCTATCATTTTGTTCAAGGAATTAACTTGGGCCGAAAGACTGCAGCCGGAATTATCCGCGGGCACGAAACTGGCTGCCAAGTGGGAAAGCCTCCCTCGAAGAGCGGCTCGTGCCTGCTCTCTGCAAGACGTAAAGTTTGCCCTCCTTCCCGGGCTGCGTTCAGGGCTGCTCGTTTCAGGCGGCTCTCCGGCACGGCGCGCCGGCGGGGCACGGCGCTCGCGCAGGGCGCTGCGCCGAGCGGGCCTGCTCGGGGCTGCCCGGCACGCGGAAGGGCGACGCTTGCTGCRGTAGGATTTAAGTTAGAGGCGTATATGTCCTTTATTAGATTTAGCCCTTCAAATACAGAGCTCATTCTGCCCAAAAAGACTGGCCTAGGTCCCGGTTAACATGCCGCAGAACTGTTTTGCAGTTGTTTCCAATAGCAAGTTTTTAAACCTTTTTCTCGTAGGTTTATAAACCTCTCATTTTAGTCTGTTTTAATTCATGCTGAGGTGATGACAGGACAAGTGTTACGAGACGCTGGCAAATTTTCCTTTCTGGTTCTGAAATGACAGTCTAGGAGGAGGAAGGGGGGGTCTCTTGCAGATTTGTTTTATGCCTTATGTCATCTTATCGCAGTCATGTCAACTGAACTCTGTCCATTTATGAAAGGAGAATTCATGAACACAATTAATAACAGAAATAAAATAACAAGTATCCCAAACATGATGTATTTCTTGACCTGCTTATGACCTGATGAACAACTGTGAGCCCGAAAGCTTGTCCGTTGTTCCYGGTTACGTCACCTAGTCTAACAAAAGCTATTACCTCTTCTTAAAAAATAGTGTTGCTTTTGTTTATTCTCATGTAGGAACAATCTATCAACTTGATTGCTATGATGTTCTTTAAAGATGCTATCGCTTTTATTTGATATTAGAAGGTACCCCATATAAAATAGTTTTTCTTTGTAATCATGACTTCAGCAACATTTGAAGTCTCAGCAATCAGTGTGTTGCTAGTTAGAAAACGGAGCTAAAATCCATGTCAGGTCATGGTCTCCGGTTTGAAAGGCTAGGCACAATCAGAAGTGTGAGACTTTCAGAAAATACTAAAATCTTCTATTGGTGTTTTTGTTATGCCAACTTCTCATTGGCATAAACTTTAAAAAATATTCTTAAAATGGCCTGTTTTAACTTTACTGTTTTGTTTGGTATAATCTAATTAGGAAATAGTAGATCTCAAGTTTCTACTGTATTGAAATATTTGAGCTTCACAATTAACAAAATTGGCAATAGATAATAGTATAAGCAACCTTGGTTCAATATATTTTGATTAAATGAGCTAACGGTACATTTTTTAAGATGGATTTGGCCATGTTCAGTACGGTGTTACATGTAAATGGGTGGAAAAATTGCAGCATTTTTCCAAGCAGGAGGCACAAGATTGCTCTAATCCATAGCCTCCACCACAGTATTAATTAGCATGGCTCACCAACCAGGGACGTAATATTTGTAAATGAAACTCCAGAAGGGCATCAGTAAAGAACAGGATATCGAAGCCAAATGGAAAACATGAACCAATAAAAAGGCTGAACTAGCTAGAAGTGCAAGCTCAGCCTTTGAAGTTAGTTCAAGTACTGCATGCTTTAATTTTGGTGTAATCTTATGATGGGGGTACAAACAAGAACTCAGAAACAGATTTTGTAACATTTGGCCCAATTGTAGATGAATCAGTTTGTTGATGGTTACCAACAATTGCACAGCCAGAGAAGCTGTGGTCTTTGTTAAATTAGATTGAATAATTGGCTTCAGTGGGAGTTTCGGGTGCAGAACAAATGAAGTGTTACAGCCCTTGACTGTAGTAAGATTTTTCGAGCAGAGGCTAAGCTTTAGCCTTCAGAACRACCTGAATATGGATTCAAAGAAAATAAGTCCCTCAAGAGTCTATCTGCCCACTCCCCTTCCCCAATGTGGGTTTGAAAATACTTAGTCATTTCTGACAAATGTGCGTATGTTATCTGTTTTTAAAACCGATGACGATAAGGATTTCTAAAGCTCTCAGGGCAATTTATTCCAATGCTTAGCTATTACCTCAAAATTCAATCTATGATTAATACTACTACATTATCTTGCCAAGCCCAATTACGCCTATGTATCTCTGTGTTGTGATTTTCTTTGCTTTGTTTTTAATATAGTCTCATGCAGAGCTGCAGTGACACAGCAGTGTTGCTTTCCTGGTTTTCAGGAAAGAAAAGATCACTGTTTTAGTCTGTTGGATAGTTTGCTCAAGACCTGCTACTACTGAGCACCTCTGGAGATGGGAATTAAGAGACCGAGTTCAATATATTTGTCAAATTTTAGGATTGAGCAGCCAGGAGTTAAGATGATAGGAAGGTCATAAGTGTAGCATAAAGAAACCCAATGATAAACACTCTCAATTTTCAGATCAAGCATTCAGTTCATTAGCTTGAAAGTATTAATTCATTTATCGCAGGCCATGGTGAACGGCCCAACAACTGCCATTAATTGAAAAATACAGAGAAAGTTAATTTTTTCTTGCATATCCTTTTTTAGGTTAAAAAACCCTCCCTAGTAGTGCATTTATTTTTTCTTCCCAGCAGACATGAGAGCTCTAGAAATAGCAATATTCCTCAGCCAAGCAAACATAATGGCTCTATCCTTTGAAATGCGAATGAGTACAAGACCAAACACTTTAATAAAGCATGAAGATCTTAATTTTSAAACAGTTATACAGAAAAAAAATGTTTGGAAAGTCATATTAGGAAAAGATGACATACATCAAGCATAAGCCCTGTGTCATTATGACCTTAAAATAATTTACTGAGTAAAGTAATATTACCCATATATGCACACACGTGCAAATCTATGAAGTATAGGTTCTATATACATAGATACACACGCAACTGTAAAGGTGTAAATTACTCTAGAGATGTGACCAGTTTGGTGCCCAGTATACCTTTTTGAGGAATGAGTGGTGTTCAAACTCATTGAGGGTCTGGGTTTACAAAACCAATACTGCCCAGCTAGCTCTCCTAGCGGGGATGAAATTCATTTGCTTGCCTACTGGTGAAAAGTACTACGAATGCTACAAGCTAGTTGATTGCATTTCCTGAGCCATAGGCATCACAGACTATTATAATAATAAATATTTCCAATAAAATCTCATTATTTATTGGCTTTGACAGATAGGGAATATTGCATAAGCTATTGTGTGCTTGTGCATTCCTTGAGTGTGATGTTGTGTTTTTTTCTTGTTTGTCTTGTCATTTGTTTCATTTAACTTTCTCATTAATGGCACAGTTGCTTTGCTTTGTTCAAGAGTCCTTTTCTGAGAAGAGAGAATTACTTTCTTTTTAAACTTCTTGCCAACAGAAGAATTTCAAACGCATATGGTACAGAGGGATTATGTACAAGATTTAGAGGAGGAAGAAATATATCAAATTAAAAGCACAAATCCACTTACTACATTTCCACTTTTCCTTTGACATTAAATGAAAAGTTAATATGAAAAATGAAYACAGTTCATCAGCATACTCTGAACAAATACATAATTAACATGTGGCATAAGCCGTGCTATTGTCAACACTTTCAAATCYGTTACCATGAAAATAAAATATTTTCTTTCAGTAGTAGAGAAATAGAAGATAATCCAACTAGATGTAGTATGCACTTGAGATATAAATTTGTTTGGCACAATGATTATTAAAAAATAGACGTAGGATCTCATTTATACTTAGAATACTTTTAAAATACGTGGCAGTTCAGTGGCTCCTGCATACTTCAGTCTGCTCTAGCACTCTGAGATATTACYACTCAGCAGTGAAATACTCATTGTGGCCATCGTGTAAATGCTTTATTAAATCACTGGTACRATTACAAATTTGTGAGTTCATTAGCAGGTAGCTGGGAAGTGTTGATTTTGATGTTTTGTATTAACCCAGTGTGCTGGACTGACAGATCATTGTTTGAAGGCTACATAGTAAAGGAAAAATAAAAAMCTGTATAGCAATGCTGTGTGGCTTTTGATTTGGAGACTACAGTTTAGCCTGTTAGGTGTGGACCTGTTCCAAAAGTGCACATTTGAACAATCTTGCATCAAGCAATTCGAAACTTAGATATGAATTTTAACTTTCCCAAATCTTGGGAATGCTAGAGGCCATTAGAGATAGGCTTGAACTGTGAGTAGAGACCAGATCTAAAATATTGGTTCAAGCCTATCTTTCCCTAGCATTTTTACAGCAACTATTGAAAGCATTAAAACCAGAAATGCTCCATAAGCTCAGAAGCAACAGACTGTGATTAACTCCATCTTAACTGTGTGCAGACATGACTTACAATGGCTAAGAGTATTTATATATAGCAAGACAGAAACAAAAATCATCAGTTATGTATCATGGGACAATTTAAACAGGTCAAATGCAAGCTGGATGACTGCAACTCCACTGGCCATAAGAAGCTGCACAGTGATCAATTTGGCCCAGTATTTAACATTAGAAACATAAATAATGTGAGGATTTTCTTYTTCCAGTGTGAGACAGAACTTTGAAGAACTTAGTCCCTTTTCAGTTACTTTTACACACACAAAAGGTCTTGCTGAGGTCTATAGTTTTGAGTAGAGCAAGAATATCGGGCAGGATCGAAGCTGGCCATTTTGCAAGTATACAGATGGTACAGGATACAAGAAGTCCTTGATTTAAGTCTGTAATACTGTACAAGGCTGAAGGCGCAGAAGCAGCAATGAAGGGACACCTGTCATTTTGTTAAACAGAGTTCAGAGCAGCTGGAAACTGAGCRTCCCATATTAATGACAAGACCTAGTTCATAGATGCTTTTATCTGTAGACTTCATTAATTTGTAGTTCTTCCCTTCTTTGCATTCAAACTCATTTGAAAAGCAAGTTGCAGTGAGATTCTTCTCATATAGAAGATACAGAAAGTGCAGCCCAGCCCAGCCTGGCCTTGCCACCCAGTAGTGCAGTAAGAAAACCAGTAGCTGAATCTGGCCACCTGCCAGGTCCATGAAGCACCTCTCTCAGCCACTGATCTCAATACCTGATGATGAAGCACGAGATCTCCACACCTTCAAAGGGACAAGCCAATCCACATCTCATGGACTAAGACTACTCCTCATTAATAGTCTTCTAAGGAACAGCCACTGCAAAAAAGGTCATGAGGAGTATGGACGTAATGACACGGCAGCTTTTCACGGATGCAAAAAAAGAAAGTTTCTTATTCCTTTTTAGATAGGGTGGTGACCACCACCAGAGAGCTATTGTGAGTATGCATGTTAATAACATAAATCAAGACTACATATTTCAGGACTTAACCTCATAGTCTGGTGCTTTGTGTCATGCAGTAGCAGGCCAGAAGTCAAAGCAAAATATATAAATCTCCTTCTTGAAATATGTAGTCACAGCTCATGTTGATATAAGAAAGTATTTGAATGAATAACTTCAGAGCTGAACCCTTCAAGGTAAGCTGTGTGTGATAGGCAAAGATTACAAAATATTTTAATAAACGTACTAGATGGTGAGAGAAAAGTAAAATGCACGGTATTAGTATCTAAGTGAAAATATTTATGAATCCAAAGAATGCTTTAAAAAAAATCCAGAATAGTTTCAGCATGTCGCATTACTTGGAAGTAAAGAGGAAAAGCGTAACTCTGTAGGAATATATTTGGATTCTGTGTTTTGACCACCAGTAAAGCAAATGAATCATAAATCCAGCCAGAAGAGTTTTTAGATTTCTGTTTCTAAAAACAGAACTGTTTTTGTTATCTGTAGCAGCAAACTCCACACACAACTGTGGTTCTACAGTAATGCTGTAGTCTTCAGAAACACCTAAATATACACAGTTAAATAAGGAATGAAGTTTTATTTATCTAAAGAGAGAGGTGCTAGAGGTGCTCAGGGCAACTTTTCTAGTCCTTTAAATGGCTGAACTCACACAGATGGTGGAGCAGCAGCCCAAGAGAGAACGTGTCTGACGGACAAGATAGAAAGGCAATAGCAATGTAAGCTTTCTGAAGTGATTTAGAACGATTGTATATATTTAGTTGCTTTATCTGTTTGGTTCTCAGACTTTTGCTGGAACTGGCCATAGTCATTACTTGATCTCTGTAGATTGGACTAAAATCACTACTTCGCTTCAGATATATCATCAAACAGTAGTCATGTGGTATCTGCCACTGCATCAGATTGAGTTCAGTAACCCAAATATGAAAGAGTCCCTGTCTCTTAATACTTTCCCTGTGCTATTCTTCTGTTTTTATTTAAAACTAACACATAAAATAGGCATAACCATATGACATATATTTTTCTAGGGTTACTAATGGACACGATCCTTCTCAGTTGCATACCGAAGAAATGGCCTATTAATGATTGTATATGTACACACACACACACACAAACATATATACACACACATAAAATGTATATATTTCAGTTAATATACGGATAGAACTGCAAACTAGATTGAGGATTATTGCTGATTTATGGAACTCAGAGTGGATAGACCAGGTTTGCAAAATTCTACCCACCCCCTGAAGTACACAAAGTACACGGTGGGTTTTTTGTCTTGGGGTTGTTGWCTTGTTGGAACTTCTTGTTCCACCTAAGAAGTCTGTCTGAAGCAGTGATGAATTCGTTTTCAGTTATATCACATGGACAAATAATTCAGACACTGAAGGAGTAGAGATAAGCATGAAGTAAAACTCTGTATCTAAACTGTGAGGAAATCAGGAGCTGAATCGATGATCTCCCTTGCTCCTTCTGTGAGGATATGTGAGTTGTGTCTATAAAAGTGTGTTCCTTCCCCRCAAGCCGCTCTGAAGAAGCTGCCAATAGAAGTCTCATACAATTCTAGGTCACTGGGCTTAAAGAGTGAAAAAGCCTATTCGTTGTCCTTAGCACACTGAAGTAGTCCACACTGAAGAGGAAAGAACTCTTAAATGATCCTGGGCAGGTTGATGCCCAAGAGCTCCAAGTGAGGAACCTGGACCTCTGTCAGTTCTCAGAGGGCTGCACAGCTCTTCCTCCTTATCCAGGAGGTTGGGAAGGGGAGAGGAAGATAATCCCATCCCTAGCGCTGGGATAAGCCCTAGAGAACTCAGCAAGCTGGAGCACACTCATTTGCCTTTCCCTTGCATGCGTTGCACACGTGTACAGAAGAATGGAGCCAACAGCTCTGTGGTGGAGGACTGGTGATTGAAGTGGTCTGAAAAATGTGGAGAGGTCTGTCATCATCCTGTCTCCTGCCTAGCAATTAATTCTGCCCCTGCCCCACCTTAACTTCCCAAATAATCCTTTGGCCTTGGTCCCAGCATCAAATCTGCCCCTTACAACTACTCTGACTCCCCCAGTTCATACATTCAGTGTGGCCTCTCTGCCTCTCTTGAAGTTGTAAAAAGAAGCAAGAAAAAAGAAGAGTTCTCTGAGAGCTTTTTGCGCCTGCAGCGTTCCTGTGAGTACAGCTTTGGGAGGAATAACATTTTGCAAAAGTTATTAATCAGATATGTTCCTGGTATATTTTAAGCCTTGTTTGGGGATTGAAAGTCAGAAATGAGGCAGAAGGTGTACTTTAAATCAGGAATCAGACTGGATTTAGACCAAACCACAACAAGGTTTGATTTTATGATAGTTCAGAAACCTCATGAGTTATCCTTGATGAATAGAAGTTGCATGAATTGCAGAACTGAGACCACAGTGTGCCAAGACACACTGTTTCAGAGCTGTCAATTCAATGCACAATGTTTTACTTATTCATTAGATCAGGCACCAAAGAACTGGGTTTGATTATAAGACCTTTAGAACCAGGACTGCCTACCTAATTGTTTGCACCACRCATACCTCAGTGGAATCTAACTCTGTCTGGAGCCTCAAGCCATGCCATTAAACAAATAAATAACACAAGAGTCAGTGTCATGGTCATGTTGGTATTAAGCACATTGGAAGATGTTTCTTTTCTACTTTTGACTAATGTCTYATTCTTAATAACATTCCAAGTTGTGATCTTCGCTGGAAACATAAGTACAAACCTCACCAACACCTTATTTCTTGCYTGTCCACTTTCACTGAGTGCCTCTGCATCCCATTCCTCAGGGAAATTTTAATCTGCCTGCAAAAGGTAACAAAATATCATTGACTGTGTTATGGCTGCTTGAAATAGAGCAAGTCACCYACAACTGCATCAAAAAGTGTTAGAAAACATCTGAGGAACCTGGTTTTCTGTGAAACAAAGTGGGGAAGAGCAGYCCCCTCAAGAGCAGCAGTGATCGTTTGCAGAAATCTTGCATCAACAACAGAGCGACAAGATGATTGCAGGGAGTAAGGCTGAGGAGAACCACCAGAGGACAGTGATGCAAGAAGAGCAAATTATTCAAAGGGAGTGGGAACACTGGAGCTGAGAGCAAGGGAAGAATCGGGCAGGCAAATTTCCAGTGGAGTCTGAGAGCAGGCTGTAACTGAAACTAGAGGGAGAGCAGAACGCGCAGCTCTCAGACCTCTACTTTCTCATGGCGTTAGACAGTACCACAACCTATTCTCAGGTTTCAGCCAGTGGGATGGGACAGACCCTTGCTGGGCTGGGTTGCAGCAAGGACTGCAGCTACCTTGGGGTGGTCCCTTTGAGCAAGGACCAGCTTGGAGTTTTCTCAGCTCACTGGGCAAGATCAAAGCCCCTGCTCAAGGACTCCGCATGCTGACACAGCTGCATGGAGCACAGTACAAGAAAGGAATAAATGTATGAGGTATAGTAACATCTGCAAAGGTGTACAAGGTCCAAAGTAACTGTGTGAGTTTTACCTGCATCTAGGGGAGGTGAGGAGAAGGCAGAAAGAGAATATGAGGAAGCAAAAGAACAAGGATTGCTGCAATTTTCTCCTCCTGGCCACACACAAGATGCTGCCACCAGAAGAGTCTTCAGGCACTGGGAACTTTAGGAACGGTAGGGAGGACAGGATACTAGAACAGCAATGCTGAAGTCTTGAAATAGAAGATGAAGGAGGAGCAGAGATGGAGGAAGAGCAATAATCCAAGTTCTATTAGTTCTACAAAGTCCATCTAATTTCAGGATAAACTAAAAACCAAACAAAACAAAACCTCCAGGGAACTCTCTCATCTAGGAATTCAATCTCTGAAGAAAAACCTATTTCCTTTTAATGAAACTCTCTGCTGTCCCTCTCCTTTCTCCCATTCTAATGTTTAATCTGCTTCAGCAGAGATGATCTGTTCCTAGTTCTGTGTCAGGCCTCCGCTAGTAACTCCATGAGGTATGAGCTTCCTCTGGTCACCTCATGCTCCTAGTTAAAGTATTTCAACCGGAAAGTCTAGAATACCACATTTCAGAGACTGACATTTTGCAACAGATTTCCTTTTGGCTAAAAGACAACCATGTTTGGAGTAAAAAATAATCTTGTCTTCATGGTGAGGCTGCACAGCTTCAGTTAAATGTGATTTGGAATGGAACAATTTACTAACAATGAGCATGAGCATTGACAGCAGGAAAATTAGCTTTTAAGAATTCAAATTTCAAAGCACACTACTGGCAATCTGGTACTCACTTTCTGTTTCTCTGGGAAGATCTAAGTGTTTCTCAAAAATCGTACTACTCCTTGGAGAAAGGATGAATTTTTCAGAGCTGCGTGGCTTCAGCAAGGACACAGATGAGGAACCTGCATATAGAAATAAAACTGAAATGACGGAAAATTGAATCCTTTAATATCACACATACTATTTAAGGAACAAATAGGTCATAAACTCCTTTGGGAAGACTCTAAAAGGATATTCACAGCTGATACAAGCTTGAGGCAACTCCTGGTAGATCCYGTGAAAGCATACTGACAAACTGGTGAAAGTTTAACCTGTTTGGTTGCACACAAGTTGCTGAAGTGCTAGAATCCAGGGRGGTGAAATATATGGGACCCAAACARGTGTGGAAGGAAAGAATGGACATATTCCCCTCTGCAACAGGCCATATGCAATATAGCTAATGCTGGTGCCCTGCAGCTTTCCCTTTTCCTTTTGTAGAAAATTTGTCACTCATCATTCTAGTGTAGAAATCAACTTCCCTATTGACAGCGTAAGAGAGGCAGTGGCTTACATATGACAAAGGAGAATGAACAACTGAAGCCTCTATCCTAAAAAAAAATTCACCTAAGCTATAAGCTTGTCCTCCTAAACTACAGAACTTGTTTTAAAACCTGTAAGAAGTGAGGATGAATCTTTCTCCAGATCTTCTTGCACTTTAAGGAGTATTCTCTCCTGCTCCAAGGCTTCTATGTACTTGGAATAGGACCAAGAAATCTGCAAGAACATCAAAAAAAATCAGGCTCCAGACCATATCACTGGTAGTTGATGGTCCATTACAATAGCGCAACAGAAAGCTTATGTTATATCCCAGTTACTGACTAATCTCAGTTATTGAAGATGGAGGCTTTATCATGACAATAGTGTAATCATGGGACAAATAATACTGTCAAAAAAAAACAAATCTCAAAACACCGTTAGGTGCAGCTTAGGATCTGATGGTGCAGATAGATCTGATGCTTATAYTCTTTTATCATACATCCCTATTCTAAGTGACCTTCCTACACACAGCAGCACTTTCCAAAATTTCAGCCTTTTATGCTTTTGAGGACTTTAATTCATGTTACCTCCCTGCCACATCTCTTCAGTGTGCCTTATCTCAAATCTAGAAGGTCTCATTAAYATCACAGTTCTTTCTCCCTAAGTTCTCTAGCAGCATGCTCCTACCACTAGAGAGGGCTCATTTGGGGATGGCATCCTCTCCTTTTCTAAGGAACAAATGTTGCTCTTTACATTGTAACATCCCCAGTTTCAGGTTCAGTGTTCAATATTTCAGGGTCAAATCACTATGAGAAGTGTATTTTTATTTGACCTTTTTCTCCTTACATCATGAAAAGCYTGAGGCCAATTTTTCATTTTGTGACGCAATAAGAAGAATTTGTAGCGTCTTCCTAGAGCAGCAAGGGGCCAGGAGAAGAAACTGATCCAGAAGAGATTATTGCTGTTTGTGCAGTTATCTGGCCTCTTCTTGAAAACTTAGGCATACAGTATTGATACACTTGCCTAGGAATCACCCAGCTCATTTTTTTCTTGACATAAATATAAGCAAAATTACAAAGGTCCATTTAAGGTATAAGACTATGAGCTTAATTATACAGTTTGCACTGCAGCTTCAGATTTTGTGGGAATTTCAGACTGCCCATTTCTATATTCTGCCATTGCTAATGTAGTGCCATGGAGGAGCTCTATGGAACTGAATCACTGAACAAAGTGGGATTTACTCCTGCGTCACATGCTACATCTGTGATTATTTGATGCACAGATTCCTTATTATATCATGGCAGTGTCTGCTCAGCTCTGAACCATCATTTGATAATCCCARGGTGGCAAGTCTGTTCTTCCTGTTTCTCTAATAAAATGACTATAGCGCTTCCCTATATATTTGATATATCATGAGAGTTGTTCTTAAAATGTGAGACAAGTAAATTACTTTCTGTCTGATTTTATTTCCAAATAGCTAGATTTACTAAATGAGCTCACTTTCAGGTTTTGACCTATAAGCACAACAAGACTTAAGCTTAAACCAAATTTTTCAAGAATTTCCCCAGTCATATAAAATTTCTTATTCTAAATTGAACTAAATTGAAATTTCTTATCCTAAATTTCCTGTAACTTATCTTTATATTGAATCTCTACATTTAAATTAAAGCTTGATATTATTAGGTATTAATATTTCCTAGAACATAAATCTTCAAAMAGAATTTAGGATACGATAAGATAGGTAAACTTCTAAACAGCAAAGTTAATGGTGGAAGAATGAACAGTTATTGAAGAATAATGTAGCAGTAATATTCTAAGCCAAAYTCTACCTTCCCATTCTCCCCAGATCATTTTCTCTCTCTTGAATGGTGATATCTGTAGCAATATGTTTATTAGTCACCTGCTGCTCATATCCATATGGAGATGATGCTCGTCTTCTCTCCACACCAAATTCATCTCTGAAAATACTGCTTGACAGACTGAGAGGTTTTTTCCCCTCTCCTTTACCCTGCCAATAATAGTAAGAACTCATAATTAGATGTGAACAATAACTTCTGAGYCAAAGTAAAAAGTAATACCTGAGGAAACAAAATTGTCATTTGAAATGTGTCATTTGCAGTATTATTTTATACATGGACATACTTTGGACAGAACTTTCTAACGCCTAGGTTCATAATTAATCACTTCAGGCGTACTAACAAAAGGAAGGAGATGATACTGCTTTTTAAAGCATTTCTTTGTCCTTACGAAGTTTCCTGACCTCTGGGCTCCTGCCAGCTATCTTCATTTCAGATCTCAGATCTGCTCCCAAGGAGTGAGCTGTAGCTAAGAGAGAGGGTGAACATGCAAAAGAACATATCGTAAGGATAGATAGGCCACTGTAAATCCTTCAACGTGGCCTCCTGTATAAATGTAGGACATCGGATTTCCCGTGGTTAATTCCATCTTCAAGTCCAGCAGCTGTGAATGAATTGCAGTGTATATATTAGAAACTTGAGCAATCTCACTTAAAACATTTACAGTGGTAGGCAAGGCACTGTAATCATTGGTAAATGCTTGAGAGATTAACAATTTGCCATTTTCATGTTGTTTTAGTGTTTTATTAAGGCTTTGCTTTTGCACATCTGCCTAATAATCCCCATACTCTACGAACATAGATTAATTAGCCCCACAACATCCCCGCAAGGCAAGTAACATAACTTGCCTGCCCCTTGCTGCAAATGAGACAAAAAGGGAGAGGTCAAATGGCTTCCCAAAGTCACTCAGGAAGCCCCTGAAAGATCTGGAAAAGGACCAGAATATCCAAATTCCTTGCTTCCAGCAGCCTTTTCCTTCATCCTCTTCCCCGTTGTCCCAGGTACCCATCATCTATAATGGAGACTTTTGGGCACAGAGCTGCCTAGGCAGCGTGGTATTTATCTTCTCTCCAGAAGCAGGCTTATTAACTTCGATGAGACACTCAACTTAGGGAGACTGATGCGTATGCAGAAACACTGTATATACTAATATAATATAGTTTGTATATGCTATTTTAAAATGAGAATGGAGAATTAAATAAGTCCTTTAATAATGTCTTTTCATAATAAACTAGGCAAAGTTATGGCAATCTCTTGATGTTTCATCACTTACTAACAGATCAGGTTACTACTAAGAAGCTTAGTTACTACTAAGAGCAATGGACGAAAGATGGAAAACTAAAACTAATGCATATAGCTTTAGCCTTTCTCTGACAAGTGCATGGGAAGAATAAGGACAGACTTACAGTTAAGATAATACTACTYTGTACAATTTTAGCTTGAAAAATAAAATTTCCAAATCAACTTTGGAGGCAAAGTGCAATTTTGTATGCAGCCAACTACAAATACTGGCATCAAGGCAGTTTGCAAAAAGTGACTACTATTATTTTAAAAAGTGTCATGTGTGTCTAGGAATTAACTGAAGAGCAAATCCACAGCCCAAAGATCAGCTCATATAGCTGCACCACACCAAGGGCAAATATGTGCAAAGGGMTAAAGCAAATCATCCCCCCGCCCCCAAGCAATATCTTTAAAACAACTATTTTAGCTCAATATTGAAGGAGTCGCATTGACTAGTCAGCTTACTTCCTCCCATACCTACTCAGTCATACCTTCCAGAGGCTGTGCTTAGAAGAGGTGTCAGCATTATACAGCACTCGCAGGGCTTCCCTCACTGCCAGGAAACCTTCGCTAGGCCAGATAAAGGAGCTGGATTTGTTCCTTAAATGCCAAGCAGGCACGCACGCAAAATACTGTCAGCTGATACCAAGAGAAGTCACGCACCACTGTCCAGTGACAACCTCCTGGTCTACCCATGTTTTCCTTTGCACTACACCATGGTGCAGCTGCCTTAGCTGGTCACTTCAGAAAGTGAGGACACCCAGTTAGACGAGCCACCCCAGCAAAACGTTTGTGGAAAGAGGAGGTAAAACTCCTCCCTGAGGACTATGGTTGTCTGTCTTGACACAAAGAGCAAATGGCAACTGATTTGGAGGGGGGGGTCAGAAAAATTATCATTTTCMTCCCTTGTCAGAGGCTTCCTCTCCTTCAGCAGAATACTTCTRTTTTAAACCTGACTTTAGGAGCGGCTTTAGGAGTTTTGTGCACTGCCCTGCCACGGATGCTTTGTCTTTGGCTGTCCTGAATCAATTTGTTTGAATAGTTCTGCTGTCACTGAGGGGGCAGAAGAGAGGAGGGAATGGGAAACTCTTTAAAGAAAGAAAGGAAGAAGAGTTTCAGAGATTTATCTGWCCCTCCTATTCTTTTGAGGGATTTTAAAGGTAACTGGCTTACTGATAATTTTTGTGAAAAGAATAATCTGTAAACTGTTTGCTGAGCTGCATTCCCTGCCTGTCACTTTCTAAAATTTCTTACCTATTTTCCAGTTAAGAAGAGTAATTCACCTTTCCCATTTGTTCCCCATAAAAGCTAGGCTTTTGCCCTCTTGGCCAAGATTTTATTTCCTTGATCCTAATCAGAAATCTTATAGACAGGCAACAAACAGATGGAAAAAATAAGTCTGTGAAAACACCAAAGTGCATTACTTTGAAATATTGCATTCTTGCACTGTAAGTATTGCCAATGGCCTTGCCAGACATTTCTGTATGGAGGCAACGTGCTTTGGAGAAAGGAGCATGAGTTCTTGGATTTTAGACTTCACTTGACATTGCTGTGTGGCCTTGAGTAACACTTCACTCAGTTTTCATGTGTCTAAAAAGAAGATAATAAAGTGTATATGTTCTTATGGGCATATGTCTCTATCTATTCAGGTGCTCATGTGGTTCTCATCACCAGTAACATCTCAACACATGTGTACATGGTATTTAAAATATGTAAAGGTCTTTTAATGCTACTTATGATAGTTTGCAAGTCCAGTAATTTCTCAGCCCTTACAGGAATGTTCTCCCTTCAAAGCTGGCCAAACAAGTACATTTTGTAAAAAATAAACTTTTGCAAAGCCTATTATCGATAGGAAAAAAAATGCATTATATTTTAATAATAAAATTCCAAGAAAAACACTTTTACAAGCAAGCATTCCACTCTAGAGGCCACAGTTAATGCACTGAAACTGTCTGGAAACTCGTTGTGAGAACTCTTAACAACTTCACAGTCAAAGCTGACAAATATTCAAGAAAAGGCAAAGAGTATAAATAGCAATTAGCACATAAATATTTTTAAAAATAATGTGCAGACTTTTCAAGGGCTTTTTCTGAACAATAGATATGAAATCTCTGTTTTTTTTAATAGCGACCCCTGAGGACTGTAAATCCTGAAAAATGACAGTATACACTGAAAGTGCAGGCAAATCTACATTTATCCATCGTACATATGTAGCATGTATAGATTTTTTAAAATTCAGCCCTCTTTTCCACTTTTTCCCTCTGCACAAAAGATGGCTAAAGTACATTTTCCCCTCTACTTAATGAAAGGAGTATTCCATTGACTCATCTGCTTCAAGTTAAACATATGTATATGCATTGGCAGGACTAGGAACTAATTGTCCTCGGAGTGGATCATATGTAAAGCTTACGTTCTAACAAAAAGATTTCGGTAGCTTTGGATCAGACTGAGAAAAAGGCTGTTTGAATTCCTATACGTTTGCTCATACAAGAGTGTATATGCAGTCTGTCGGCTCTCACCTGAACCTCTGTAAGCCTTACCTCTGCTGTTTTGCCCTTCTTCTTTTGCATCTGTTTTTCTTTTCTTCTCTCCAAGGCAGGTAAAATTTTGTCACTTGTCAAATTGCTTCGAAACTCACAAAAATTTGGCCAAAATTTAAACAGAAGAGCAAAAATAGTCATCTGCGTGAAAAGAAAAGAAAGTCTATCTTGACTGCATTAGGAAAACAGAGTTTACTGTAAAATAAGCTGTAGTTTACCACGAGAATGAAATAACTATTTCTTTTTGAACACACAGCCCTGTTCCTCCCACGTACTGTGTCCTGGCATTTCAACCCAGCTTTGCTCGGCACTTGCTTTTCATCAGTGTGTTTATTACTGGTGAGAAATCTTCCTAAAACACAGTTAAAAAGCACTTTTTTTTTCAGTTTCCCTAAACAATTGTTTGCATTAATGAAAACATCCATCATTTTTTACAAGTATTCTTGATAAAATATACACCAGTAGAATTGTTTTTGCACCACTGTTTTGCTCAAGTATTCTAAATATTCTGCTCATTAGGGAGAGCTTTTTTTTTTCCTGCTTAAGAGAAAGGAAATACTTTTTTGCCTCTGGAAAGGCTCTTAAACCACATTACAGATCTATGAGCAAATCTTGGATAATTTTTAAGTGATATAATCTCTCACAGGGTCTTTTTTGAACTAGAATAAGAAAAACAATTTTAAAAAAAGCAAACAGAGGGGCTCAGTGCATTCTAATGCTGCACGTACTAAGGCCCACGTTTTTCATTTTATTTAGAAGTTCAAYTCTCATTGAGAAACTTGGCTTCAGAGGGAGTCAAGCGTGCTCAGCACCTCACTGATTCTGGCTCAACCTACTTGAAAGTGACATTTGAGTCACTATTCCAGTCGCAACTGTTTTGCCAAGTTCTTCCTTTGGTTTTGTGCTGCATTTCTGGAATTCACTGTGTTTTACACAGGCTTAACTCTTAAATGAGTCTTCTTGTTTCTCCTAGGWTCTGCATGAAACCTCCTCTCTCAAAAAAACATTCATCTCCTGAGATCCAAATATTTTATGGATGYGCACTGGATTTTTAAAGGTGTCGATGGCAATTTTATAGGAGAAGAAGAGGAATCAGCTTTGTGGATTTTAGAAGAAAAGTCATAAAAGACAGTAACCAGGAATGCGTAGCCAGGGTTCACAAATTGCCATTAAGGCTGCTTAGTACAAAGATCAGGGAGAGAAAATTGTCCACAGCCATTTAACATAAACCCTATGTTATAAGGAAGGGAAAGACATTCAGTAAGCTGTCTGTGTCCTTTACTGACATCTACATGTTTTTTATATTTGTATGAATGAATCCTCTGACTGCAAACTACCCTGATGTTAACCAAGCAGTAAAGAACAAGCAGTTCAGAGAATGAACAGAGGTCATCCACCGCCCACGTTMCTAAAGCAGGGCTGGAGGACACCTTCCAGGATCCGCGAGCTGACAGAGATTGTCCAGGCAATCGAGCAGTTAGTACCCGAAGCTTCTTTGTCATCTCCRCCATATCATCTGTATTGAAATGGGTGACTACGATGTTCTACTCTGTGCCCAAGCTTATGCAGGGAGTCAAAATTTTCACGTAAGCAACAAAAACTGTTCCTAAAATCAGGCACAAGAATTCTAGCCGCATCTGTTACAGAGAGTCTTCCACCTTTTTACCTGTGCCTCTCTAAAAATGTAAGGTCCTAGCTCGTTCCTGTGCTCCAAAATCTTCTCTGCTTGTTCAACTGGGATGTCAATCTGCAGAGCTGGTGGTACAGCGGAATTAATAAAGCAGTTGATAATAGCTGTGATCTTATTTTGGATTGTGGCGTTATTACAATGAGAATGGCACAAGTCCTGAAAGGTGAAAAACAGCAGTTTCAGTCACTGTGGGCAGAGAGAAGAGATTCTATGGGGGGGGGCAGTGATCAGAGAAAAACAGTCATACAAAATTATAAAAACAGATTCCTTCAGTACAATAGGACCAAATTCTTACAGCAAATGTGTAGGATTACAGCAACAGGAAAAACATTTGTGGGTCTTCTGGTTTGCAACTCTATATCTATATACAGCAATCTTTAAGCTCTACCTGCATATTCAGATGGAGCAATACAGCTCGTATCCCCCATTCAATCTAAGCACATTACTGGCAAATCAGAGGCATTTCTGAAAAGAGAAACACACCTGCAGGTGTGAAATGCACTGATTTCCGTGAGTCTGCTATGACTAGCATAGCAATAGTAGCTAAAAACGACAAAGATGGTCTACAAACTCCAAGAACAGAGGGAATTACTTAGGTATAACCTCAAATGATGACAGAAGAGGGATAATTTCAGCTGCCAGCACAGTCTTCCATTCACTGAGTTCTTCTAGTTTCCCAAAGTTTTGGTGTTTGAAATAATTCTGTGCAGGGTAGATGGAATTCAAAACAAACCTGAATTTACAAGGGTGAGATCTCAAAGGAACACTGGGGATTTCATATGCTTTTTCACATGATCCTATTGTTCTTGTAAAATCTATGATTACTGTGTTTTCACACTGTTATGATGCTGCCAGTGGATTTTGACATGAGAAAAAAATCATTCAAAGGACTTATTATTTCAAACCCTTCAAAAAACATGCTTTCCATCTATCCATAAAAATCCAGAAATTTCTGTAACACTAGGAGATTATCACATGCATCTACTAGAGACACAATGAACACTCTAGAGAAATTTCAGGAACAGAGCTCTCTAAATGAAGAATAAGCATTTAGTTTTGGTACAGGAGGTTGGATATTTACTCTGGAAAGAAATTAAAAACAGGGCTTTTAACCAGAAATGTGGTATGTGAAAGAGCTGCTTTGTTTTATTATGAATACTTTTTAGTTTTCTAAAGGGAGAAAAGAATGATAGCAGCTACAATGAAGAAAGTAAGGCGATACAAAAACATATTCAATATATCCTGAGAATATATTACGGTTTCCTTTGCTCATCTAGCACACAAGGAAAGACAGCGAGCTGAAATAGGAGGGAAGACAAACAAGCCATTAGCTATGAAAAAGGATGAGATGTGAACATAGACAAACACATGGAAATGATCCACAGAGTTATATTTCCCCATATTTGTTTTAGAAAAGAAATCATTTTTATTTTGTATTTGTCCCAAAATGTGCCGCCAGCCCGATGGGTTATGAGGAGCAATACAGACATTGGCTTCCAAAGGAGTTCTGCCCAAACAGATGGCATGATAGGGCTCAGAAAATAGAAGCATGCGTGATGCAAAGTGCTGCCCACAGCTTTGGCAAYGTTCCCCCAGTTCAGCCTGACCCACAACGCTCCGGCTACTCCAGCCCTCGCTTCTATAAAGAGCAGCAACTGCCAACCATGACGAATCGCGTGCATGTGGAATTATGGTCAGATTGTACTTTTTCTTGATAAGAAGACAAATAAAATTAACATAAATGGAGGAGAAGGGGTGGGACACAAAACAATGAAGGCTTTCTTCAGAGAGCAATTCCACAAAGAAAACAGCCTGAACTACGCTCCACATGGATTTGCAAACAGTTTCCATTTTCTCCACAATGTAGCAATGAAGAGTCACAAATCTGGAACAGCACCAGATATTTGAAAGATTGATGTCATGTAACTTCAAGTGCCTTTCTAGCCTGAACTACTCTTTCTRTATCCGAGATAGAGACAACAGCACCTCCAGAGAGCATTGCAGTCTGTAAGTCTTCCGCTTTGCACCAGAAACTGCTTGAGGAAGGATTGCCCTCTGGAAGCAGAGGGACTCCAGCTTCTCACGTAGACCCCTAAGTCAGAGGCCTGAGGTGTGGCACCTCATGTCGTAGCAATTTCACCYAGGGGCAAGTATCCAGGGGACCCACTCCTGGGTCTCCCAGCCCATCATGTTTCATATCCTCTGCTGCAGTCAAATGTGACGGCACTGAATAAAGGAACTGGTGTCTGCATTTATACACCTTTTGAGTAGCTGCTATTTTTGATTCGTATATGTGACAGCATTTAAAAGTTCTCTCTGATTTTAAAGGAATTACCAAGCCCAGCAATAATCCTTCTATTTAGCAGCCTGCAGCTATAAAGAGAATGAACATTTTAATGCGGTCATTGCATTTTGAACTACTGAAGAGATATATAGCAAAATCTGGGCATTAACTAGTTAATAGTATCCCTTCAGAGACTCAGAAGAATGTTATAGTCAAGAAGCACGAAAAAAATACAGAGGTAATACATTAAAGTCAGTTAAAATAGTCATCCTGAAGAAGTGAGAATTTTCATGGAAGAAAGAACAGTTAAACATGAAGGTTTTACAATGAACAAAAAATGCTTAGAGATATTCTAGCAAAAATTCTCCTAATCTGCAGTAATGGATGCGTTTGCTTAGAAGCTGAGTGATACTCCTTTCCGTCCATTTTACCACCATACCTTATACCTCTGAACCTCCTGCCAGAAGAGCACTCCGTTCGCCAGTAGTTCTCCCTTCAGTGACACAAAGCGTTGAAACTGATTTGCTGTCACTGGATTCAACAGCGCTTTGCGGAAAGCAATTATTTCCTTAGATGAAGAAACCCACTTATTGTCCACATGCTGTCAAAAGAAGAAATAAATGCACCAAATAAACTTTGTTTCAAAAAGCAATAACAAAGGCATTAGTTAGCGTAAACTGTGTGATTCTTATCTTTGCACTGACCCTAACTTTCAGTAGTTTATGAGTTTATGACATGGATACAATAGAATTTGGCAAGGTTTCATTTCTTTCTTTCCTTCTTTTCTTTCTTTCCTTCTTTTTTTTTTTTCAGTTTGGTTTGGGCAACATTTTTTGGAAGATGTGATGGGAGAGGAAATGACTGACAATGATTTAGACCATATGACTACATACTATAAAGTATGGAAACAGCTATTGTTATTGATTATGGCAACAGGCTACTTTTCTAGAGAACAGTTTGAGTTTTGTGCAAACAAACAACAAAGAAAAGGGAACAGACAAACCACACAGCTAAAAGCTGTAAAATGCTTCTGACAGGGATCGCGCTAACAAAATGAGCTTTGAAATGTGTTGCCATGATCACCAACAGAAGCTGGAGAGCCTCCTCTCTATGGAGGAGAGCTACCAATAGTAAAATAGAATTTAAAGTCATCGAGACACTTGGGTGCTGCAAAGCACAGAGCAGTGAGCAGCCAGGAAAGGGTGGGAGCGGGAGATGGCTCGTGCAGGGACAGCTTGTTTGCAGGGCGGTTCGGAAAGGCTTGCCTTCCCGAACAGACCGTCGGGTGCAGAGGYGCAGCCAGACTATCCCCCTCGCTATCCAACGGGTGAATGAAAACTGTCTTGTAACACCAGTATAAAACTCTCAAAGCCCGGCAGGGATGGAGTGCTGCTCAATGGTTAGCATGGGACAAGAACATTTTCAATTGTTTTGGAAAATCTTGGAAATCCAATTCTAAGCTAAAAGCCTTTCTACAGCTTCTCTTAAAAGTGTGAGTTACACATAGTCTCCTGCAGAGCCTGACAGTGAGAAGAGCATGCCCTCACCAGAGAGAGTGAGGTGGTTGTCCCAAGGGTCCTTAACGTTAAAATAAAAATCAGCTTAGACAGTAAAATGGCATCTTCCCAGCCCTCCTCCAAAACATCAAGCATGTTCTGTCCAAAGTCATAAGATCACTGTGACCAAGATTTAGGCAGCTTTGGGGAAAAATTCCTGGGGCACATTCTTAAAGAGATGCACAAAGCACTGCTCCCACCCCTATACCAATCTACAAACACTGCTTATCTTATGGGTCAATAACCCTAAAACAAAACATGGAAAATTACCATCTTCCTGACAAACAGATGGAGAGAAAACTCAGTTAACAGAACCCACATGCACTTTCGATCCCTTTTGAGCTAATGGTTTGCATGGATAATTGGTGACCGGGTCTCCAGTTTGATTTCAACAGACAATAAAAGTTCAACTGAATAAATGTACACAACTTGTATGTTGGCAATCACAAAGAGTTCACTGCTCTTCAAGAGAAAAAAACTGGCAAACCTCTGATGAAACATATTATTACAAAGGTTTAAGATGTTTAAAACTGATATTATCTCAGTGCTGTAAGATTAAAATACAATTGTAAATGAAACAGATACTGTAAGATATGATTAAACCTGCCCACTCCACTGCATACTTCACATTCCCTTTTGTGTCTGCACGTAATCCATTCGCAATAATAAATAAACTACCAGATGCTGGAATGAACAGCTTGTCCCAATAAGTCCTCTGCATGCAAAATACAGATAAATGTGAATTAAAGGTACAATATCAGTTTGAGAGGGGTGCTCCACAGCCCAGGACAAGAGATATGTTTCTTTCAGGCATGACCTCTCCAGCCAGGAAAGGAGAGAAGTTTATCATGGTCATCCAACGGGGAGCTAAGTTCATCAGTAATGTGAGTAATCAGTCCGTTGTAGTCAGTAAAATCATTTCTGCTTTCGCCAGAATCACATTTGGGTCTCACGTTGTCAACAGGGGAATTGTGAAGGATGTGCAAGGTACAAACAGGAAAGAATGAAACTGTAGACACAACAGGCATAACAAACTTCACTTGCCTTCCACATCCTAGTTGTCTTCTCCTTCTTCTGGGTTAGGAGATCTTCAACTATGTCCCTTATCTATGGTAAAAAAAAAAAGGATTATCACAGTGCTTTCTAACTCTTCTTGTTTGATGATCAGCTCCCTAATGGTTGAGACCACAGTGGTGTAGCTAATTCATTTATCAAGATGCAAATGAAGATGTAACTTGTGCCCCACACTGAACACCATCCCTTGTTGTTACGCTATAAAATGAGCATTTAGTCATTAAGACTGAGGAGTTAGAGAAGACAAGAGGTAATGGCAATCAAACTGCTCTCTTTCACTGGTTTGCCTTACCCACACTGTTCTGAGGGACTGCTGAGGTTGGGAACAGATTTAGGGCTGTAATGGGTTTTTTATATGAAATGCTTTTAGTTCCTTTGGACAGCTGTATCAGAAATACAGACTTGATCCTGCAGCTTCTTTGTAGCCAAAATACCCTTCAAATCAAGGGCAGATTTTCTGAATAAGGACTACATAGCATGCCCAGAGTGTTTGGTCACTGTGAAATATGAAGCCAAGTGGAGAATGTCATCTGGTTTCATTTCTTCTAAAATACAGTCTTCAAAGGACCTTTTCATCCTCTGAATTTGCAGTAAGAAAGAGAAAAAAGCAGTGAGACTTAAATGGAGTTAGGAAAAGACTAAAATCTCATTAAAATTATGTATTTCCTGTAAACTGCTTATTAGACTTTAATGCAGCATTTTTCCAAACTGCAGGGGCTACTCACGCTGCAGACGCAGAGCAGCAGGTGCAAGAGGAGGCATTAGCTACGCCTGGAAGCCCCTTAACCTGGATGCATAGTGTTGCAGCAGGGCTCGTAAGGGAGGGTGGCCTGGACAGCGGAGTTCAGCTAAAAAGAGCAGAGGCTTGGGAAATTTTGCTTTAGCGTAATGTATTAAAACTACRGCCTGGCTTACTAGAAAGTACACTTCTCATATTACTTAGTGCTCTGAATCAATAGGAAAGATCCAGGTTGTATAAAATTATGACAAATTTTGAACACTCTTGATGTTAAAGTGATCATAGATAACAAATTTTGTGAGTCAATGCAGTGTGCGTATCTGTCTGCTGGTGGAATTGTGAAATTTCCCTCTGCAGTCACAAGAGCTCTTGYGGGATTGCAAAAAAATAAGTCTTTTTGCAACTGCCACCAGCAGGATAATTTCCCCACATAGATCCCAGCTACAGTGGCACTCACATAAAAAGTCAGGAATAAACTCTGCCCATTCCCCAGTCTTTTGACTCTAATGAGCCAGCAGGAGTGAAAGGCTTCTCGTTCCCAGTTTTCTGACAACTTTTTAAAGTAACCAATTGGAAACCAGGCTTGTAGCAGCTCATCTCCCTACTCAGCAGAATTTCCTGGGACCTAGAGTCGTTTCTGTGGGCTCTGCYGCTCTGAACAGGAGAACACGGGCATTGTAAGAGCGAGAGAACACAGCGTGGGAAGACTGCTGATTTGCTTGCGTTTTCGTCCCCTTAGGCAAATCCCGTACACAAAGCAGCATTTCTTCTACGTGGGAGTGTACGGCCTGGGGCAAAACGGCATCTTGAGGGTGCTGCACTGTCGTGAACACCCTTCCTACAGCAAAGGTTAGTTTTCTGCCCCGCGGGCTAGCTGGCAGCAGAGCAAACACCAGCTTCTTCAGATTTAGCGTCTAACWATAACACTGTCAGCCACACCAAGCCGCCAGAGGAAGGGCTTTCATAGCTACCAAGCTAAATGCTTCCACCTACACATACAAGAGCTTCTCTTTCAATCTAAATTCAGTGCGAGTTACAGGTTGCTTTTCCTCTGACCCGCTTTATCTCAATAGTAAATTATTASCCAAACAAAAAACAATGCCTGAAGGTGTTGCAGTCTTTAAAAAATTACCTTTGCTTTTTCATCCGCCCCATGCTGTTCTTCTGCCAGGAACAACGGCAACCATCGTTTTTCTAATCTCCTCTGGGCRTATTTCTGAATTTCTAGCAGAATCGCTGGAGAAACCTGATCATGAAGGATCTGTCCCCATCCTCCACCTGAACGCATTAGCTAAGCGATCCAAATACAATAAACACATGACATAAACTTCTGTGTATACCAAAAGCCCTTTATCTCTCTACATACTTGATTTAGCAAAGCATGAGCTTAACTGTAAGCAAAGCATTTAATGCATGCTTACTCAAGGCTCACGTGTACTTTTCATAAAAGGGAACAGATTACATTTGTCCCTACCTATAATAGAACACAGACACCAGCAAATAATATCCCAATGTGACTGAGTGCGTTTGACGAGCATCACGATATACTGGAGTACCGCAGCTCAGACTTGCTGTCTGTGACTTAGCTACTAACATACTAAAAGAGAAAACTGGAATAGGTTACTCTGCCTTAAAGCTATTTTTTTACACATTTTCTGAGTTGGGCTGTGCATGCTCTGACTGCGGCCTCAGATCCACATTTAGGAGACCATCCTCCTGGGAGGAAGAGCATAAACAGGAAGGAAGGATCCCCCAGAACAGAACCAGACTTTTAGCCAAAAATATAGATAAGATTTGAGGAGCTAGTTTGGAGAAGAGTTGGGATAGAGCCGATCATGGACTCTTATCTCAGTCACAGCTATTTGTGTAATTGTTCTTTATGAACAGCTTTGCACACTGGTACCTCTTCTTGTTGTTCCCTGGTAGCTGGGCTGCTGGGTCCAAAGAAGTACTTTTTGTTGAGGTACTTGTTTTTAATGTCCTTAGATTTTTCCTCCCTTTTTTCTTTATCCTTGTGGAGCATCCTTCTGAACTGTTCAATGTCTAGCCAGCACATAAGATCTGTGCTATGAACAAATTTAAACAGAGTGTTTTTTCAATATTGAGTTAATAACTCCAGGGAGTTACTAGTTTAACCACAAGCCAAAGTGTCCAAATCCTAAATACCAGGTCAAACTGGGTYGAAATTGTCAGCTGTTCTTTGCTTGATAAGAAAGTACCATCGGGAAGGACCGTGGCACTTGCTGAACAAACAGATCAAAACCCACCCTAGGGATCTCGCTCAGGCTCCCAGGAGTAACATCCTCCTGGATGGAGGTAACATCTTCCGATTACTGCCGCTAGATCCAGCAGGGACTGTGAGTCAGAGCCGTAACGCAGAGCTCACAGAACCAATGAAAAATGAAACAGATGGGAATGTGAGTCGATATTGCAGGCTGTGAGCCACCAAAAGATGAGCTGACACCCCCCTGCTCTGCCTCCTCTGCTGAAGGACTTCAGAGAAAGTTGCGGGGATGACAGCTGGGAATGTCGGCCCCAAAATCATCTCCTTCCCCTACCCCATGGGAAGTGATAGAGCTTGGGAGGCAGTCAGGCAAGCAGACAAAAACAATTTATGGTGAATTTTGTTTCTAGGGCTTATTGTGGTCTGCCTTTTCATAAATTACTGATCCCACTGCATATTTCATTATTCATAGTAAATGATAAATAATCTCCATATGCAATTCTTGATTGATACATTATTCATAATAATTTGAATGTATATTACCAATCTGAGCTTGCTTTAATGGAACATATATTGATTTTGTTCTATAACCGGAGGACAGAATAACTGAACGTAACAGAATAAATTTCAGTTTAATTTATATGACTACTTTCTGACAGTATCTTACAATTTGAAGTTTTGTGACCATTTTAATCAGCACATTTACTCCWTTGGCAGCATAAAATATGAAACAGTAAATTCAGATAAATCTGTTTCATCTTTCCATTCTGTTAATAACAACTGGCTTTTTTGAAGTATTAATCTSTGAGTAAAACTTACAAAAGCATCTAACTGATTTAAGAACAGATGTCTCCATTTCAAAATTCTTTTGAAACCCTTACAGACTTAATTTCTATTAAGACTGAAATTCTTGAGCATAAGTAGTTGGAAAATTTCAAAGAGAAAAAAAGTTTAATTTGCCAGKTTGTCAAAATGTGAGAATGTTCACCCTGTTGCAAGCAATCCAAGTTACGGTGATTTAGAGTCACCTCCCTTGTCATCCAGCCCTGCTAACTGACCAAATGTGTCCATCTTRCTTCAAAAGTAAAACATATTACTTTAAAGTTTGTAAGCTTAAACCACTTACAGTAGTAGCTTATACTAGCATACTCTCCTTTTTACATGTAATAAGCCAGGAACATGTGCACAGTCAGCTCTTCTGGCTAAACTGACAAATAGTTATCCACAAAGCCAGAGTAACACAAATTGTCCTGCAATTGTGTGTGACTACATCCTACATATCTAACAAAATATTAATTAATGGATCTTGATTAAGCTTCTTCACAGAACTTGTGTGTAGGTACTCAGCAATCGGCCCTCTGTGAACCTTGTAATTGGCCAAACAGGGCCATAAATTTTAATGAAATGGCAAATTAAACATTTTTTGTTTGTTGCCTTGCTACACTAGTCCTAGGATCCCTTCAGCTTTTAGTACCACCAGGCATCTTCAGGCAGGCATATCCGCTGGCCTTCAGTGTTACTATGTCTGCACCCAGCACTAAAACATCAGGTTTTGGAGACTTTTTCAAACGTTATGGATCAGTTATTAGTAGARTAGTCCCAGAGACTATTCAGCGTATCCATCCTGGACCCCATCTCAGCAGGTGACCTGGTCTCTGGCGATTCCCACCAGCCCCAGTTAGAGAGGAAGTCTGGCCAGCTAACTCAGACTAGCAGTGGCATTGAGCTCACTTAACCCTGGACACCTGCARCACAGCAATCTCCACTTGAGCTCATTACCTACAGATTTTTCGTAGCCAATGAAGAGAAATATCCATCTTTAGGTGTGATTCATCCAAACCATTTTTAGACGCTCTGTTAAAATTAGAAGAACTGTGCCCTGAAACATGTATTTGTCTCCCCATCTGTCCATCTCTGGACACCTTTGAAAAAGCTTCCCAGCTTCAAATCTAAAACAACAGTAATGTTCGTCCAGAAGCAACAGCAATATGCAAGGTATCAGCTCAGGGGAACCCAAGTTAAGTGAAGGAGGTAGCAGTTAAAGGACTTGCCAGCAGTTACTTATCAAGTAATATTTTCCTTTTTCCAAAACAGGGTAGAGATTAGGGTGAGGCTAGGAAAAAAACAGTTACAAATTTGCATTTACTTCTACCTAGAACTTCCATTTAAATTTTTGTTTTTAAAAAAGAGGGCTCAGCTTTTCAAAACCACTGCATAAACTGTATGTGCTGTGAGCTGCTGCTTAATTCTGTTCAGTGCAAACACAAAACCGCAGTTGCTCTCACACTGTGAGAATAACATGGCTGTGTTCTATTAGTACATTTTTGTAACATCCAGCTTTAATTTTTAAAATATACTAAATTCAAACTGCACTAAAAGCATAAACTTCTACTCATTCCAGGCTRGTTGCTGCTCTCAGGTAGGTTTGCCACTAATCCAAGCAGAATTGAAAGCTGAAYTATACGACAATCATTTTATGACAGGACAGTTTTCACAAAAAGCAGTTAAGATGACTCAGTTGTCTGAATAACATGCATGTGTATTTCATAAATACAGATGCGCATTAAAAATGACTAAAATCCAGGAACATTCACATAACCCAGATTCCCAGCAAAGATTTCTTCTGTACGAAGAAATGAGTAAAATAATAGCAACGAAGAAACGTACCCAGCAGAACGCTCATCAAGAAAAACCCGGAACTGTTCTAACTTCAGTTTGTCGTGGATCAGGTCACTCAGATTAGGACCTGCCAACTCTTGGGGAACTTGATACAAGTGTTGATCCTTTGGGGGAACATCAGGGCAGGTTGGCAGACTGGTGTCAGCAGCAGCACTCTGGTGGAAGAAATTATTTCAGTTGCATAACTGATTTCTTTGTCTGTATATTTTGCTCAGCCTCATAATCCTCCATTAGATTATTTCTGTCTCCATAGAACAGCTTTGTGATTTCTGAGAAAATAAATTGAGTTAATGCTCCCGTTCTTTATCAGCTTTATTTTTATGTTTGCTTTAAACATATCAGTCCGTGCAGTTTCCATAATCAAATAAACCAATACATAACTGTAATTTACTYGAAATCAAGGATTTACTCCAGATTAAGGGCTGAAAATACATTCCACAGACTTTAATGGAAACTATCCCATCAACTCCAACCATAAAATGATCTGACATTGATGCAACTGACGGAAGAACTAAATTTGTAATTAACGTATTGATGGCTTTCAAGCATTGCACAAAATGAACCGTAGAAATCAGACTGCTCGCTCCTCCAAACTGGCATGCAGTCAGTCTGTCCTTGCTGATACTCAAAGCGTTAACCCTCTCTGATAGAAAAGGAGTTTGTTTTTGTTAATAGGTACTTGTGTTACCTCATCCTTCTTGGAAACGCTCTCTTGATGCAAAGCCTGGAGCTTTCTAAAGTACACGGAGTCCAGCTGTCGAGTTTCTTCCACCAGCTCCACCTAATAAAAATAATATCTTATGTCATCTGCACAGTACACATTATAGAAAGATGGAGAACTGGACAGGCAACTTGCCAATGACAGTGGATAAAAAAGAATACTTTTGCCAATAATGAGACAGATGTTTAGAAGACACTAGAAGTCGCATCCCTGTGACAGATGAATCAATTAAAAGCTTTGGTAGAACAAAATTTTATTTTAGATCTGTGTGGAATCACATGTGGAGTTCTGCAGAATACCACTGAACAGCCTAGCTGTATTTTTAAGGAATTAACTTCATAAAAAAATCTAAATTGTAATGTGATAAAGCATGCCAGGCTCACCTGATTACTTGTATCAGCAAATTATATGTCACAGTGGCATGGAGAGGCAAAAATCCAGGTCTTAAAACTATCCTCTCAGTGGGAAATGACACAAAGAGAAGGGTGCCACATATTTTCAGAAACAGGGTTTGAGGCAAGGAAGACACCTTACTAGGATATCTGAGCAATTAAAATGAAAGCTTTCAGATTCTCCATCCTGTCCTCTCCCTTAGCCTTTTACCAGTTAATGTCTTAGTATAATAAATTGTGCATGGTAAGAACTCGTGGCGTTTTTTTAACCTAGTTAGGGGCAGTATGCATACAAGCTGATTAGTTCTCTGAGTTACATGCAAACAGCTGATTAGATGCATCAAGGGTAGTTTGGTGAACCTCTCAGCTGACTAATCCTTTCAAACGTGGGTTTAGGATATTTAGTAAAATTGAGCCAATTCACATACTGGTTAGCAATCCCATTACAAAGATTAGAAACTACACAAGAGTTTATGTGCAAAATAGAGAAGAGAGTATTTAGATTTATATTGTCATGCTTTTGTTTAAATATGAATAGCACACTAATCACTGTGCTATCTGAATGCCTTCAGGCTCTGTATAACTCTCTTCCACTGTTATGCAGAGCTTTTGGGTATTMTTTCCTTTAAAAGAAAGTGTAGTTTAAAAGGAAACAGGAAAACAATTTAGAACATTTTTCACAAACTTCAAATAGAGACTAGATAGATGCAGCCTGAGAGTCAATAATAACAAACTCCCATTTTCATGTTTTGCTTAAAGATAAAAATGCAGATACAAACTCGCTATGTCCCAAATAAACAATTTTGCACTCACCTAATTCTTGATAAAATGTCTGGTTTCATTATGGGCCAAATATATCCTGCTGTATGGGAGAATAAAGCGGGAGAGCAGAGCCAGGGACTGGAGAAAATACAAAGCTTTATGTTTGGAAGAAGTGTGCCTAATGCATCAGCCTGCGCCGCGCCGCAGAGAAGAGGCTCCTGCCTCGTAGAACAGGTCCTTACGTCTGCATAAAATAACTCTTCACTAATGAATATATTGTGCCTTCAAAAGAATGTTGCGCTATTCTTCATGCTCTGGTTAAGATGTGCATGTTAATAGGGCACTGAGAAGTCAGCATCCAACTGAACGCTTGCAAAGTATCATCTAACCTGAAAAGGCAGTAGGAGATTATCCCTTGATCACCTCAAGGAGATATAACCTGGCACATGCATTAACTTAACATAAAACAAGAGTTTACAATTGAAATTCTTACTTCCAGAGTTCTTCCATCAGTAGAAGCAGTGAAAATTATGTGTTTAAAGGACGTTCAGAAGCAGTTGATCAGATGACATGGCTCAACRAACATTTGCAACAGATATTATCTAATCTAGTATTCTTAATACATATGGAAAATAGATATCTACAAAAGGTGCATAGTTTACAGTAACATAAGTCTGGCAGAAAATAAATAAAATTTCATATTAATGAGAGTGTCAATCCAGTACATGGTATTCTGTGGGTCATAAACAATTATAGCTCAGATGAAAAGAGATGGAAAACAGAGAAGAATATGGCACAAATGTGTTTGGATTAGCATATTTCATTCTGAAAAGTTTTAACAGTGTTCAAACTTCTGAAGTTTCATAAGTAAATTAAGTTATCACAGGATGAGACAGAAGATCCCCTGCGAATTAATTAAAAGATTGAAAAAGCCGTAAATAAATATAAAGCTTTCATAATGGGGTGGGGTTCCTTTTGGAGTCTCACAGGAATCTGTACTGGGGTTGGTTTTTTGAGCGCATTCAGAAATTATCTGGAGAAGGAGGTGAGTGAGGAGAGAACAAAGTTTGCAATAYGATTCCGCAGAGCGAAGAACTAAATTGACTGTGAAGAGCTGCAGGATTGCAGGATACTTTGCGTCTGCCTGATAAGGCCAGCTAAATTCAACTACAATAAACATTAAGTAATTCAAATGGGCTCCAAATTAGGGCCTTAACATTAGCTGTTTTACTCAATAAAAATATCTTGGAATCATTGCAGATGGCTAATAGCTTCTATTTTGCACATCCACTCAAAGCTCACCAGGAATCAAACGGCAATTAGATTGGTAGGAACAATTAGGAAAGGAAGAAAGGGCAAAACAGAAAACATCATTATGCCACTGAGTAGTCCTTGGTGCATSCTTATCTTGAGTACTGCTTGCATCGCATCAAAAGAATATAACACAGATAGATACAGATGGAGGAGATAAGTATAACGGAGGTAAGGAAAAGCTTCTGTCAAATGTGAGATTAAACAGTCTGGGACTCTTCGGCTTCCACGAGAATTAATTGAAGGAGGATACAAGAGAAACATGTAAAAGCACAAATGACATTGAGAATACGACTAGTAACAAATGTTCACTGTTCCTCTGTTCTACTATTTATAATATATAAAATTGGGGCGTCAGATGAAATTATCAAGGAGAAGTTTGAAAACAAACTCTAAGTAAGCATTTTTTTCACCAGTTGTGGTGGAACTCATTGCTACAGTGAGGCTGTAAATATAAAACCTCTCCCCAAAAAAAACATTACGTAAATCCATGAGGGGAAAAGGTCATCAAAGACTATTAAAAAACACAAAAAATGCAGATGAAGCCTGTATTTCATGAACTGTCTTAGTTGCAAAGTACTGGAAGCCGGTGATATTGCTGCATGTTTATCCTACTCCTATAATCTAGTCTTATATGTCTAGTACCAGCCACCACCTAAAAGTCCATTCTCAACTATGAGTTTACATTTTTGTTCTGTCCATACATATACGGACAATATTAAAGCAGTAGCAAAAATAATCCATTGTGCTACAAAACTTCCACAAAAGGATCTTTGCAGGGTCGTTATCACCTTGCAGGTGGTAATGAGTGTCTGTTCCCACTACACACTGACAGAAACACATGATGCTATTGCCTGTACAAGCAGAGGTGCTTAATCTTAGACCACAGTAGAAGAAAAGAGGAACAAAAAACAACTTCCTGCCCTCCAGCTCCTGGTTTTCCATTGCAAGAATTTTCCATTTACAAAAGAGAGATTTTAAGGATCTGGAAGTAGCATTTTGCACTACAGTTGGTAACTACTTGTAAGTTTGCAAGCAGCAGAGAGCCACAGCCCTCACTACTGCCTCAGTTATTCCTTATTCTGATTTGTAAAAAGCAAATAAAAACGCCAAAAAAGGCAAAAAATCCCCTCTGGCTGCATGCACCTCCTCAGTCCAAGAAGTCTCTCTGGACCTACATTCACATATGCCACTGACTCACTTACTTCAGGAAGCCCACAGAGCACAGTTAGCCCTTTCACAGTGCGGCAGCTATCTAAAAACAGTGTTTTGGGGAAACACAGCTGGGTTACAGTATCTCATTTCCTTCTACGCTAAGCACTAGCTGCACTTTAATTCCGAACACCAAGAAATGCCTGGTACAGTTACCTATKGATCCCTATCACCCTACTGATCCTCTAGAAACATTATTTATTTTCTGCTCATTATTAAAAACATAAAAGGCTCATGGGCTATCCATGGTAAGAAAATTACTTTTAATCAGTGGCATGATTGCAGAAACATGACACTCTCCTAGTGCAAAGAGAAATTTTGCCATAGCAAGATACATTCCCCCCACCCCCTTAATTTACAGGCCTGCCCCATCCTTTTGGAGGGGAGGTCTGCTCCTGTGATGAAGCCAGCCTGTCTGTGGATCAGCACAGGGAGTGAGTGAGCAAAACAGCCTGTAATATTTCTCTCTTCCTGACTGAAAATGCAACAAACTCATAGGTGGGACTGAGCAGGGGCTGCATAGGAAAGCTTTCGCATTTTTCTTCCCCTGACATAAGAATCCTTCACTGCGTTACCCAGGTTAGTTACCTTTTCATAAGTGCATTTGTCTGCTTCTATCATCTTCATCCACGGTTCTAGCAGAAGAGTGAGAATATATTCTTCTGCTGGGTCAAAAAGATCCTCAAAAGCTGGGTCAATCTTCTTATAAATCTCATATTTCTTATTCTGACGAAGTCCAATGTCCATACTGGCAGATGGGGCAATGTAAGTTGCGTAAAGGAACTGCAATAAAAGAGAAAACAACWGTTTCTTAGTCACCATCTAGTCTAGTGGTCACAGTCCACTGGAGCAGAAGCTTAATATATATTCGTCCCTTACGGTCCTGTTGTATGTTCTAGATATACACCTACTCACACCTACCTTGTTTTGACCTATGTTACCGTTCTGTCCAAAATCCAGTAATTGCCATAGCCRAGTCCCTGCCATTTTTACTCCTACTTGTTAAAATGGTTAGACTGCAAAATAATGCATAATGTAATCCGTGCGTGGGGGGCTATTTGGCTGATCATTAGTTACATTCAGATAAGCACAACAGTTACAGCAACTGTGGGTCTTCATAGATCCACGGATTGTTATTGCTACAACACTTAGATATAATACAGTGCTTTGTTCTTTTGCAAAATACATGCTTGGCCAGCTTGTAAATGATTCTTATTTCCTCTGTTTGAATTAAGAATAGATTGGAATTTGTAATTTTAGGTTTTAATTAATGGGAAAAACAAGAAGATTTCAATTTGTGCTGAGATTATCTTGTCTTGGACCCTGGYAGGACTCCAACATGGTACAGGATCCATAACAGGAGATACCAGTACAGAACTGGGGACTAAACCCTTACCAAAGCCAGGTTTATTACAGGATTTGTAACATGTAAAAACAGAAAAGCTGAGCCTGGAGAATGTTGCCTTCTCACAAGCGACTCATACTTGAAACATAGCGCTAATTTTTAATTTATTTTGAAGGATTTTTTTTTTCAAATAGTCACCTAAATCAAATTCTGCTTTTTTTTTCAATGTTTCATATTTTTTTATWAAAAAAAGAATATTGAAAAGTCAGCAAAAACCCACTTTATTTCAGGAACAAATTTAAGAACGTKTTTCTTTGACTGTAGCTAAGAATTCAAGGAAAAAGAGATACTGCCATAACAAAACTCATTTCAATTTAAAWGCTTTCTGTTCTTTACATCATCAAAATCCAACTAAACTGCAAGATAGAGTCATTTGGGGAGACAAGACTGTTAGAGTAAATCAGCATTTCTCTGTGGGATGGCGCCAGTTTGCAACGATGGGGTGATGAGCCCATCCTCCCTTCCCACTGCCACAGTTTTGACAGTGAAGTAAGGCGATTAAAATCTTTCTCTAACTAGCAGACGAACAAAGCAGTAAGAGAGAAGAAAGTACAAGATAATCACTGAAAACTGAAAAGGTTTTTGGCTATTTTGGCCCATGTGTTATCAGCCCAGTGGGTGCAAGGGTGAGGCCAAGGAAACAGGCCACTGACATTAGAGTTTTAGCTGAAGAACAAGACTACATTTATCCTAACTTATGCCCTTCTCAGCAAATCCCAAAATGAATGGAGATTTAGCAGAGACAGCATTAATTAGATTCATAGTGATGTCAAACCTTGGAAGTTATTATGAAGAACCCTAAAACTAATAAAGTTTCAGTTACATCATCTTTTAATCTGATCCAAAACATTTAAYATATAAAATAGCCAAATTAGAGAGGAACAGTCCAACAATATAAATATGTGGTATCTCTAAAAATAGCCTTTTTAAGGAGGGGTCAACAAATTTATTCAGCATTAGGGCTATATTGGTCCACCTGTTATGACTCATAGAACCACACAAGGGATCTATAAATGGGTGAAAAGGGGCCAAAATAGATTCTCAATATTTTCATATACATTTAACCTGGTTACTTAAGTGACTGGTTGTCTTTAACATAATTTTAAGAATAAAATCAAAATTAAAGCGCCATATCTTTCTTGGGTGGAAAACTTATTTCACACATTTGATTCTGTATGAAATGGGTTAACTTGAATGTATTTTTCTGCTTTTTACAGCTGACAAAAACTATTGTCTACAGGATCAGAAATTACCCAGATTWAGAGGCTTTCCACAAAACTGTTAACAATCTACTCACAAGGACACTGTCATAATATATTGCTGTATTACAGTCTACCTTTGCAGGCTTCTTTACCTGTAGACCACCCTCCAGTAGTGTTTAATTTCAGATGCAAAACTAAAGCAAATARTAAAACCAGACATCTTTTTCCATAAGCAACACAGGGAGAGTTAGGGCTGGTAACAGACATACGAAGCAGAAATCTAGAGGTGGTTGAATTMGCTGTAGAAGCGCGCTTTTCCAGGCTCAAAGGCTCAGCTCCCTCAGCGCTGTTCTCGGGATGGTTTCTTCACCTTTGAAGGGCGCAGACTGACACTGTCTAAGGATTCGGCATGGCGCTACCTTTCTGCTTAAGTTCTTCAGAGTCCATTGCTACGGGCTTTGACGCCCCCCTATGCCAGAAACAGCATCGTGGAGCGGCAAAGTGACTGAACGCGCTTGCAGGTGCGTTTGGGGGAGCGGAGAAGGGGCTCTCAGCCCCGTGTTCAGGCGCATCTGCAGATCTGCACGGAGCTGAATGCAAGGACTCTGTGAAGACCAACGGCTCTGAATTCTAGACACGCCAAAAAAGCGGAAAAGAGCCATGTGTTCACAGCCTTCAACGTTAGGCATAAGTCAGCAAGATTTAGGGAAGAACACGCTGTATCCTTTTAAAAAAGAATAYACATAGTCTTTTTTGACTCCCATGTTATGAAAATTTAGTAGTTTTCTGAATCTCAATGTAATAATGAAACTTTGATATTGGTCAATGTCCTAAAGGAAGCTAAATAAAAAAAATCACATTAAATGAATTTAAAGGCTCCAAACATAAATATCTTATTCATATGACATCACATGCACATAATACTWAATTTAATCAATACTTTGTTCCTTTTGTAGAACACAGAGAAAAAATCCTACCTTTTCAACTATGTATTTTCCTATAAATGTATTAGAACAAGTAATAGATCTAACCCAAAACCCAGATATGGAAATTTGATCAGAGCTTGCATCTTGAAATTGCTCATGATGGCGCAAATCCAAAGGCAACAAATGCTTGAGAAATTCAGATTAACACTTTGTCCTAGTTTATGAATTTCCAAATTGGGGCTTGAACAGGTCTTGGGTTTTGGTGTGAAYTCATCTCTCGATAAGAAGACTTTGGTAAGTGATCTCAGAATGACTAGGCTGAAGCAAGAGGCAACAAAAAGAACTAWGTTTAAGTGCTTTGTATAGCTGTCCATGGGCGACTTTTCTCTGATCTAAACAAAGGGGTTCTGCAGCTGTCTAACTGAATTTTATGCTGCGAAGAGTGTGATGCACTGGCTGGTCTTAAATGCAAAAGCTTAACCACCTTAACTGCTTTCATGACTTTCCACTAACATAAATCTTGTGTCTGACCCTAGAAGTTCACAGTAACGATAACTCCCTCTATCTAAATTGGCTCTAGTGTTAAAATATTGTACTTCCCATAGATGTATCAAATTTTCTAACTATTTTTCATTGCAAAATACAACATACGTTTCTCTACTGTTTTCCTTTCTCAAGTTATCTTATACTCCMGTGTGTATGTTCATAATGAATAACCACTACATTCTTAGATGATTACCCACCATTTTTCTTATGCATCAGCTTTCATTCTCACTATAGTTTCCTTCCCTGTATAATGAATATACACCTCAGAATGCATTTCCTTATTCGATCATGAAGCTGAGATAAAAATACCTAACAAATAAAATACTGAGTAGCAGATACACCGCAATCAGGGTTCGTTCTCGTTTCTAGCAGGAAACAGGCAGAACACATACAAAGTACTCTGGATGTCTCTTTCTGTAATAAATAGTCAWATATATATGACGATGTACTATGAGAATCTGATCCACATTCTCTTAGGAGTATTTGGAATAACTATCTTATTGTGCCAAAGGTGAGCACAGATTTTGGGAAGGCATCTTTTCCACAAGCAGACCCTGTAGATTGGATGCAGCTTGACTCTTAGCTGTGTTCCAATGAAAACAAGACTAATTTTTGTGCAGCCTTAAAAGGCAAACTTGAGAATGATACCAAATGTTGCAGCACATGTGTTGATTTGTTATGTTACATTTCAGCTGTTAGTTATGCTAATGGAAGTTTCACATATTTCGTTTTGATGTATTTACTTTAATGGCTATGTGTATGTAGCCCTCTGCAATTGCCTGGTAATCCCGATTGTGCGATGTTCTGCTGTCACCACSAGGCCAGCACTGGAAATAAGATAAGAAAAATTAAAAAGACAAGGGCCTTAATTTTCAGTCATGCAACAATTGCAAAAAAAARGAGTGCAACCAGGTGTAAAATGAAACCAAATTAAAAACCACCATTTTAAACTCTCATGGACCAAAGCCTAAGATTCAGCCTACAATAAAAAGTACAGGAAAATGAAAACAGTTTAGATATGGTTAAAAAATTTTTTTTCTCATGTTTTTGGCTTTGCACAGAGCACCATTGCTATACCCCTAACTCTCTTACTGGGCTTTAAGCAAGCTAGCCATCCTCACTAATGCCACAGTAAATGTAGGTCAGCATAACTTTTCCTAATAAAAATGGGATTCAGCCAAGCTACAACTGAATCTCCCATTCCTTGCCCTAGGAACGAGACTGAGTTGTCACAGTTTGACAGCGTCTCACAACTTCCCTTTATCTTCAGGTTAATGGAGTGCAATGCAGTCTCTGGAGCACAACATCGTTTGGGGTTTACTTCCAAGGCTACACCCTAAGGGTCAAAATAGATGATGGGCACAAGAAGCAATGCTAATTACTTAGGTACTAACATCTATTTTTTTTTATTGTTAGTATTTTTCCCACATCATCCTAAAACTACTATGCCGTAAGGATGTTATAAGACTTTGGAAAATAAACAAACAAATCACACATCTGGACTTTTCCCAGAATAACATTCTCCATCAAGATTCCCAAGAGATTACCTAATTAAACATGTGCCAAGCTCGGAGGCTAAGCTCTGAAGACCCGAGGACAGGGATAAGGTGGCCAGGCTGTCTGGTGTGCTTGTCCAGCTTCTTAAGCAAATGCATGTGACAGAGCTGGAGGAGTGCAGGGGAGGCAGCGAGCTCACGTGCCTAATGTGGACTGGGTCCCCTCACCATAYAGAGGCTTTACATGTATGCTGGGCAGATACTGGAGACACAGGCAGTTGTAGGGATAAACAACGAGGTCAGCCTTAAAAGCTTTATGCCCTCAGCCTCCGGGTATAAGTAGAGCTAGAGGAGAAAAAAATAAATAAGACAGCAGTTCAAGTTAGCTAGTRTGTGAAGGGAAAGAGGAAGGAATCTGTGCCTCAGTCCCCGTTTCAAGTTTCCATACAACTGAAAGTGATTCAGAATGGGAATTCTGGACAAACGCGCAAAATTCTGTCATTTGCCCTAGTAAAACTTTCAAGCAGAAAAAGAAGACAAATTCAAGGAAGTCCAGATGCTCAATAACCTTAGCCATACAAAGAGACTATTCTCACTGCTGTACAGACATTTGTTCCAAGGACACGTGAAGTAGCTTTGCTCTATTACAACATATATTCAAATATGCAGATAGAATATACTCCTACACAAGGTTCAGAGAGGAAAAACAGACCAAAGTTTCACGAAATGATTTTAAAAGTTGCTTGGAACGTTTCTAATGATATCGCACTGCTGCAGCCTCCTTCCTGGCAGTGTCCGAYTAGTCTGCAGTCAGCAACAGTTATCAGCAGTCATGGCCTGTGGTAAATCAGTTTATTCTTATTCTGCACCAAGACTTAAAGTGCAAGCTCAGTTAAGGGCACTTATTTATAGGCAATATCAGTTCCACTTGATAGTAAATGAGGGTCTAAAGATCAAGCAGGGGGGAGAAATTGCCTAAGGAGAATAATGACACCCTGACATTCAGAAAAGGAAAAGCAGGACTGGCAACTAGAAGATCCATTTCCACGGCTAAGGTCACTATCTSAGGTCTGGGCTGCAAGACTTGCAATTCTAACCCACATGGGAGACGGAAAGAAAGGTACAGTACTATTAGCTGATTTATAAAAAATGCTATCACTAATGTTAACACTAAGCAGATAGTTTCAAAATTCAACACAGAGTAGCAAAGGGGAGACTAGGTAAACTGAACATAACAGATAAAACTGGGAACAGACAACAGAGCCTAGAAATCAAACTATGCACATTGAACATTTAAATCAAGAAATTCCATGGTAACAATCCAAAGAGCTTCTTTTATTGTCCACAGCCCAGATTTACTTTGGTGTTGGTTGTCAAGATTTGGAAGCCTTTCCACCTCCTGTCTTCTTTTCAGTCTTACACTGAACAAATGTATTTGTGAAGGGAAAACACATTATTTACAACTTACTTGAGCTTGCTTGCATATTTTAAAAGGATGAAGAGTTTCTTGGTAGAAAAGCTGATGATAAGCCTGTAGGTCAAACCAAAAGTACACACTGTTCTCCCACAGCTACAAATGGAANAAAAAAAAAAAAAAAAAAAAAAAAAAAAAAAGTAAGCTACTGCAACCCAAATATCAGGACTTTATAAAAGGCTGAGTTACCAATGCAAGTAATTATTTAGCTCCTTGGGGTCATCATAAATCAAGTTCAATTTTAGATGGATTTAATCTGTTGCATACTGGCAGAAGGACAACATATTTAATGGTATTGTCACTGTGATACTCCATATTTTATTGTATCCTCTGTGCATAATTTGCCATTAAAATTGTTAACATTGTTGTTAACATTTGAAGAGTAACCACATTTCAGTGGCACAAAGCCAGCACTTAGGAAGAAATGCTGATAATGGACATGCAGAATTTGTGCCATGGTAGAACAGCAATAACCAAAACAATTAAATACTTTGTACTTGACGTATGTTACTGTGACTATCATTACATTTTTATTACATGCATTTCTGAGGCACAAAATCTTGGCCCCATTTCATAATTTCAAATAAACATCAAAATATCTTTCAGAAGAAGGGGCCTAGATCCTTCCCCAACTCCTTGTTTTAATCATGTACTTACAGGGTTTGGATCTTACAAATATGCTGAAAACCCCATTACTGGACAATAGAAGAGGGTGTTCCAAAAAGATAAGCAAAGGGAGGAACTTTGCGCCACAAACTGTAGCTTGCCAAATCAGGCATATGAATGAAATAGTCTCCACAGGTGTAGATAACACCTTAAGAAACTAATTTTCAACAACAGTTTGGCACCTGCAAACACTAGAGGACGTGTGGGTGCTTATCTCCCATAAGCTACCTTTATTTAGATTTCTATCTAATAYATATCTAACATTTTTAGCTTAAGGTATTCAGCTTTGGAAATACTGGCTCTTGCTGTCTGGTAGCCAAAGGCATTTCTAGCTACTGCTGCTGGATTCTGGGGTGTGCCAGCAGTGAGCAGATGTCCATCTTGATTGTACTGAAATCTCCCCTAAAGACTCAGTGTTTCTGCAAAGCCACTAAACACTGACTCAGATTGATAACTTGTTCCAGCCAATCCTCAGTCTACACCCAGCAATGAATGATGACTCTACTGACTGCGGAGAAGAAATAGTGTTATGTTTCTCAGAAATCCATGAAGCTTCGTGGAAGTAGAAGAACGTTCTTAAAACATTGGAGATTTTGGACATCGCTAACCCAGCAAGTAAGAAGGAGGCAGATTATCATGAGTAATAGCACAGCAGATTTTCCATCTTTTTAAAAAATGTTTTTGTGGGTTAAGACCTCATTTTTTCTGCCAAGTTAAAGGCTGGTTTCTAAAAATGATTAGTCTTTTTTTTTATTCCTGATGGTACAATCAGATTTCCAATAGGTTTGAGACAGTTAGGGTCTGACAGTTTGGTTAAGACCTGTCATTAGTTTCAATATACACAGGAACAGTTTATTGTTGTTGAGGGATTGTAGTCTCACAAGTAATAATTCATCCAGTCATCAATCTTTCTTTCTCCAATTATTTTTTCAGTCTGGCTGCCCTCTATAACTTGGCATTCAGTCAATTGTGGACTAAATTATCACAGGGTAGGAAAATGCTCATACCTTATTCCCTGACTTCTCGCAGAAGTGTGTGAAGTAGTAGCCCGCTCTGTTCTCCAAATAAAGAGACTGCAGCATGCTTTCCATTCTTGATCCGCCTAGGACAGCACTGCCAGCAGCACTTTTCCCCTGGAGAAATAAAATATAACTATACAACAAGGAATAACAGGCTTTCATTATTTTCAAATGTCAGTACGTTGCAATGGAGGGCCATGCAGTGTGTTCAATTAGCATCTTCATCCCAGGAAACCAGGCTCCATTTTCTACGACATATGCAATTCATCACAGCGCTCCATACCGTTTTCCCACTAAATATTCATGTTCAGTGGAATAAATCTGGTGACTAAAGGCACACAGAATATCAAAATGACCAGAGTATCCCTTAGGTGGTTCCTCAGTACTTGAAACGGGAAAGCAATCCTGGCCTTAATTCCGTCATTCTCTCTTTAGCTCTGAAGCCAGGGAATCCTAGTGATAGCAGGCAGTACTGCTTAGCGTCGTAACCTACTGTCAAAAGTTGCCTTGGTGCAGGCTGCTGTATTTTAAACTAACAGAAGTTGCAGGTGACTTTTTGATCAAGCCTCAGAACAATTCAGGAGCAAAAGATATGTCTCCTGGAGTTCTACCACTGATGTCAGCATCAAAATCATGAACATGGAGAGGAAATTTGTGCCCTCTACTGCAGCTGGCTCTGGAAGCATTTGGGGAAGAATACAACAGTTTTGCCAACACTCACAGATAAGCCAGAGGAGCTTTCAAATTAATAAACTAACTTCTCGTGATCCCACAAGGGAAGCTTTAGCTGGCCCGCTGTCACTGACAGCAAAAGTGAGAGTAGGTGATCATAGTGGCCAACAACCAGCATCTTTCCAAACAGTAATAGTGAAGGAGAAGGGGAGGAGGAAGCCAGGCCTTTGATAAAGAGTGGGAGGACCCCACTTCCCCATACGACATTAAACTATGGAAACCTGAAAACCCTTATATTTGGGATTGCAAATTTTAGGGGCCTGGTTGTGGGTTCCTGTCCAGCCTTACRGGTTTGAGTGAATAGTGTTTTCCTCCTATCAGCCAGAGAGAAACTCTACATGGTGAAAATGTGTAAAAGCTAATAGTTCGTGTCGTAAACACTTCCTGAATATATGATTCCAACTATAAATGTCCCCTAATTACAATAATAGCCTTTTCTTCTCTTAAAATTAACAAAAAAAGAAAAATATTTCAGTGAAGTAATAAAGTATGATTTTGATGTGAAAAACAGTAATGAGCTCAACAGATCAACAAATCGCATGTATGTGGAAGTAAGTCCAAATTTCATAGAATATTTTTTAAGTTGTGAGCTATGGGTATCAGTATCTCTGAAACAGCAGGTTGTTTCAGGAACACTCCACAGACATGAAAATTTTGGGATATGTTTCAAATTGCCAAATCTTGTCATCTCACATACTCTATTTGTCAGCCTTTTAATAGTTATTAAGAAAAGGCTCTTCTGTGCAGCCTGTCCCTCCTGAAATTTGCTGATCAAGGGCTTCCTTAGCAGGCAATAATTCAACAAATCAAAGAACAATGTATGCAAGTAATAAAGAGGAATTTTACAACTGAAACATTTCCCTTTTATGAATTTTACTGTTTTAATGACTTTCTAGGCCAGATTCAGTTCTTAGTTACCCTGTAAGCCTGGTATCATTTCCKAGGCAATGATTCCAGTGAAGCATTCATCCAGTGACTTTTCACTGAGCATACAGTCACCATGGAAAAGATCAACATTTTCTAGTGAAAATAAACCTCTGTACATGGTATGATTTCCTATCAGATAGATGACAGATACCACACAGAAATTTATAACATTTTAATTATACCTCTGCACAAGGCAATGGCATTCACATAATCAAACTGATTTCCCCAAATCATTGACTTTAATACATTCCCTTTAATACTACAAAATAAAATGTTTTAACTCATGATTCAAGACAATTAAAATTTTTAAGTGTTACTTACTTGGAGCAACTCAGCATAGGTGTATTTTCTACCCCCCTGGTATTTTAAGTCTGCAGTATCATCCAAAGCTAAGCAAGGACTCATGCCACTGCTCACTGATTTTGGCCTGGATCCACACAGAAAGAAGATGTTCAATACCTACTTAATGAAAGACTAGGAATTTTTATAAAATCAAAACTAAGAAGGGCCATGAGACAGGTAGAACAATATAGTGAATAATAAAGAAAAAATAAATGGAGTTCAGATTTAAAATAAATTTAAAACTAATTAGAGGGCTGCTTTTTCATGTGGCCATGTGGAACTCATTGACAGAGCTTATCGTTGAGGGCAAGTGCTTGAAAGAGCTTAAAAGAATGCAAATGTTTGTAGACATTATCAACGATTATACTAGAGAGGGTGAAACACTTGTATTTGGAGGAATAAACCCTTTTGTGTTGTGACATAAACAAAATGACAAACTAATCTGCCAGGAAGAAATTTCCCATGCAAGCAGTCTATACCATAACTATGCTTCAGCTAGCAGATCATTGTACTAAGGAAACACGTTCATGAAAACAGTAGGATCCAAAAGCATTTCTTAAATATTTGAGGTACAGAAAGAGGCATAGGCAACTTTTGTACCTACCACATTCTACTGCTAGAGTCGGTGTCCCTTTGGGGGCCCTGACTTGGTGACAGCGTAGCTGATAACCTTGATGATCTTTTCARAGAGAAATCTGGTGTAGCTAGTTTTAATAAAGTTGTTGTTGGTGAGCTAGTTCTACATTTCTAAAAGATATAGCAGAAAAATAGGGCAAATCAGATTTTTCATTTCCACTTTTGTGTTTTTTAACATGGTCTCACTAACTGCTCTAAATAATTAAAGAGTTTTCAAGACCATTTGTTTTCCTTCTTAATACATAAATATTATGTATTATATAGTATATAAATATGCAATATATAAAATTGCAAATTTCAAAAAGCTTCTCTGAATATCTTCTAAGGTTTTTCAGCGCAGCTTAATAACCACTATAGCTTAGAAATTACATTTCAAACATGTATAATTTTTTTTTTGCATTTTGTACAGAATTACAGAGGATGTCAGATGAAGAACACATGAATAATGTTTTATGAATCTTTACTGAGAACACCTAGAACAGCTCACTATAAACCAGGGCTGTAAAACAGACATAGTCACTGCTCAGAGTAAGAGGGAAAAGGAGTATTCTGCCACRTGGTCCTTAACTTATTTTGAACAAAATCATGCTCCTACTTTTTGAAGATGCCACTTGCACCCAGAGCACTTTCAGAAACTCAGCCCGAGTTGCTGCACYTTAAAAGCTCTTGCAAGCACGGTAGAGCCAAATGGTTCAGAAGTCCAGTTTTCTCACAGCAAAAAAGCAGCAAGAAATAGTTGATCGGCTGATTTTGTGAGAGTCAGGGGTGCCAGAACATAGTTTCCTTCAAGCGCTGAATGCAGCAGAACCTGCAGTTAGGATCCCGTCTCCTGACCTGCAGCTGGGGCGGGAGTCGCGCACCTTGTGGGGCCAGGCCTGGCCTCTGTCAGAGGCAGCTTCTTCAGGCTCCCACCCCAGCTGAGCTCAGGCTCCTGGGCCCAGCTTCTTCTAGGCAGGAAACCTATCCCACTGTTTCMCCTCCATTATCTAGATTAATTATCTTTTTTAAAAAACATATATTAAAATTGTACTCTAAAATATCCAATTCAAAATATTAAAGAGGTGTTTGAACAGACCCATGGCATAGGCTCTCCAGGCCTGGACACTGGAACCACRGTCTGGAGTCACATTCTCCAAGCACCTTCTGTCCTAGCTTTAACACTGTTGCTGAAAAGCTGCAGTTTTCATTGCAGCCAATTCAGGCTTCCAAGGAAGAACCTAGTTACAACTGAACTGGCCACCTACAAGCTACATGCTGGCCCTCTCTAGAAAACCAATTATCACATGTAGCTGGTTGAATGACTGTGCTGATAGAAACTGAGCAGAGCTCTGCCCTTTTTACAAACATAAAGGGAGATTTAGGGGAACTGCAGTGAAGCTGTACGAATTACTCTGRATTAAGATAAGGTTGATTGAAGGGCAGAATCTGCCCTGCTACAACTTCAATGTAGTTCTGAGAATGTTTACCTAAAATATCTATCTAAAGGACTTATTAAATAGCGAGCATATAACTGAAAAGATAATTTGGYTTGGTTTATAGTGAGCTGCTGCATAAAATTTTGCTGCATTTTTATACATGACCATCTGCAAGAAACAAGTCTTTCTTACTAAATCATGACCTGATAACAATCAAGGACTATATTCTTGTCTCACTGAATTCAAGGAGTATTACCACAATTTCTGATGGAGCCAGGCTTTGTTTTTCAGTGTTGTGACCTGACYCTACTTACATGAGGAGGGAAATGTGTTATCCTGGGCAGGCAAGACTTAGGTCTCAATGGCAACAGTGATACCATTTGTGGAAAAGGATCGATGTCCACCCTGGGTCTCTCCTGGTGTGTGTGCCAAAGCTTCAGTTTTGTGCAGGCAGTTTGTATTGCTGTTGAATGAGTCACACAAAATCTGGGACCCCTAGAGAAAAATAATGCCAATAAATAGAATTTCCCCAAAACTGGGCTATTTGGCATTTTTTCTCATGATGATGTTGACTATAGCAAGACACGGTGCTTTAAGCACCTAGAATTAAAGTTCTGTAAGATATGTTTAGAGATTGCACTCTTCCAACTCTAAAAACAAGATACACCTAAAAAAAATCTTAGGTTGCAAATACTGTGTTGTAACATAGATATGAGGGTGCAGTAGAACATGCCACATCCTTCCTATAGCAAGAACAGAAAAGCAGCAGAGGTCATAGGACATAAACCACAACTCTCACGAGACTCAAAGGTCCCAGTTGCAGGTATTTGTTCATGACTGTGATTTGTTGATACCCCTCAGGGACGGGAAAAGCTCTTCACAAATTTAGCTTATGGTTTGGAAATAGCTTAGAATTTATATCSTTGTTTAAGCTGTCAATAGGATAAAAGGATTTTGCACAACATTGAACAATAAAGTCTCAGGGTCAAACTCCCCATAGATGTATACTCAGAGCATCTTCAGCAACTTGAAAAGGGCTGTATGGGGGATAAATTAGGACTGAATTAATCTTCTCTGCYTGGAGGGATATGTGCACATTGCAGCCTAGAGTTTAGTAGAATGATATCCAAGGCACCTGTATGCAAAGCTGTTCAGTTGCTACTGGTAGTAGTGTAGCAAGAAACTCAGCAAAGCAGATTTATTTGGCTTCTCAGCAGGTTGCAGTGTAGGTTAGTCTCAACTAAAAATGCAGAGGCAACATCTGCTAGTATTTATGCTTACATTGTTTCCCATAATTGCAATGGGATAAATGAGATGTGATAAACCTTTCTAATGGGCTTATCAAAGGAAAAGGAAACACGTTAAGGAACAGAATCTTATTAAATCTTCATTTATTCATACCAATAAAGAAGTAAAGGTTTCACTACTTCAGGCTGAATCTGTCTTAAATGTCTTATATTCCACTGATCGCCATGTAGTAGATCAAATCTGAGCAAGACTTCCGAACTGAGGCAATAATCTCCACCGCTCAGCAGATAGAGTTTTTTCATCTTATCAAGTTGCCTTGAGTCAACAAAAATAGTTATATAAGCCTATATCAGATGCTATACAGAAATAAGCACAGTTCATCCTAACGATTAAACTGCTATCATGTAATATTTTTTTTTATTGTAAATGGCAGAAGCCAAAATATTTTTTGCGCAAGTTAAAGCCAGGTCTTGTCTGAAATAAAATACTTAAGTACCTTAGGATAGACAATCTAAATTTAGTAGAGCCTTTCATTAAAGCAGTTTGTCATTCTGAATGCCCTAATTATGACTTTAAGTTCTTTTATTCTTTCTTGTTTGCATTGCTGTTCTGTTTTCTAAATTGCTTTCCAACAAAGCCTTAATATTGAGACAATTGTGATTTCACTTGAGCTTTGCAAAAGCTCTGCAAAAAAGAGTTTTGTCAGCTTCAGTGGAGTCAATCCTGACTTACCTTGTCAAGAGACTCATAACTACTTTAACTGTGTCCCTTCTATTCACTCATTGCCATTATTTATTTTACAGTCTCAAAATCTGCATTAATCTAGACAGGTTACAAGCATTAAAATAATGGGAATAAGTGTTAAATAATGGGAAATACCTTTGCTGTCTTCTAGTGTCCTTAAGAACCTTTAGTCGTTCGATATCCATCCAGAGCCATCAGTACCTCTCCCCAAGCGTTCCTTTAATGAACTTCTTGAACCTTTCAAACTCATGTCTGTTGCCAATGTCATAGGTTCTGTGACTAATGCACCAGGCAGCCCTGCTCTCTGCCCCTTCACTTTCTGAACTCGATCGTACGCTCACTTCTTCAGTACCATGTTCTGGTACATYGCCCTTGGAGTCCAAGGCAGTAAATGGAGAAAAGCTTTGAGGACAGAGTGGTTCTGTAGGACCAAGGGAAACTTCATTATTTGCTAACTTGTGTATAAACACCTTAGACTGTTTATTGAAATCCACATCACTCTCACTCTTGGCAGCTGGCTGGCCAGTCAAGTTTGACATAGCTTCGTTCAGTATAAACTGAACATAAGCTGATATGAATTCTTCCAGGGTTTGAAAAGTTCCATTTTCCTGTCCRTTTTCTCCTTTTGCTTCACTCTCCCATTTCTGGTCTAGATAAACCCTCAAATGAGTGTGGGAAGGATGTTCAGCAATGGCCACGGAAGAACCCTCCTCAGCCTTTCTGGAGCTCTTCCTGGTTTTTGCTGATGCTGTCCTTGAAGGGGAAACAGGACTCTGCTGGTGAGATTCCTTAGACAAGGAACCTGCTTCTGCATTAAATCAGAAAAGATTATTGAACATCCTTTTGATCCAGAACTGTCATCTTACACATCAAAGTTTTTAAGTTAAAAAAAATGCAATGTATTTATATCATTCTGCTGCAGAACAGCCAGACCATGTCATGCTGCAGTGCCAGGAAGAGCAGAGGKGCTTCTGCTGTGGTGGTCTGGCTGTAACCACAGCCCCAGGACTTGGAAATTCCCCATTGAATTCCAGCAGAGCAGCAGAGTTCAGGATCAACTTCCTCCCGAGCAAACTGCCATGTTTACTCAGCTGAGCATCCTAGCTCCTCAGCATTTGTTAAACTATGTTGTTGTCCTGCAAGGCCTGGTTTCTTTCCTGGGCATTTGTGCATAGTTTGATCAAAGTCATAGTCTGTAGCAGGACTGTTTTTTTGTTTACGCATGGGGAAGCTAGTAAGTGATAGTTTTTTGTCTATTTATGTTGAAAATAAAAACCCRGATTATTGCAGAGGAGACTAGAACATCAAACAGGCCTCTCTCAGTTGGGTAAAAGCATATTTTTTTCTTTCATGCTCTGTGTATTCCTAAGACAAATATACACACTGATTCAGTTGCATTATGAGTAAGGAGGATGCTACAACCACCTGACGCACATGCAGTGAKTGCATCAGACTGTCCTAGAAAAGAGTAAAGTTCTCAGATCTGATAAAGTCATATTTGTAATGTTATCAACCTATGTTATTCCTTATGGTAGGCTAATCAATACACAGCAATTAGTCATTCTTTGTTTCTCTCACTGAATAAGCCAGCATCTAACTAGCTTTAGCCACTGTCACAGGCAGAACCTTGAAATAGAAACATGGCACAGAAATTCCCTACTCTGCACTTACATAGCTTMATGTGGAAGCACATATGGCACAATGTGTTGGCATAGATTAATATAAAATCAATGCAATTTAAAATGTCTTTTCTTATTTTTAAACTATTTCAAATATTATCCCTTGACAAAGAAAAGTTATAGCTTCTCAACACCATTCTGTGAAACTGAAACATGAAGAACAATTTCACAGGATCAAAGAGAATTAGAGAGATACACAGCTCTGGAGCAATCACAAGCCAAGTGGCTAACGGTTTTGCTCAAGAGGTGTTAATTTATAATCCTGATAAAATTGAAGGAGAGTGCAAGGAATTCACGCTGCATCATCCAAGCAAATACCTTCCCCTTCAGCTACTGAACTCTTTCCAATTGCAGGCTGGCTCTGAGAAACTTAGCTGATGCCCCTTATTGCTTCCATTTCCTTACATCTGCATCAGGTGAACATTGTGTCTAAAAATAGTTTTCTAACTGGAAAAATGCAAGCACATGTAAAATAAAGGTCTATTGAGGCAAAACCCTKGATTACAGGACAGTGGAAGAAAAGGACAAATAGGCTTTCCTTAGGCCTATGCCCAGCTCACGGCAGTTCAGAGCTACTCTGCAGTACGGTGGTCTGCAATAACTGTCCACCCGTGGCCTCTCTGCTCAAAGCACTGCAAAAATTAACAGTAGACTCATAAGTCACAAAACAAATACAACTACACTAACTTTGTTGCTAATGCATGAATCAGCAGTGTATTTCCAGAGGTAATCTTGATGGGTTTGGGGGAAAAGATAAGACTTTTCTGAGCAACAAAAAAAGTTGCCATGTCTTCCAATTTCCAGCCCAGCCTGTGTCCCAGCAATGCCATGTTCGAGGAGTAATAGCTGCTTCTTTCTCTGAGAAAGGGGAGAGAGACAACTCCTAGCATCCTTCCACRTGTTGAGACTTCTCTGTTCATCTTGCTGCTGCCTAGAGAATAGAAGCTAGGCTACGCAATCTTATATGTCTATACRTGCATGTTTATGTTCTCCTCCAGTAACTCTGAACCTGCTGAACAATTTCAATTACAAGTGGCAGATGGACAAGAGTGTCGCAAACAATAAGGCAGCCAGACAGAGCCTTTAAGTGCTCAATATAGATACTCTAAGAAGAGGCTGCAGAGCAAATCATACATTATCAAATTCTCAAAAAATCCAAAGTCTTTATCAGCACCTCAAAAGAGAAAAAAACTTCAGCTGAAACTTGCAAATGATCTATGAGATACAAATCCATATGCAAACAGGTTTCTTCTGTCACAAAATTACTCAGCTACAAGTTCAGATTTTCATTGACCATTGTGGCTATGGAAAGAAACAAATCCAGTCTTTTCTCCATCAWAGTCCTGAGGTGCTATGGGATACTCAGAACAGTAGTAAGTAGATGTAGCAGCAATTCCTTAGAAGGTCTTTTATTTCCACATGGTCAGACTTGTGCTATAAATACTATGGCTGATGCTCTATTACTTACCAAGAAGCCCAGGTTTTTCACTTAATAAATCATCTCTTTCATGCTGCTCAGGCAAACACTGACCATCTTGAATTTGATGAGAAGCTAAAGGATGAGTAAACAAATCTGCATTTTTCATGGATTCACTTTGTTTTGCTAGTGTAAACCAATCCTCTGTCTGAGAAAGCGTAGCCTACGAAAAGAAATGTCATCAAATAATTCAGTTTTCTCTATTTGTTGTAATATTTCTGAGTCCAGAGGTCTTACTGGGTGAAGTGATTTTATATGCTCTGTTTGTATAGCTTTCTATAATGATAGTTCCCAGTGAAAGAAGCTGCAGGACAGTTGCTGAGCATACTTGTAACATAGTGGTGCTTTCTTTTTAAGCTGTAGTATGACCTTCTTCTGTAGCACAGAGAGCTTTGAGAAGAAGGGCTATTCAGAGAATCAATTGTCCAGCTAGGTTGTGAGGACAATAATTATAATTTAATCCAATGCATCAATCTAGCTCAATGTTATACCCACAAAACATGTTTATTTTACCTCGCCAAGCGACACATAGAACTTCTTCATAGTGGATGAAGTGGCATCCTCCTCAGGGAAAGAAGGACTTGGGTCTCTCCTCATTATCCAGGGATAGTAATCTCTGTCTATAATGAAATTAATGCCAGTCTTGCTCCATTCCACCTGTGATATCAATTTAGCTAGTCTGCAATTAAATATTGAGACAAGAAAGTAGCTAATTTTAGCTTTTTGTCAGAGAAGTTGTTGATTGATTTATCACTAAAATGGACAATAAGGAACATAATCACACTAAAAATAAGTTGCCTCAAGGAACTTTATTATTTCACTCGTCTCTTGTTGTTACATATGTAAACACCAGCACTGCCATTCATAGTCCACTAAGTTGGTTTCTGTCAGGGTGATCTTGCATATATCCATGCAGTTCCAAACCCTGCCAAGAAACCCTTGAACATTTTGATTGCTAAACTGGAACGATACTGATGCGGCAGAGCCCCATATCAGCACCAGACACTGCATTTCCTGCTCCTGACGCAAGCAATATTCCAGCAACAGTGCCGCGGTGGTGATCACACTAATTGAACTTTAAAAATCTGATTGCTAATAGCAAAACAGTTGGTGCTCTCCTGTTCTGCTGTAGGAGAGCTTCATTCCAGTGCTACCTTGTGAGTGCTAGCGTGAACCTTGCAAAGTCCAGAAGATCAGATATGGTTGGAACCACATGGCAATAATAAGGAYGCTCTGAGCTCAAGAACAGTGGCAGAATTAACTAGGTTAAGTTAGAGAGAGCAGTGAATAACCAAGGCACAGGTGAAGGGAGAAAGAAGCCTATGCTTAGCCCCACTATTTGAAAGCAATAGGATTTCAGTGTAGGGTTGGGACAGCTTTATCTGTTCTTTAAACACAAGTTCCCTTTTTATCATCTCAACCTGTCTTGATCCTGATTCAGATCCTGATTCAGGATGTTAAAGGAAAGTAACTTAAAACACTGATGACAATGAAAATTAAGCACAAGCCTGAAGTTAGTTTTCTGTAACTCTGTCTTGTTTGATAAAGAAAATAGTTTGCTATAGCAGATCAAATYTGTTAGTGTTTCATGAAGCTCAGATACCTATATCATAAAGCAGGCTGATACAAAGGGAAAAATTGAGCACGCTCACATGGTTTGCTTCTTTGRACAGTGAGGTGGATTGAAAACTGGCTGAAAGGCAGAGCTCAGAGGGTCGTCATCAGTGGCCTGGAGTCCAGTTGGAGGCCTGTGGCTAGTGGGATCCCCCAGGGCTCAGTACTGGGGGATACTGTCCCATCCTGTTCAACTTTTTCATCAACGACCTGGATGTGGGGACAGAGTGCCTCCTCAGCAAGTTTGCTGATGACACCAAGCTGGGAGGAGTGGCTGACACACCAGAGGGCTGTGCTGCCAGTCAGAGAGACCTGGCCAGGCTGGAGAGCTGGGCAGAGAGGAACCTCCTGAGGTTCAACAAGGGCAAGTGCAGAGTCCTGCACCTAGGGAGAAATAACCCTATGCACCAGTACAGGCTGGGGTGTGACCTTCTGGAGAGCAGCCCTGCAGAGAAAGACCTGGGAGTGCTGGTGGATGACAAGTTGAGCATGAGGCAGCAATGTGCACTTGTGGCCAAGAAGGCCAATGGTCTCCTGGGGTGCATTAGGAAGAGTGTTGCCATCAGGTCGAGGGAGGTGATCCTGCCCCTCTACTSAGCCCTGGGGAGGCCTCATCTCGAGTACTGTGTCCAGTTCTGGGCTCCCCAGTACAAGAGAGACATGGAGATACTGGAGAGAGTCCAGCATAGGGCTACAAAGATGGTCAGAGGGCTGGAGCACCTGCCCTATGAGGAACGGCTTCAAGAGCTGGGCCTCTTCAGCCTGGGGAAGAGAAGACTGAGGAGAGATCTGATCAATGTGTACAAGTACCTGAAGGGAGGGTGTCAAGGGGATGGGGACAAACTCTTTTCAGTTGTCCTGTGTGACAGGACAAGAGGCAATGGGCAGAAACTGAAGCACAGGAAGTTCTGCCTGACCGTGAGGGGGAATTTCTTCCCTGTGAGAGTGACRGAGCACTGGMRCAGGTTGCCCAAAGAGTTTGTGGAGTCTCTTTCCCTGGAGATATTCAAGGCCCGCCTGGATGCAACCCTGTCTAACATGCTCTAGGTGACCCTGCTGAGCGGGGTCACTCAGTGCCCCAACAGCTGGTTTGTCATTGAGTTTTGTGAAGCATACTGCCAGGCTTATTTGCATTTTAGGACTTCTAAGACACATGACAATTCTCTGTATCTACACACAGCCTTAAGGGATGTAGAGGCAAATCCTTCCAAAAAGCAGACTGAACCTCCTGAATATCTTGCAGTGAAGGTGCAAATTGTGCAGCTATGCCATGGCATTCAGCAGAGAACCTTGCAAAAGGAAGTYTGACAGTAGACCCAAAGATACAAAACAATAATTAAAATAAAAAAGACTAATTGTCTTTCTTTTTTTCTAGATTTCAGAGATCTGTGTCTTTCACTTGTATGGCTTATATATTGATTAGAAAGACACAAACACCATGGTATCTCTGTGGAACAGAGATTCAGAAATAGATAAACACAATCTTCACTCTGTAGTGCTGTAATATAGTATGTAATTCATGGTCAAGGAAAATTACAGAATGAAAAGCRAAAAACGTCACCAATTTTAATTTACCAAGGTCACTAAAATGCTAACATTAAACAAGACATGAGGCATAAGAAAATATCTTAAGTTTACTGTTAAGATGAATTAGGCAGAGGAGATAAATTTAAAAGCCTAAAACTGAGAGATAGCATAAAAGATTACAATACCTGTATTCAAAGTAACAGTCACTTTCTAGAAATGCTGGAAGTCTTTCTTTCTTAATCCACTGAATTGCTTGTTCTCGATGAAGACGCTATTAAAAAAAGGAATGCCAAAGATTTGCATAATTCTTGACTTCCTTGTATTTTGTACCGTGTAACTGATTCTCTCCATCTCCCTCCTACAGAAGCATTGTCTCAGAAAAACAAATAACAATGAATATTACCTTTGTTATCCAGTTTAGCCCTAGTTGTGCTGGGACACACAACTGGGTTAATTTACTTTCCTATAACAGCTGAGAAAGTCTGATTTGTATGCTAACAAATCATGGAGTTTTTGTTCAAAACTAACACATGCAAGAATCATGCATTTATTGTACRATTCTACATGCAAATTAAATGCCAGATGCTCATAGATTTTCTACAATAGGAAACTGCTAATTTTTCTGACTACAGCGCATGTTTTATAAATAACCACTGTTACATTTTTTCTCGGTAGCTTGAGCTTAACTCAGCTCATGCTTCCAGAATGGGATAACTGTGGGTATTAAAAACAAAATCAAACCAAAAAAAAAAAAAAGCTGGAGCATTGCATAATTGCATTGCCCACATTAACTTTCTTAATGGAAACCTAAGTGAGAGTGGAACCAGGCCCACAGCAGAAGTCCTTTCAGCTGGTCCAGGTCTCTGAGCGTGGCCGAAGCAGCAGCCTGGGTGCCTCCRGAGTGACTTGGAGGGCAAAGGGAGGTGGTGAGTAGTGAGCTATACAGAGCCAGCGCACCGAGAACTGGGCCTAGGATCGTACACGGAGGGCAAGTTTTCTGAATATGGGCCACGGTGAACCATAGCTGGTGCCATTAGAACATAGTCTGACACACTCCGTTTTTTTTAAGAGTGCACTTTTTACTCTAAGGAGATGACCTGTTCTATTTATTTGATGTATTTTTGCTTCTAGCTAAGGTGAAATGGATAGTTTGAAATAATGTGGTAACTCTGCTTTTCCACAAATACAAATGAAGTTTGAACAAGGATAGAGTACTGATATTTTTGCTACTTGCTGTATCAAACAATCAGTTCACGTAGATTACATTTTAAATTTTCTTTCCATGATCTAATATTTCGTTAGGGAYGAGGGTAATTTCTGCTTCATAGGTCATCTGTAGGGGATTAAAAAATCTAAATTACTTAGAAAGTGGGTGGTTTCATTTAGAAAGAAGAAGATATTTCAAAATACAGAAAGCTTATATTGGCTATGGCTCATACAGTGTAATTTGTGGAGATGAAGACTAATTACTCCCGACYGCAGAGTGTATGCCTCCTTTTGGTAACCAACGAGCTTTCTGGAAGTACAGAAGATATTGTCTCTTTATTTTGGCCAATCAGTCCGCATTTAATATTTATGTACTTACTGACTCACAGCCCAGTTTTTTATCTAAGTGATTCATAACATGCCCCTGTCTATACATGGCTGGTACACAAAATCACATATTCTCTCAGCAGGAAAGAACTTCCACTCTTTCCTCTTCCCCAGAGAAGTGCCACGTTTAATCTGGTGGGTTTTGTTACCTTGCTTAGCTTCCTTACCCAGTCAGTCTTAGGCCTTGCTGGGACCCAATCCAGCAAAGCTTTTTGCATGTGTTTAAGCTTCAGCATGTGTTTAACTTCACTTGATTGAAGTTAAACACCYAAGTGCTTTGCTGAACTGGGGTTTCTCTGAAGTAAGGTATGTGGGATGCCAGCCAGTTTCTTTCCATACTAGTGACTGGTCCTACCTAACCCCGCAGAGTCTTTGTTTTTAGTATATTTTTCCCCTGAGATGATTTTGACTATTGATGAGAAGATACTTGCTTCTATATCTATAATTTGCAAGTGTGCATGCACAGGCATAGAGGTCTTTTGCTTATTTGTAAATTTKTAAAAGGAAATTTGAAAGGGAAGTAAAATACAGAGAAAAATACCATCCCGTGTATTTCTCAGGCTAGGTATCTAGGTTTATATTCAGGCTTCAGTTTGGAAGTTTGGAAGGCATATTAAGACTGTCAGGTCACAGCTCATTTTCATCACTAATGTGCCAATGATGGCCTCTCAAGCTGATTTAAATGTTAAATATAACATTTAAATAGCCAAACTCAAGTTAATGAGGCATCTCAATTAGCTGTTCAGTAAAACAGGTAAAAATATGAAGAAATATCTCCCTTCCCTAAAAAGGGAAAAGAAAGTGTATAGAGGYGTAGTGTTCCTTACAAAGGCCATAATGCCTCCCATCTCTGGAAAATCCCCTAGAGAAAGATGTATTCTAAACTAATGCAGGAGCCCTTTGCTCCAACCCACATGAAAGATATAAAAAACAATGAAGGCAAAGTGGTGGCTCTGAATTTGTCAAGAAAGGCTGTCCACAGTTGCAGTGATGTGAGGTCACTCCAGAGAGCAATCTCTTGCCCAAGCACACAATTCTTCAGTTAAATCCTGAGTACAAATAAGAAATCAAGAACAGCCTTTTTTGTTTTTGTGCTCTCAAGCGAAGTGTACTGAGAAAATAATCACTTAATGTGGTAGAAATATTTGTGAATCTTGGCTTTTTGTACTATTTGTACTGTACCTAGTCTACCAGTTTATATGCAAATAGTTTCTCTCCCATAACCATCGGTTTGCTAAATGTCATTGCCTTTTGATGTCTCAACACTGTGTTTGCTTTTCTGAAAATCATTAAGCTTATACTGAGCAAAGCAACAGTCAGTTTTAATTCCCTGATTTTCTATTAGCTTTCCAGCTATGACATAATTTAGAGCAGCCTCCTCTTAAAATGTATCAAGACCTTAGACTGGCCTTGAGTGAAATGAAATGAACTCACATCAGTCACACCAATGCAAATTAAGCAGAAAAGGGATAAACAAAGTATCCCAGTGAAATTTATTCTTCTCTTCCAAAGCTATTGTCTGAAGGTAGACTCCCAGGACTCCCAGTCCAATGCTGAAGAAAGCCCTGAGAGAGAACAGGTGAAAATACCAAAATTGATGGTGGCTGAGTAAAGCTGAAACAGGATTTTTATTTTTATTGGGTTTTTTTAATAAATTCCAACCTATCTCTTCATTAATTTAGCTTTCTTGTTGCCAAAGGTTATTTTTTCTGGCCATTTCAATTGATGSTAATCATGTAAATCCTTTGGGAATTAACGGAAGAGAGACTCATGTGTTGCCAGACCACAGATGAGCTCATAGCCACATAAGGAAATTAATTAATAAGGAAAGACTGAGATGCATTAGTTTCAGTCAATTTGCACATTCCAGGGATCACTAGTAAAGTAACTGTTGTCATAATATTTTTTCTTTTAATATTAAAAAGCATTCAGACCACACAACTGAATCCTGCCCTACAGAACCTTCAATATTCTGTGGTGCAGGATGTACATGTGTAACTCCATTCACTTGTCTGGTAGACACATGTGCGTTGCAGGGCATAATTTGGCCCATCATTATGTTTTCCTAACATAAATTAACATTTTTTCCCAAGCTAACAAGCCAAACACAACAACAACTACTGCCAGTATCTCTACAGTAAGATCTAAATATAAACTCAGTGGCTATAAGATGCTTACCATAGTGTTGTAATTTGGATCAATACTGAAGGCTGGAGAAGCGCTGCTCTTTTTCTGTTTGGAAAGCYGCCCATCATTCTTTGCTTTCCTTATAACATCATAAATGGGGTTTGGAGGTTTCTGATCATGCAAAAATTTTTTCAGCTGGTTTTCCAGGCGTTGGGGGGCATCATTAACTACTTCAAAAACCCCATAATCAGAATTAAACTTAACTGGCTGGGCAAAAGTCTACAAAAGAGGTTCAGAGAGTTTATAACACTGTAACAAGGGAAGTATTTAAGTTAGTTCTTACAGTATAGAAGCTCCCTGCAGAATCTGAGTTGATATCATAAGGCTTCTTCCTCCTCCATTCTGCAGTTTGTGTTCAATAGTAAAATAGTGGTTTTTCTGTAYGCGTGTTCTGCCTCTTCACTGTAGAGCTTTCCAATGCATTCTTACTCTTTGTCTCAGCTATGCTTAAATGCCAAGAATTTAAATCATTCTAGAACATAGACCATTCTTTTTCACATGCAAATAACAGATACAGTGCAGCAAATGCCTAGAATATATAACCCACAGTGACTTCAGTAACTGTTCTACAGGAGACTACTTGACTCCTTCCAGGATTTCAGAGCTGCGGTTAGTCCCCCATTCACTACTACAAGGCCCAAAAACRTTAATAATGAAACAGACTCTTTAAACATAAGCTGCATTTGAGAAGAATGATTCTGAAGATTCCCATTCCTTGGTTTTGTTATATGTGTCATTTTGATCTTGCAGCAAACATAGGAAAGATTTTTCCTCTTATTGTTACTTCTAGGTCAAGTACCTATCAAAAGCCATGGCCTATTGTAAGTTTTACTGTACACCACCAATTCATTCAGATGCTATATAAYGCATGAGATAGATAGACCAAATTTCAACTTTGATTAGGCAATTGCAACTTTTGTCAACTCAAACAAAAAACCAAAAAAAAACAAACAAAAAAACCCCAAAACACTGCAGGTGTTTTGAAAACAGAGCACAGCCATCATTCATCTTTTGAGTTCTGGCATTAGATATTTCCCTGCCTTTTCTCTTCTACTTAAAATGAAAGGGGGGAAATATGGATGGATTTTACAAAAATCTTGGAGGATACCCAAGTCATTTGTGAAAATGAGGTTATATAAAATCAGAGGATATAAGCTTCTCTGTACTGAGCACGAGGATGTGAAGACAAGTTGTATTTAAACAGAACTGAATAAAAGAGGAGTGTGAAATCCTGGTCATATTCAGACCCAGTGCCAAAACTCTTTTTGGCTTCCTTTCTGACACGGTCCCACCTGGTGTTTGTAAAATTGTCATTCCTTTGCACTTCATAATAATACCATTTTACTTTTTCAAAGATTGTATTTTTCATCGTATTGAATTTTTTCTTATATTTTAGTACGCATATAGAAGCATGTATCTATTTAGGTATTTGTATAAACTCAGACATACTTCATACACATACTGCATTTGTTGAATACATGCTACATATATTGAAGAACACTCTAGGCCATTTTGACCCTATTTTATGCCAAGGTAAGTCCAAAGTAATCATGTTGGTGTCAGCTATTTTGTTGCTTACGTTTGAAGTCCCCTGGCTGACCGGCGTCATGCAGAGCAATGCGCAGAATCAGACAACGTGGCTGCAACRCGTGGCAGCAAGATTCACACATTTGCCCCACAGTGTCTCACAGCGGAGGCTCAGCCGGGCAGAGCAAGTGGCATGTGAGGGCTTTAAGTGTAGAGTTAGTGTCTGGGACATCAGGATGTCACTGGTCAGCGCCATGTGCTGAATTGCATTAGTCTGTTTAGTTACCTAATTTCACCAGAAAATCGTGTACTGKTTTTGTTCTCTGATGCCTTGTGCCCTTTTTGGCATTAATTCTGTCCAGGGTACCTTGCAGGTTTCTCTACATATACTGAACTTTATTTTAAAGAGGCTTTTATGTGCTGTAGATTTCTCTATACTTARTTCAGACCTCCTCCCAACTTATTATGTGTACATTTAATTTACTTTCAAACCTAATTCGGGCTTCTCTCAGCTTTTAAGAGACTAACTGTGCAACCTTAATAACCTCCAAATGTATTTTTCGTTATTTATTTTTTCATGCTTTTCAAAAGGATATGGAAGAAAATGCAACAAGAAACAAGATGCTTCACTCTGCTTGGATTTTAAATGATCTTGCTTGCAGAAAAAAATAAACAAAGCACCCAAATTCCATAATCTAGGGCTACTTGACTAGACATGACCAGATTATTTTAGTTCCATGGTATTCAAATTGACAACTAACCAAAGACAACATTAATTTATCACACGTATCTACTTTTACTCGATCCCTTGTAACTTACTCTAGGTCTAGGTTTTTCAACACACATTCTAATTAACTGAACAGAAAACATCTGGCAACTTTAATGTAGTGAAAAAGATGCCAATGACAACTTTTAAAATGTAAATTGTATTGCTATTTTGGGTGTCTGACCACAAATCTTTTATAAGACACATTTACTAATGGAACAAAAGAACATGCACTGATGAGATAAAAGGATTAAGCTGTTGGATACTACATATTTTATCAGAACAGCTGCATTCATCCAAGGTGTAATTTCCTGTCTCCAAGAACATCAAGACACATGCATATTGTCCTGCATCAGCAAGAGATTCAGTTGTAGATCAAGGGAAGCGATTAGTCCCCTTTACTGGACACTAGTAAGACTGCATCTGAAATACTCTATCCAGTTTTGAGCCCCCAGTAAAAGAAGGATCTTGGTAAACTTGAGCAAGCTCAGCAGAGGATCACTGAGATGGTCAGGCACTGGAGGACTTGCCCATGAGGAGAGGCAGAGGGAACCGGGCTTCTTTAGCTTGAAGTAAAGACAGCTCTGTGGGGAGATAACAGCAGCCTGCCAGTACTTACAAGGAGGTTACTGAGAGGGTAGAGCCAGACCTTCACAGCAGTGCACGGCAGGAGGACAAGAGACAACGATCATGCACTGAAATGGAGASGTATAGATATACAGGGGAAAAAAATCACTGTGGGGATAATTAGACTTTGGAACAGACTGTCCAGAGGGATTGTGGAATCTCTGTTGCTGGAGGTCTTCAAGACCCAACTGGACAAAGCCACCAGCAGCTTAGGCTGAATTGAGTGTTGACCCTGCTTTCAGCAGGAGGCTGGACTACAGACCTCCCAAAATCCCTTCCAGCCTGAGTAATCTGTGATTCTGTACAACTCCCAAATTCTACTAGATGGAACATTTCAATGAAATTTCATATAAAAGCATTTGAAAACACATTTGAAAACAGTTTTAACTTTTCTGGGGAAGTATATATTACTTTCTTGCTTAAGAAAACTAGCAAGATAAATTAGAATGTTTTCATAGGCATAATAAAAGAAGAGGTAAGTCCTGACCTTCTTCACTCATCCCCACCACAAAAATGAAAATGATAATGTTATGATAAAAATCAAATGAGAACACCAAAACAAATCATCTTTATTTCTTATAGAAAACATTTTCACAGTTATAGTACAGGACAGAGAGGCTCAGACAACCCATTTCCTTCTCAGTATGCAAAAAACTTTGGAACAGAACACCAAATCTAGCCATTCCCACACATTACATGCCACAAAAATACTGCTCAATACCCTGTAGCAAATTTAAAATCTTTCCCACAGAAGCCAAGTGCCATAAAATCCTCTAATGTTTCATAAGAAGAGCATGAGAGAGGTTTATCAGTATTTTAGGTCATTACAATAACAAGGAATCTCTTCAGTGAAGATGCCCACTTGTGTTAAGGAGAGGACAATAGCCTATGCTACAAAAGAAGGAGAAAAAATATCCCTGCCAATCTAATATAACAGAAAATGCCTTTCTTACCCCAAATTTGGCAAGTGCTTTAACTTTAACATATAAGTAAAATGCACTAACCAAACACTGGGAATATCAATGCATTCTTCCCTACACTCTGTCTCTAGTCTGGGCCAATTTCTGATCCTTCAAAGACAGAGAGAAAAATTCCAGAGCCAAATTATACCTCAAGAGGTTAAAATAAATTCAGTCTTGGCAGGAGGGCCAAAGCTTTGGCCTTGAAGCTTGGGATTCAAACATTATCAATTTAGCACAATAAATAGGATCAACGAGGATTTGAAAATACCAACAAATAGGAAATCTACAGACTTTGCGAACTGTATCACTCACAGGCAACTCTCCTCTTGACCCCACCACAACCAATGTATTTCTAAATGTTTAACTCAGTGTTGTTCTCTCAACTTCAGAAAAACATGGGGCAAAAACCAAAAAGATGTTTTCATACAGTTTCACAACCAAACAGTGTGGTATAGCAGYTATATTAAATAACTAACAATTGCATATACATTTTTTGACAGCAAAGAAATGTCTTAGCTGCAAAATGCTCATTGAATATGGTTTCAGCTGAAGAATAAATAGAATACATAACTCTGAAACCTAAAATAATATAGTTTACTGAAGGGAAGGCAAATTTATTTCAGTCTTCCCAAAACAGAAACTAAAACAGCATCCATCACCATGTTGCCAGGATATCAGACATATAAATCTCACTGTTCTCTGCCTTAACAGTTTTCAGATATACTTAACTTCAGATATACTTAACAAATGTGTATATACACTCCCCACATCCCACCCCAAGTWCTGTAGTTTGATCCCAAGAGAAACAGAATGACCACAGCTTGGCCGCCTCTTAGGTTAAGGCCCTGAAAGGGTGGGAACGAAYAGAGACTTCATCCAGGAGTTTTGCCAAACTTTCTTAAGACGGGTATGCATATATCATAAATAAATATCAGTGAAAATCTAGACCAGAAAACAATTTGAGCAGCTCTAGGAAGTGCTTGAGAAATTCAGACTGCACAAGGTCAATGGCAAATCTCCCACTGACTTCAGTGTGTCCAAGATTTCCCTTCCGTTGATGTGCAAGGCACAAGTCACAACCAAACACCACCATCTGATTAGAGGAAAAGAGCTTTTTGACAGTGAATGTTGTGCTATCAACAGTGAAATAAGTCAGGATAGCTTCTTTTGCTTTCTAGAATACCAAAGATATCACGCAATTTCAGCCCTATATTAGCCTCTATGAACACAACATGCATGTAGAGCCTCACTGATGCAAAAGCTTTTTGAGGGGAGGTTGTAATGGCACCTGCAACCTCTACCTGCACACCTGGAAAACCAAAAAGGAACTAATGAGCATATTTTAGTACCTAAAGGAATAATTCACAGGCATCTTCTATGCAGCCGCGTGGATCGTTTCCAGCCATTTGTCCTCTACTATTCACAGCATAGCTTTCAGACCTGATTCTACTCTTGACATCACCAGGCTCATTCCATTTTCAGAAAGGCCAATTGGCCCAAATCTTATTTTTTATCTCATGCTTTAGTCTTTTCCATAATCATTACCCTGGGTCAAATCCTGGAACACAGTCTACTCAAGACAGTCATGCTAAAGTGAAAAGTGTTACCTGCAGACTGGCCCACTACCTCTTAGATCTTGTACCATGATATTTTTTTCTAATCCCACCACCATGGTTCCTCCTGGCATGAAAATTATAACAAGCAATCTAGCAGCAGTGTATTCATTCTTCCTTCTGTGGAGTACTATTAATACATCTTTGTGCTCCTAAGCAAGGAAAGGAGAGTATGTTTAATTTTAGTGTAAAAAGTGATAAAATAATTGCTTGTCCTTTTTATATGAGCTGAGAGCTTCAGTATTTCAAAAGAAGTAGGTCTTCAGATCTGAAGTTGGTAACATTGTGGTCAGCTTTCTGCTGCAAGGGAAACCTAAGGCCTTGCCACCAAGAATGCCATCTCCCAAATGTACTCCCACCAAGGYACGGTTAGCTCTTTTGACCCGAGTGCGACTCTTCCAGTAGGCTGCGAAGAGGAAGAGCGTGTCTTGGTGAGGACCCAGTCCACCCAGTCCAGGTAGTTTGAAAGTGAAGGTGAGGGCAGCAGGATGGGGCGAAGCGAATAGCAAGTGGCTTGTGGAGTGCAGCTTCTGACACTGGGCTGAAAGGACATTTCTGACAGTCTGAATTTTCATGGATAAACATATGAAGGTTTTAAATAYACGGACAACAGATTCAAATTCTAGGGATCCCTGGCCAGCTAGGAATGGATACGTATCTATACCAATGCTTCTATCGTAAATCTTTCATTTTAAATTAATTAATCAGGAAGGTGTTTAAGATTGATTACTCACGAAGGTGTAACTTGTATGTCATGTAAGTGATTTTTGCTAGTGTTAAATCACTGTACTACTGGCAACAAGTGTCCCCATGTTTGAGGTGGGGATTTTTTGCATTATTTTATCTTTCAGAAATATTTTCCTAACAATCTATCCTTCATTAGAGTATATGCATCTTTGGAATATATAGATATTCATGTCAKATTGTACTGAACATTATTGTAATAACGTGATAGCTTAAAGGATATACTGTAAATCAAAGTAAATTTTTTTTTCTGCTGCTACAGAAAATCCCCAGTGGTATAATTTTCCATACACTAGCAGTGCATTATAAATCAATACTGAGACAGTCTCTTAAAATAAGCATATGCTACCACTGATTATTTGTATCAAGTCACACAATATTTTCAGTTTAATTTGTTGCCTAACTACTAACACACCTGGGTAATACTGTTTCTAGGCAACAGCATATAAGCACAACAAGAATAAAGCAATGGAATTTTCAATGCAGGGTTTAATAGAAGTGTTCTGAGAAAAGGAGGGAAATGGGGAATATAAAAATATTCAAACCACAGAACTGAAGGTATTAATAGAACTTAATCCCAGAAAGGATAAATCCTCAGGAAAAAAAAAAAAGAGAGAGAGAGAGAGAGAAAATAAAATCAATTATGAGAACATTACAAATAAAAATATCTAATAGAAGATAGTCTGTTTCCAAGAAGATAGTCTGTTTCCATTAAAGAATATAAATATGTAAAGAGAGACTTATCATCTTAGAAATCTACCAAGATTACCAGTATAAAACAGCATTAACTCAGGACTGTTCACGTGAACTCTTTCCGGCGGGCTTCGAGAGCAGTCGTAAGTGCCTGGGCAATTGCTGTGTTTTGGGGCTGCTAAACTGAGTCAGGACCTGCTGAACAGGGCCTAGGAGCCCTGTGAGGCCAAGGAGAATTTTGGCCTCTAATAGATGTCCTGAAAACTACGCATATCCAAGGAGACACTGAGAATARGCAGGTTAAACTTCTTTCCCACTCCATCTGCTATGATTTGGGGAAAACTTGAAACGTAAGTTTCCAAATAAATGAGGGAAGAGGTGGAGGATGATATTCCTGTGTTAAGAGCAATCTGGCTTATGGAAAGTAAACTGGCTACCTCCTGGAACAGCCCTGTTTGCTCAAAGGGATGGCCAGGTTTAAAGACCATGTAGTTAGGCTTGGATTTAGATAAGCATCCTAAAACAGCTGCAGGAAAAGAGGAGAAAGGAGGAGAAAAGAAAAACACAAGACACCCTTCCTATGTGTTAAAATTCCTCTTAGGAACCTTGCAGGGAGGTGAGGGTGTATGAAGACTGGGTTTCTGGGAGAAATCAGTGTCATTCCTGTGCACAAAATTCACATTCTGACATAGTTGTTCTAATACTTCCATATCCTCTTCTAAGATCAAAAATTGGCATAGGGAACCCAATTCTGGCATCCTACGGTATAACTCCCATTACATTTACTTTTAGGCAAATCTGTGATGTGGTTTAGAGAATACTTTCAAGTCTAGATCAAGTGTTCCTGGATCATAACTGAATTTATTCCAGTAGTAGCCACACCACAGTCTGAGGTSCAAGATGCATCAAGAAACATCTCACGTCATGAAAGTCAATTTCTGCCTCTTTGCAATGCTGGTGGTTAGTCCTACCAGGCAAGGAATGAAACAGCACGTATGTTCCCACAGCGCAGGATACCTGGCAGCARTGCCTTCGGAGGGGGAGAGGTTGTGGGGGGCTTTGGGCAGATCGGCCGGGAGGCCCCGTGGGAGCTGTGAGTGATGCTGCAGAAAGGGGGCTACGCCACCGTGCAACGGAAGATGGGTGAGAAGTGTGAGGATGGCAGTGACGGGGATAGTTAGGGCCTGCAGTACTAAGAAGAAGTTGGGTGAAGTTGCCACACTGAAGGAMCGGGATAGTATATGCGACTCGTACGCTGCTGTGGAGAAGCAGGGTGTTTGAAAGGGAAAGGGAGCAAAATACAGGGCAGGTGGCTATATATAGGGCACTGGGTATGGTGATCTAGCTGTCAGTGGATCGAGACGCGGGACACAACGTAAGGCTGCGTCCTTCCAGGTGCACGTGGGAGGGGAACAGGAGGGGTACTACCGGCTTTTGAGGCCTTCACATGAAGAAAACATGAAGAAAAATGTGTTTTGACTCCTGAGTGAAAATGTTAATTCACTGCCACATTCATCACCAGAAGAATGTTAAAGGACCAACATTCGTTATGTCAACATGTTGTGGTACAGGAACACCAGTGGACTCATTACACATTTTACATGAACATTCGCATGTCTTTTTCATTTCCCATTCATATTATTTTGATGTACTRTGGGTTAAATACATAAATTTACAGGAAGCAAGAGAAAGTCTATCCCCAGAAGTCCAGATACTGCATTGTATTTCCAGACAATGATAATAATATTGAAGTGTAAGAGTTGCTACCATTAAAATACAGAATTATTGTAAAAGCTGTTTTAACTTCCCAGCGATAAAAGGTAAAATATTCTAAGATGAATTATCTTATTAATAGTCCTAGTGAGGTGTTTTTTGTATTTTGGAAGAGATTTCTATAGAGTACTTACCGGAAGACTCAAAAATTCATTAAAGTAGTCTACAAGCATATCATCTGTGGCTAAGTAGTCTTCCTATGGAGACACAAAACCATAAGGCAAGGCTTACACTAATCTGTGTTAACATGTTTTGAATACAATATCTTCTGAAAGAATGATTTTCCCATAAGGTAAGGCATGTAAACTTTTGCAAAAAATGTATTTTCACTTTTGAGAATATGATCATTGCCCTTTTTTATTTTCTCGCCATTGCACAGCAGATTCTAAGCAACGTAAAAAACACACATGAAGGCAGATCCTTTGCCAAGAAATGTAGAGATAAAGCCTTCATAAACCARACAGCTTCTAAATGCTGTAAATCTGCACATTTACTTTTGAAAAAAATGTGCACAAGCAAATAGTTTAGAGATTCCCCAAATTATAACTTTCTCTCATCTGGGAACGAGGGGCATATAAGAGTTCACCAGAGCCTGCTTCTGCTCCAGTACTGCTGCTTGGGGAGGTTTGGGGGAATATTTGGGAAACAAAAGGGAGTTCACCAGTCTACAGTTTAGCTCACCGAGCAAACAGTATATGCCATACTTGGAGTCTCACAGAGCTGGGAGGTGTCCAGTTCACTTCATCAGAAGTCAATACTGCATTTGCAGTTTTTTGTGACTTTTTGACCCCCACATTTTGAATACCACACACAAGACTCAAAAATTATGAGTAAAGTACAGATGGATTTTTTTTTTTTTTGCTCTTGACAAATCAATAAATATGGAACCCCATTTTACTTCTACTGCCCACAATACCAACCCCTGCATTCCAGCTCAGCAGCAGGCAGAAGTAAAATGTTAGTTCTTTGGCCTTTATAGATCTGTCATCAGCAGGATGGAGAGCTCTGAATGGCTTTAATAGCAGAATATTCTGAAACTAGAACCGTTTCTGTCTTGTAGAACAAGCACAATGCACCTAAGTCAATTCTGTTTACTGATACCTGCAAAGTGTTACATCACAAATCTTTTTTTCTCTCTCAAGTTCATAGGATTCAAATGTGCAAGTGAGGAATAGTGCTTAAAAAGATGTAAGGGTGTAAAAGGGTAACCACTTGTAGGCAGGCAATATTTTGATCTGTTCTCCACAGTGTCTAAACTAATTTAAACTAAGACCCAGCTTGTAGGCAGGTAGGGAAGAAACTGTGATCTACTGAACAGCAGGCCAGAACCAGCCCTCGTGGTTTTTGTCCAGYCTTAGGCTGCTCACATTTATTTCTCAGCACTTGTGGTTACTGCTGAGATAYGGGACAGGCAGGTTAGTCAGGCTCTTTCCTAGAAAGAGCTGACATCRCTCAAAGCAAGCTCAAGACATCTCTGCATTGCAAAGTTCACGCTTTATTTGAGTATCAGGCCCAGGGTCCAGCATGGCTGTAGCACTACAGACCTGAAGATGTTAGGGTACAGCTTAAATAGGAGAATTTACCAGAGTCTCTAATCTGAAGCATTCTGATGTCAGCAGGGAATTCTCCCCCTAACATCTCTGGGCAATCAATCAGATCCAGAGATCTCAAATCAGCAAATGTTAATGCAATTAAAAAAATCTAGCTAGAAACAAGCTACAGTCTGCTTTACATTTGTTCTAGGTAACACACAATTAGATCTGAAACTGATAAAGGTGAATCTGAAGATGGTTAGATATGACCTTTAGGGGAGACCTGGCAAATAACTAGTTCAGTTTGTTAGAGCGTGATGTTAATAATGCCAAGGTCACGGGTTCGATCCCTGTATGGGCCACTCATTTGAGGGTTGGACTAGATGATCTCCAGAGGTCGCTTCCAGTTGTACGATCTCTACCATATATATAGTGTGTAAATATTTTATTGGTTCAAATGACTTATTTAAAACAAATTATTTATTAATGTCAAAAGTATAAGCTGTTTAAGAATGTTTAAGGTAATGTGGTTTTAATTTGCCAAGGATATAATTCTCTTTAGTCCCATGTAACAGCAAGAAATATAAACACACTGGATCATTAATCAATGCAAAGATCATGATCTTGTTCATGCAAGTTTTGCTACTTACTGCATTGCAGGAAGATATACAGAATATCTTCCTTGGGTTCTCTTTTTTTTGTGTGTGTGTGTGTGTGTGGTCTTTCTTATTTTCATTTTAAAAGCATAGTTACACTTTCATAGTTACACTTTTGCCCATTATATGTTATAGAGTTTCATATACAATACTATAGCCTAGATTTATGTGGTAGGAAGTATTTTATTTTAATCCTTCTCATGCTATCTTTTCTGCTGCACAGTCCAAACTACGACTAGAAAAAGCTGTCTTACAATTGCAAATGGAGGACAAAATGCACTAAAAATAGACCAAAAACTACAGCCTTCATGACTTAGCAGCTGGGAGGTTTGCCTTCATGCAATTTATATACAAACAGGTACATCTTGGGTCTGATTTCTATCAGTCTTCAAACATTGAAAGGATTTTATAAATCACTTTATCAAGGATATATTGTAAAATTCTTTCTGAGATATTTTGTGGGAACAACTCTAATGACACTCTGTCTGTAATATTTGATAGCTCTCTGTATTACTGCCATCAGGGAACCAGCCCAGAAACACAGAGATATTATTAGACACCCAAGGAGAAACTGAACATGGGAAATAAGTAGTGGGACAGTCCTGAGAGGTTTGCATTTTACTTTACAGCATCCACCAAATGATAAATACATGCTCAAAAAACACATAATAAACTGTGTCTTTAAATATCTAAGTTAAAGATAATATAAATCTCTGATCCTACAAGAAAGTCTGACAGCTTCATAACCATGAGCAAAATTCATCTAGAGTCAAACATGCCTAGTCACAATAAGTAGCCTGCAGGATTAGGTTTAATGTAATGTAAATATGCAGTTAAGAAATGCTATGAGTATGTTCTCATGTACGTATTTCTATATGCTAAATATCTACTGTATATATTGTTTATCTCTACCTGAACTCAGTGTAGATTCTGTTTGTGATTTATAATATGTTAGCATATAGAGGCCCCCAAAAGGAATTGCAATGCATTTATACTTTAAGATATGCAGCTACAAAGGTGTCCAAAATTCCAAAATAGGAAAGAGTCAATCATTGCTGCAAGATTTAAAGTGTCATTTGATATGAAGTAAAAGGTACATATATCTACTTTTCAAATGAGAAGGCAAACTTCAGGGAGATCCCACTGTGAGTTACGAGCACAGGTAAAGTAAGGAGAATCTTGTGAAACCTGTTGTGTTGAACCTTCCAGGAACTGTTTCCTTCCTTTATCCTATTTTTTTTTCTATTTCTCTCCTTAGTCTCCATAGTTTCCCATTTCTTTTCTTTTTCTAACTGCAGTGTTTGTCTGAGAATATCGTAACAAATTGTTCAGTCACTCCACGCTTAGAGAGCGAGATGAAATGAGAAACAACAGCTTCCAGTGACTTGTTTTACTTTTTTGCTCTACAATTGCATGACAAAATGAATGACCAAGCCTTATAAAGCATACTTACAAACACATCCTCAGTAATACATGGAGGCTCTGAAACATAAAAATGACACGTTGTGTGTTATTCAAGCAATACAATTAAACTTGTTAAACTATGATTACTGAACAGAAACAAAATAAGTAATGAGGCATGACAATGTTCTTGGATAGTCTGAAATAAAATAGCTTAGTCTGAGGAAATAAAATAAACTCTAGTATGCCATAATGTTGACCTGTGCATAAAAAGATCAGAAAAATACAAGAYTGGTTTCAGTATCGTAAAAGTGTTATTTAACTAGATTATTTCATTTACATTCATATACGCATCAGTTAATTTTTGTCAGCTTTCCTTTGCAAAATGAAGGACTAGAGGCTTGCTGGTTTTAATGAAAATATAGATTAGTATGATACTTCAGGAGCCGTGAACAGCAAATACTGTGAATCACATGATAAAACTCCATGAAATGTAATTGGAGGTGTTCCCAAATAACCAAATCTCACTCCAGAAAAAAAAAAAGATCCTCTCTTTTGGGATGCCTCTGAAGGGAGCAAAGTTCTCTCTTCTCCCCGGTGTATTTTTGCTAGGCAAGCTTCAGCCCAACGGTTTGACGTCTTCCTCCTTCACCTCAGTGTCTCTGCGCCCCGAGACGACCGCTGCGAGGGTCAGAGCCCCTGGCACTGGCTCGGCCCCCTTCCCAGCCCGGAGAGCAGTACTCACCGGTGGTAAGCCTCTTCGGCCGCATGCTGCATCTGCACGTACGAGGTCTGCCGCCTGCCCCCGCAAGCTTATAGCCTCATTCTCCAAGGAAAAATCCTCCACTGAGGACCAGAAATTTAAGTTGCAGGATTCCTGGGCCTGGCTGCGGACTCTCGGCCTGAAATAAGGCGGCCCGTCTCTCCCGCGTGGCTCACAGCAAGCCTGGGTTGCTATGGCACTGCAAACAACGCAGGGCACCAACAGGGCTTGTCCGAGCCATAAACAAATCCTTCTTCCGTTACTGATGCGAAGCTGCCTGAAGCAGACTCGCAGATCAGGCGCACKGACGCTACGGTCACAGAAGAGATGTCTGTGACCTGGGAATTTGAGGGGGTTTGCTAAGGTGAAATAAGCAGCAAGAAAGGAGACTGAACGCTCTTCTCTCAACCAGCCTAAGCAGCTGTTAGCCCAAAACAGTGTCGTTCTTTCCTCCAAAGTAGCTAAGCCCTTCAGCCACACAGAATTTTGCTTTAAAAACCTCGGATCAAGTGACTAATGACCAATGGATCTGTACCACGCATCAAATAATTCTGTGAGCGGACCGTGAGGCTTGGTCCCAGGAGACGCAGCAAGTCCCAGCTACGCTGGGAAATTCCCGCGACAGCCTAGAGAGGGGAAGGAGCTTTGCACGGCCCGAGCAGAGATGATACTTGGGCTGTTTCCTAGCAGGCACAAAYGTCTCCATTGTGAGGCCCCAGCAACGCAGGCTACGTGGTGACGGCCTGGTGACAGCCGTGCCCGGGGGCTCCTTCCGCTCCCCGCTGCTGCCAGAGCCGAGTGAGCAGAAACCCAAAGGCTTTCCGTCGGTTAGGGAAAGGGTTACAGACAGCTTGCACGGATGGAGAAAGGATACCAAGAGGAGCAGAAGACGACCTTCTCCCCGAATGTCAGCATCTCCCTGGGCTGGGGAGGCCACCCTCGGACAAAAAGAGAGAACCATCTTTTTCGTGTTTAGCTAAAGCTGTGTCCAAAGAAGGGATTCAGGCTCCCCAAGAGGATTTTGGTGGGTTTTTGGTGTTCCACGATTCAGATTGAAAACTTACTACTTAGTGGGCATCTGATCCTAGAACTGCTTAAATCATTTAGCTACTTTCAGGCTTTTTGAGCATCAAAGTTCCCTCAGAGGTTCTATTTCTGCATATTTCCAGAACTGCACTGATTTCGGCAGTTTGGCATAAATCTCACCAAGATCAAAAGCTGTACAAGATGCCATGTATGCAAGTTATGCAAAGGGCTGTTTGAGAGGCCTGATCAGTACTGCGGAACAGCTGTACTACAGAAGTACCCAAAATGATGCAAGAGCTCTCCATTCCCAGAAAAGTATACAGAAAACTAAACCCATTTCATACAATACAGAACTATATAGTATCTCCATCCATATTCTTCAGCTTTGAAAAAAAGGATAATTTTAATTCATGTGTGCCATTGGTGGAGTCTATGATCAGCTAAAACCCGAACAAATTCACGTGCTCAGGGACTACAACATAGAGTCCAGCAGCGGAAGACTATTAAAAAACAAGCAAACAGAAGATTAGATATCAGAGCATCAGAAGAAAGGTTTATTTGCCAAAAAATATGGTATTTTGTACCCTTTGTTCCAAATGCGCATTCCCACCCATGGGGGTGCCCACTCAAGTACCAGAATCACTACTCTAATTACCAGATACCAGAATTACCTCTAATTATCTTGGCAGAATATTTATAGCTGTCAGGTTAGCTTTTTTTTTTTTTCGCTCTCCATTTAAGGGAAGAACAGCATCTCCAAAGACCTAAGAGATACACTGAGTGAGCCAAGATACACATTTCAATCAAGAGTTTCATATACCTTAAAAGCATATTCAACAGGAGCAAAGAACAAAACACAAAGTTTCAGACTCACAAAGTTAAGTGAACTATAGACAATATAATTATCATGGACATAATTCCAATGAAAAATTGGTTAATCCCTTGTAAGTGAAGCTCTCCATGTAGTTTCTATTATAGAAGACAAAGCATAAGTTAACAATGATCAACATACATTTGAATGCATCATTACTGCATTGTATCAGGATATGTTCTATTGGGATTATGAAATATTTCGAATAAGTATATCTGTTATACATATGTGTGTATGTGTATATATATATTTTTATATGTATATAAATATATACATATGCGCACACACATAAAAAAAAATATGTATAACAAAATAATCCATAAAATGTAAAGGGAAAGTTTCTGAACAGGTAGCAGAATTGTACTGCATTGTATTTATTCATGTTAGCCTTGTAATAAAACTACTTAATATACTTGTGTCTTGCCAATTAATACTTAGAGGAGTGTTCCAGTGTTTTCCTCCTATTCCTTTTTTCTTTGTAGTGTAGGTTTAGATATAATCTTTGGTGTATAGCTAGTATTTTCCTAAACTTCCCTAGTTGCTTATAATACTTGAAGAACAAACAACAACAGAAACATGACAAATGCACCTATTTAAAAATAAAAAGTGGAAGCTACAAGTCAGCTTAGATACAAGTGAAGTTTGGATCAGATGAGGAAATGAGTCAATAAGAAAATAGAATTCTTTTTGCTCTCCTCCTGGTACATTTTGGCATTCTGTAGTGTGCTTCAAAATTTTGGGGTGAATCTCATTAGGAAGTATGCACTGTACTCTCTCATGAGCAATATATTAGGGGTTGCTACTGTCATTTCTCTCTATCTTAATTATCAATACACATTTAGATTGAATATTTCTTGTGTGCGTTTGYACACCTTTCACTCCTATTTTTCTGTTACCAGTTTAAATTGCCAGCTCCAGTTGGTGGAGATGAGCTAAAGGATAGCTCATTCTCCTCACATTTTTCTCTTTCCATATTCTTCTCATTTTTATTTTGATTATCACCATTGTTAACAGAACTGAAAATGTAGCAGAATATTTGACAAGTATAGTTGAAGCTATGATCACACCCCAAAGAGGATCAGATCCCACAGAAAAGATGAATGGCAGGACAGGAGGGAGAACAGGTTCAGCAGAGAGGAGAACGTAAATAGACTACAAGTAGATTTTAAGTTACTAGCATTTTCAGAAAGGGGGTGTCTAGCAGAAGCTCACAGAAGTCTAACACAAGAAGAGATCTGCAAGAGAAGAATAATAAGGGCATAACAAAGTTGTTCCTTATCTGCGCGGGCATCTCCCTCCTCTGTTCATTACTGAAGGATCATTTGAGAAGGTGAATTTTACTTGTGATTTTCATCTTGTTGACTCTTCTTTCTCTACTTTTCAAAAACTTAAAAAGTACTATTAGACACTCAAACATTTACCAGGAAGAGTGTTTCAAAATACCATCCAGGCAAATTGGATCAAAACTGCTAAAAATACTGCACTCAGACATGCTGATAGGATATGCCAGCTTGCTGTGTGAACAAGTCTCCTCCTTATGGCTTGCTCAAGTGAAGGAAAAAAAATAAAAAAAACCAAACTCACATCCACATTGCTTCATTAAATCTAAACATATGCCTGTGCTTTTTGGTGCAAAGATRTGTTTGATTCCTGGCAATGATCATGGTGAAATCATGAACATCCCTATAATTAATTACTTATTCAAAAAGTAGCAATTTCTAGGGACTTTTTTAAAGGCACCATAAGAAGCTTATAAGGCAGAAAGGCATCCAGAATGATTTCCAAAGGCAACTACAACCTAATTCCCATCGCTCTCCTTCTCTGGAGGTATTCAAGGCCCGCCTGGATGCAACCCTGTCTAACATGCTCTAGGTGACCCTGCTGAGCAGGGAGGTTGGACTAGATGATCTCCAGAGGTCCCTTCCAACCTTACTGATTCTATGATTCTATGATCTCRAAAGAAATTCTGTATCTCAGATTTGGTGTCCATATATACCAAAAACCTTTGAAAATATCTGCCTCTAGTTAAATGTGAAGAAATATTCTTTCTTTGGAGGATCACCCTATACATTTTATTTTTGATATCAGAAAGCACTGATCTCAACTGGAAAAGAGATGCTAGGAGACCTACTTAAATATTCACTACCAAACAGTTTGCCAAAACGGGAGTCAGATCCTGAGGAATACTGGTGGAAAAAGTATGGACTGATCCTCAGATAGATCATTAAATATTTTAAGTTATTCTGTTTGTTAGCAAAACTACAGAAAGTACCTACTGTGGTGGTATGGCCTCTGAGCGTTGGATTTTACAGTACCAGTACATAGCACAATTTAATACTGTTCAATCACAGTAGGATAAAATTAACGTAAACATCGGAAGAAGCAGTTGTAAATGATTCTGAAAGGAAATCAGAAAAGGATTATGAAAGGAAAGAAAACGTTTCTGAAAATAATCAAGAAAAAAATAAGTGCTTAAAAATAAGATAGGAAGTATTAGCTAGTAAAGGAAGAGGTGCAATACAACTTTGGTCTATTGACATTAGAAACCTTTCATTAGTGGATGAGACAGTGAGAGGGAAGGTGAGTTAAGGGAGCCTTGACCTGCACCCAGAAATTTATTTGGATAATCACTGGGAGAATACTCTCTCTTTTCTGTTTCATGTAGATAAACTGGAATCATGTTTTGTAACACAAACATTTTGGCCATATAGGTTTAAGCTTTACCTGTTCGCCACTGCTTCTTACTCTTAGTTGCATTAGTTCTTAGTTCATTGATCTTGGCTTAACAGGCATTCTAGTCAACTAAGGGGCAAACACAAAAGGCGCACGAAGAAGCCACAATGGATAGGAAATAAGGTACCCAACAACAAGCACTGAACGCGTGCCTGTCTTTCAAGTTTTGTTGTTACAGTCAAATGGATGTCAGCAATAGTTCCCAAGCCCCAGACTGCCTAGCTAAGAGGGAAATTATCCACATGGGAGTTTACCAACACACCCAGCCTGTGGATTCACATGTGCAGCCCTCCCACCTTCCTGTGTTCTAGTGCAGAGGTTGCTTTTATACCTATAATGAAGCACATTGAGCTGAAAGAATAAAATTCAGGAGGAAAGAAGAAAAGCTATGTCACGTGGATCAGCTTCCAGAACACAGCAGTGCCAACACAGTGGCTGTGAAGAACAATATAACTAATAGAGACTACTTAGGTGTTCAGTAATGCTTAAGAAATGCATATAAAAATCACACCCTTCTTATTTTAATAAAGTAGTCTAGTTTCCCAGCTAGTCTAGTTTCCTCTCCTGTACTCCTGAGATATCTGGTTAAAGAACACACTAAATTCCCAAATTCTCACCCCAGTTTTCATCTAACAAAAATGTTACTCTTCTGATCTTTGTTAAAGTCTCTTACATGCAACTATTTAGCCCCCTTCCCAATTTTGTTTAAAAATAAAAACTTAAATGCTACCCCTCTTGTTCACTAAAACCATCAGAACATCAATTAAATATGGACAACATGTGTACAACAGAATTTTTTTTCCAATGAACACTTTATGATAGTTTGAGGAGCCACTTGTAGATTACCCATCCTTAATAAAAGTATATTGAATTGTATTACCAAATGCATTTTCTGTATTTGGGAACTTTTTTTTTTTTTTTTTTTTATTAAGCTCAAGCTCAGAATCTGCAGGTCTTGAAACACCATCAAATCTCAGATATTTCAATTGTGACATTTCCGTGGAAAGGCTACATTTTACTACTAGGACTAGCGCCAAGATGGCACGAAGACTGCTGGATAATCAAAAGCCATGGCTGAGAGAGGAACTGAGCCAGCAGTGACTGTTCAGGCCAATCTCGCTAGGTTGCTGTAGGACCTGGCTGGGTGCCCTGCACAGCTTCGCCCTGCAAAGAGGGCCTGGAGAAGTAATATCATCTGAACTGCTTCCCAGGATGCCAGTCTTCTCTCAGCTATGTGAAGATTCTGGTATGCAGCTCTTGGGGGCAAGAATTACAGCCACCCTTGCTTTAAGCTATTCCAAACATTTTACGTTTGTAACATTGAGTTACTGTGTAAGGGTTAAGGCAAGAAGAAAAACAACTTAGAGCATTAAATAGTAGCTCTATTTTGTACAAAAATCTTTGGTGCCCCCTTGTGATAAAGCGTCAGCAGAATGTTTGCATTTGAAATCAAAGTCTGTTTTCAGTGGGGGGTAGGGAGGGAAGCAGTTTTACTCTTTAGATATGCTCACATTTAAGTTAATTAATTGAGTAAAGTTCCTGGCATTAATTTGTTTCCTTTTTCACCATTCCCTGTTGCATGACTGTCTCCCTAGATTATTCTACGATGATTGAACTCTAAGGAAAGGAATCCAGAACAGGAATTTTAGCAATGCGCTGCTGAGTATTTCTGCCTGGAACAACAAGCAGGACCCATAGCTTGCCCTTCCAAAGCTATGCTCATTCTCACTGCCCTTGTTTGGGCTAGAGTCTTCAATTCATTCTTGAGAAAAAAGATTTCAACAGCAAGGCTARGAAATAACTGCATCACATCATAGTTTTTGTTCTCCATAACAGAGTGCAGACCAGGAAAAGGAAGAAGGCAAATTGAATCTGAATTTTCCTTGTTTTATGGGAGTGCTTTTAATGTGTGCAGAATTTTTCCAAAGACAGGAAGATGTTCTCAATAACCAGRAAAAAAAAAGAAAAAAAATATCTCTGCTTGAATTAATAGCAACATCTTTGCTTTGCTTTTAATCTGTATGGTATATAATCTACTAAAACATACAGCAGGAACATGCACTGGATTCATTCCAGARGAAAACCTCACATATAGATCATTGAGATCCAGCAATAAGCAAAGTGTTGAGCTAATTAGTCCTGTCAAAGTGAAGCATTTCTAGGAGACACGTTCTTCAGGCTGAATAATGYTATGCACATTTCAGTACTTAGGGAACTTTAACAGGTATTAAGTGAATACGAGTTGGGAGGCCCCCATTTAGGCAATTGAAGCACTTTAGGATGCTGATTAGCATTTCTGTTAAAATGAAAACCCATTCACAAGTGTTGTTCAATTCTACATACACCTTGGATGCTCCAAACAATGACTTATAGAAAGTTTAATTATGGTTATCTAGGATACTATTCCTTCTCAGMTAGCTGTCCCTCTTCTGCCTGAAGTTTCTATACACCTCCATCACTTCAGCTATTTCTGGTCATGACACAGTATTTAAGCTTAAACAGAAACAGCTTATGGAAATATATTTTTCATAAGCTGATATACGTAATACAGGCCTGAAGAAAAGCACCTGAAATACAGGGGCACTTTCCACATTCCATTATTTGGAATTGGAAGGTGTCTACAGAATTAATACAAAACAGTTTAGCTAGTCTTGCACAATTGTTTTCAGAATTAGTTTTAGAACCTAGGGGAAAAAAAAAAAAAAAAGGTTTGTATGGGGGGCTTTAAATATGTGAACTCCAGTTTCTAATGTAGAGATCTGTTTACATGAAGCTTCTAGTATTCAACACCAATCTTTGGGTTCATTCGGAACTCTATGCCATCTGTATTTTAAGTTGAATAATTGGTTTCTTTACTACTCATCCATTAGCACCCAACTCAATAAAGCCTTGCAATCAATGCTTCTTGCAAGTCTGGGCAGGTTCTAGCACTGTACAGAGGGCTGCCAAAGTTAAGAGGGGAAAAATATGAAGTAGTCTTAATAAAAAGATTTAATACAACTAACCAAAGCTTAAAAAGTCACATAATATAGAAAAACTTTCTTTGTTATAAACACAGCTCCCAGGGAGCAGACTTGGGGGGGGGGGGGAAGAGAATAATCTGGCATGTGATAGCACAATCTACTAGATAATTGGCATCAAAAAATCCTGTAAAACACTGATTACAGAATTTGCACCAAAAATAGAATTTTGATTTAGCTTGATAGAAAGAGAAGAAAGACTGCACAAATAGTTACAAGCTTGGATAATCTTATTTCTGCACCAGTTCTCCCACAGTTAGGTAAATTCTTCAATGATTTTAGCAATAAAACTCAGATTTTCATTGGTTTCTATCCTCTAGATCTTCCCAGATAAGAACACAAGCATTTATTACATCTACGGCCTATCCTATACTTTTATAACTAGTGGCTCCATTAAAGAAATCACACTGCAGTTTGAGTCATTTGATATTTGTTAATTGATTACCTCTAACCTCATGCAAAAGCAAACTAATGTTAACATGTCTGTAACAGGGAAACTGCAGTTTTACAGTGTGGCCAATCCAATCCAACTACAAGCAACTGCTGAAAACAGCAATGCTCCCAAACCCCAGCTGCATATTCCTGCTGCTTCCCTTGCGCTGTTACTACCGTTTGCTCTGACTTCATAGTTATCTGGTGTAGGGAATTAAAGCAGCACAAAATTAAGCCAGCAGGTTTGCTTATGATGAGGTCAGACAGGTGCCAGTACCAGAACAAATGAGTAGGTCAAAAACACAAAACTGAGAGCAGGACTACCGCATTCAATAACAGGCCCAAGTTATACTTGCTCAGTCATATTAGAAAACTATGACCTACTATGTACAAGACTGAATACATGAGAACACTGAACTGTTGAGCTAAAAACACAAAAAGTCCTCCTAGGGTTCATGAAAATCAGTCTCAASGATAATATASTAGTATTTTAATGATTTTGACAAGRCAATTGTTTAGTGAGGATGTCAGATACAGGAGGGTTTGTTTAATCACAGAAAACACTAGATCACTTCAAAACTGAGTTGAGGAAAGCAAAAAGCCTGAAGGTGAGTAGCACAAAGTGGTCTCGCCCTTCARGATCAGTAACAATTTATAGAAGAAACTGAGTTCTTATCTTTCCAAAATTTGAGATAAGCATGTGAAGGTACTACACCTAGTGACTAAACTGTAAATATGTACAGGCCATTTACGAGGCAAATGCTAATCTTACAATGTAGTAGTCAAAGTATTTCTAGTAGAGGAGGGAAAGCACTAATATTATTCAAGGTCCTGAGGAGGTTTTACCTGGAATACCTGCTGCATAGTTTCGGAGAAAAACACATTCAAATGCAAACAGTGGAGAGCCAGTAAGAGAGGCTGAATCTAAGAGAGGAAATCAAGTTCAGCTTGTTCCATCAATGAAATACAGGGTGAGAGAGTATTTACACCGCACAATCATAATTCTGGGAAAAAGCCTAAAGGTGAGAAGCAGTTGCATGGAAGAGAACTACCTAAATAGCAATACTGAAWAAAAGGTGACCAATTGTTTGAAATTTGCTGACCAGCAGAGCAATCTGGAACAGATTTCCAATGCAGAGGTAAAGAGAGGGGAATTCTATCCAGCTTTAAGACAAAGCTGGATGAGCTGTTTTAAGAGCTTGATRCTAGGCTCCATGAACCAGAAATTCTTTTCTAATCTGACATTCCTGTGCTTTCTTCATGTGCCTAAGAAAAGGCATTACTTCTTGTATCAGAATTAACCTTAATGGCCTGAACTGCCTGAAGGGCATTAGTGAATAGCAAATAATTGGATCAAATGTGGGTGAGCTCCTTAAGTAAGTTTAAGGAACAGAATTTGTTGTCATTTTAGATTGTTAATAAGAGAGCAGATACTAACAGTCTCCAAGCTGTAAATGATTTAAAACATTTAACTTTGCCTACCCCTCCAAGTTGTTCTCTACCTGTCACCAATGAAAGAGCCATCAGAACTCTGATTTCCCTCTAATTTCAATTTCCCTCTCACAGACCACTTGAGCTTTATGATTGCTGCTCCACAAAAACAGATTTATAAGGTATGATTCTTACAGCAAGGTCTATCAAGGTCTGACAAAGGTTATTTCTAAGAATTAATTTTAGAACTTAAACCCACAGTCCTGGCTCAAACCACAACTTTTGAAAATCTAAACACATCCCTTGGGCATCCTTTGTAGGTAATATTGATCCTCCCAACTGTAAGTCATGTCTGGCTGAGTGGGAAAGAATTGAAGTGTAAAACAGAATTGGAGATTGTAAAAATAAGTCTGTCAGTAGCAAATAAGTGCAGTATTTTCTTTAGTATTCATTTTAACCTCATTATTGCCATGTTCTGAAGTGAAAGACAAGTCACTCCTCCCTTCCCTCTTAATAGTGACAATTTATTATCACTGTTAAGAGAAATCTTAGAGCTTGAAAATAATCATAGGCAGAATATTTGAGAAAATTATTGACCTTTGCCATTATACTGCTTCTATCGCAGTRCTGCTCTTGCATCTTTCTTCTCCTTGCTGTCAGTTTAGCTACCTAGTCAAGTTACCCTAGCCTGAAGACTTTCATTTCTGTCAATAAAGAAAGAGCAGACATGTTGAAATCATTCATTCCCTTCACCCAAACCATTAGAGGCTATTGGATAGCATATTAATAGACTACAAACGTTGTTACAGTTGTTTGTTAGCCACATATTGAATGTATCAACATTTCTTTTCTTCCTGATGACAAGGTTGAAAGAAATTTTTATTAAAACACAGCTATATCTCAATCATTTTTGCAGAGCCATTGAAGTCAAACTGACTTCCTCAGTTTTTTTCCCCCTTCAGTGTATCAGTAGATGGCAGCAAARAACTTCTCACCAAACAGAGCGTAGCATTACATCTGTGATAGACTTATCTGAACAAGAAACATATGATTCAAGATTTTTGTGATATAAAGTCAGAAGAAAAGTTCCTAACATCCCAAAATAGGAAAATGTTTAAAAATGTGAAATGGAATTCAAATGATTTTTCTCTCAAGCTAGCTCCTTTTGGATGAACATTATAGGTGTCAAAGATATTACCCTTTAAAACAAGCAATTGCCACACCAAAACAGTTCCTCACTCATCTCCTCCTTGAATTATTCTGATTTAGCAAAAACAAACTCTTTAGATAAGTACACATCTCTCATACTAAAAATCAGAAATTTTTCTCAAAGTGAAAGGTTGTTTATCAGCAACTGACTTCAACTGAGTTGCCATATGGCTTCTCATTCAAGGGGGCRTCCATTTTGGAAATACTTGAAGAATTATTGCTCAAGTTTTCAACATATGAATTGCTCCCCAAGTCTTTCTGGACCAGACTGCARTCCTGCACATCAGAATTGTGAGCTAAATCATCTCATTATCTGTGGTGATTCTCCCATCAGTTTCAATCATGTGTTTAAAGCTGTCTTTTTCTTTGTATTAGAGACATAACAATGATATTTARCAAAGGTATAATGTAATGATGGCTATAGGAGTCTTAATGCTATGACATGCTGTACTTATGTGTTGCAGATACTAGCATCCCCTAAMACTAGTATCACTAATGGGATCCATATGAAGTTACTATCAAGTTATCAATTATACATATTCAGGCTTGAGTAATATACCTTTCTAACAGGGAATTTCCTCTTCATGATATCAGCTTATCCTGTAATAGAAACTATTAAACATCTCAAAAATGTACAGTTAGTTACTTTATACCTAAGAATGATAAAAGAAACAATCCAATGGTTCTTCAAACTACTAACTTTTAATACTTTGGATACTTGGAAAGTTCCAAAATATTAGAAAAATGCAAACATTAAATAGTTCTGCTGCTTTCCCTGTATAATGTCCTCTCTGTAGTGACTTGCCATTCTTCCCAAGCCTAAACTGTATATTCACATACCTCTAATCACTAGCTTACTCCAAAATACTTCCCCTCAACCATCCCCTCAGAGTGCATTCCATAAACACTCCTCTTTCAGCCTTCCAGATTAAGAGCTACCAGTCTAACTCTAGAGGGCAAAAAAAATAAAAAAAAATAAAAATAAAAAAAACCCACCTTAGAGTACAAATGAGTATGGAATAAAAAAAGTATTGATATTTTAGTTAATGCAATAAACATATCTAGCAGATATTTTAAGCTTTGAATTGATCCCTTCAATGGCATCATGTTGATTGATGAAGCTAACACATAACRCTAACACTTTTATGGCATCTTATTTACCACTTTTTTTCTATTTTAAACACAGCACAGTGCTAAATCTCATCTAGGAATGCACAAAGTAAATCATAAGATCAAGAATATCAAGCATAATACAAAAAACAGAGGGACAGTGGKGGGGGGACAGCTGGCTACAAACACGCTGCAAGATGCTTGTGACAATTCATTGGACGCTGAAATAGAAAAATCTCAGTTGGGGTAGTAAATTAACATTATATCTCCATATAGTAAGTACTGTGTAAAGTTATCTGTATTTCAAGCTGTTAACAATTGCTATAAGTTTTTTTTTTTTTTTTTTTTTTTTTTTTTTTTTAAGAGCATTTGGGTCTGAGAGATGGATTGTATTTTTTTCTGCAAGGCATCAGCCTACTTAGCACAAAATAAAAAAATAAAAAAGATCTTAAATCTAAAAATAAAGAAAGAATCATTTCTGGCAGTGGATAAGTTTTTAAATCTAGAAAAATATACAAAGATGATCCAATACCGGGGTGCTGAAGCAAAGTCAAACTAGGTATAAACCATAAGTTCAAAACAACAAGGGTACTGGAAGAGCTTGTTTAGAGATGTGGTRGGCTCTATATCACCTAACATTTTAAAATAAAGACAAGAAATCTTCTGGGAAAAARCACCCACACAGCATAAGAGAATATTAATCAAACATCAGTTTGATTTAGAAATTACTCCTGTATTGACTTGCATTATGTGGGCTAAGTGAAGAAAAGCAAATTATTCATTCTGATACTAAATTCAGACTCAGCTAATATATTGCTTTTGTGGTATCATCATTTACATAGGTAGCAGTATTTCCTTTGCATAGTTATTTTATGGCCTCCTGTAATATATTTTACTTTTATTGTAACTTAAAGCAAGCAATAAATAAATCCCATAGAAAAGTTTTTTTAAAAAGTTTCATTTTCTTTAATTTGTCATTAAGACAAGAATCACGTATTTAAACATCTGTAAGATGCTGTAAACTAGATATTGAAGACTACATTTAAGGTACTTTATTGAAAAATAAGATGTTAGTAAGTGCCTAGCTACACAACAGGTAAAACAAGACAGTTTTTTAAAACGTTCACTTTTTTCAAAATCATAAAAATACACTAAACTGATTAAGATATATACATAAGAAGTCATCATCTTGATAAGCCAGCAAAACCACATTGAATGAGACTTTCAAAGTGTGTATATTTAGGAAGAATATGAACAAGACTAAGAATTTACATTTCACTCATTTTTCCCTTCCTCTAAGGACTTGTATTTCTTACAAATTTAGAGTCTTTTTAAGTTTCTCTTGCTCTGGGCACTTCCTGGAGGAGCATCTTTTTTGTTCTGCCTTTTTGCAGATAAACTACTACAATCCTTTGAGCCATGGAAAGCATGCAGACATAAAATACAGAAGTCAAATGCGCAGGCCTCTCTGCTACATAATCCCCGTTTCTTTACCAATTGATACTTTGCAGGATATTGACATTTTGGACAGGGTTTTAAAGCCTCATCAGTGAACAGAGTTTTGGCAACCTGTAACAAAAAAAAAAAAAAAAAAAGGGAGAGAGGGAGGGAGAGAGAGAGAGAGGAAAAAGCCACTTAATTCTTGTGACTCAAATTCTTCTAAAATCTGAGAATGAAGTTTCTTAGCTGCTTACCTTTATATATTCTTCCTGTCTACTAATAGACCGGGGAACTGAGTTGCATCTCATGGGTGTTAGAAGTTCAGTGCAAGAAGGTGGGGTTTGTATTACAGGAGTTTTGGCAAGAGCTTGAACAGGCCTTAGGGCAGATCTGCTGAGAAGATTAAATCTTGTGGCAGCATCTTCAGCTTTCAAAAAATACCCCTGTTAAAAATGACAATTATAAGGGGAAAAAAGTTAAAGGAAACAGTTTTATTYAATTTGGGATTTGTAGCTGTTTCTTATTTTTTAAGGTTTCCCCTGTTCAATGGCAAGATATGAAAGCAAATCATATACAGTGCACGTTTTATCAAATATTTGTCTTAAATAAATGAACAAGAGAGGAACCATAAAAATAGTCCCATAAGCAGAGTAAACAAGCCAACTGCCTTTTAACACCTCTTTACTCCCTGCTGGTTGTCAGGTTTCTGAAGTAGGATATGATTAATAGTAAGCATTGAAAGAACAAACAAAAGTTTCGTCACAATTAAAACAAGGTTACACTAAAGTGTGTGGATGTACAGGGCTTAAGTTGTGAGGACTGACTAAAAATTATTCTACTATTGATAATATGCTTGCTCTTCTAAATACCTCTTTAAAAACATCTACATAACTTTTGATGTCCACAATTACAGATTGAAGAMGCTAAGCTGCAAACAATCCTGAAAATAATCAGCAAATAATCAAGTGTGAGTCCCATTGGATTGCAGTCTAAAGTAAAAATGGAAAATGAGGAAAAGCATGGCACATGAAGGCATAGAACAGAGTTTAAAATCCAAAGCTAGAATCAGTTCAGGAACTGATCCAAYAGAAAGCTCAAAAAATTTACATGGTTACAAGGTTATTCAAACTGTGCCCAGTTAAAAAGCAATAAAAACAGTCACATTAGAATGTTAAAGTTTTTAACATACTTGCATTAGAACTGTCATTATCAGCTTTCTGAGTTTCACGAGATATCTACTCTTTCATCTGGCCTATGTTCTTTCCCTCTTGAAAAATACTTTCTTTGAGAGAAACCTTACCCCAGCTTCTTCTTTGAGGTATTTCATGTATGACTTTCTCCTCCTATCTGCACTTTTGTCTTGTATGACAATTTCACGCCAGTTTTTGCTTACTTTCCAAATGCTGGAACAAATGAGTTAAAAAAAAAGTTATCTACTTTCACATTTTTTGCTGAAAGTGAAGTCATGATAATGAAATGACTTCAAGATTTTTGTATGATTACACACACTAATTTGGTCATTTTGCAGATGCTATATACTACAGGAGTTTACCATACTGTCACAAAACATAGATCAAGTACTCTTCCATACCATTGCATAGAATTACATACAAGACTCCTGCAKACAATTGCAATACAGGTAACAGCAYTTCTTCAGGTTACAAAAACAAGCAAGTTTCTTCCTCCTACATAAACTAGATTTATGAAAGAATGCAACTTTGGGAACAAACTTGAATAAATGCTAAATGTCCTGAGAATACCTGTGGTCCTTATACTTCCACCCATTCTCCTATTGCCTTTGTAWCTAATAACAAACATGGCATTCAATTTCTTTTAAATAAGTGACAACTTCTATTGATTTAAAATGAATCCAGAACATTGCCCATGAAAAAAATGTTTTGCTTTTTAAAAAAGTAACTGAGCAATTTTGGTTTTGTGCTTATAAATAGCTAATGAATTAAATATGCAAAAAAAAATCTAGAAAATAGATTGAGTACTGCACATTATTGGGCAACATGCAACAAGAACAACTGACTTTCTAGGCTTAAATACATTTTTAATACATTTAAAATTTTAAAGGCACAATGATTTAAGTTTAGTAATCCCCACTGGGCAGGNTTTTTTAAGTACTCTATGTTTTTAGAACTACATAGAAAGAACAACCTGGTCACAGGTGACAAACTTTGGTTTTCCCTAAGTCAGCAACAAAAATTATACTGAAAACCCCCACTACTCCAGACCTTATTCCAATCCATTAGCAGAAATACATTTTCAATATTTTGAACAATAATAGAGCTTACCTGCACAGTAAGTATCATAGTATAGTAATAGTACTTACCTGCATAGACTTTCCACTGTCAAAGCATCTAACACTATAGCAAGAATATGTTTTAAATTCCTGTATTTTAATTCTGTTAAGATATCTAATTTTTCAAGGCCCATTTTCTTGCCTATAAGTCCAGCAAGAACATCTTCTAATGCAAATACTTCTTTCCTAACAACATTCTCTGAGGTATGATTTTGATCTGATCTTTGGCTTTGCAAGCAAATTTCATGAACTATTTGCAGAGCAGGAGTTCTTGAGAGATCTCCATGATTTAAAACAAAGTCTCTATTAGTGTTTTCTTTTGAAATCAATGCACAATCTTCACTGACGAAGTTTCTTTCTTCTGTTAAAACATACACTGAATTAGGAGGACTGACATGATGATTTTCTTCCGTCTCTGACTGCGAGCCCTGTTCACGAAGAGTTGATAACCTTCTAACTCGTTCAAGTTTTCTTGTCTTTCTTTTACTATCCAGAATTTTGGAAGCTTCTTTTTGTTTTTGGATGAACTCTTGGAAAGATCCCTCATGATCAGACAATGAATCTCCTGATTTATCCAAATGAAGTGAWTTATATCCACTATCCTCAGGCGTGGAAAGATCTGGGTAACTTGCCAGCTTAACAGGGGGAGTGTTTATATTACCTAGTTCACAGTTAAAGTTCTCTACAAGACTGTTGATAGAAGTCAGGGACTTACCCTCGTTAGCCTCAGGTAACGTACTAGGAGTAGGAGTCCTAAGCAACCCACCACTAACACTCATAAGGACACCTTCACTGAGTTCATTAGTATTACTAACATTGTCCTTGCACTGAATTGGAGATAAACATTCTGGTTCTGGTAGTGTTGCATCCTTACATTTAGACTCATCTAGTGTAGACGACCTTTGCTGTGAAAAGGTCAGTCTCCTCTTTTGGCTATCAGGACTAGACTCTTCAGTTTTTGAAGTGCTAGTTGCAAGAGGTTTGTAACTTTTATCTCTTGGAGAATCTGAAGTTTGTGAAAATCGTTCTTCAAAGCTCAAAGCACAAGAGAATACTTTTTTCCTGCTGCTTCCTGAAGAACTGTCTTGTCTTTCACAGCATCCTATGGTGGTGCCACTTGGAGCAGTCTTAGATAAAAGTAGTCTCCTACGCAGTGATGAGTCTTTTTTACTCACTTTAGGAGTTTCAAAAAAATCTGTACTTTTGTTTGTTTCTCTTCTTTCTGATAAGGAGATAGAATTCATCTCATTTTCAATAGATGATGACACAGGAAAGAGTAAATTTGGAGGAGTGTGCTCAGAATGCTCTTGCAGTAATGATAGACCTGCTGTTCTCTGTGCATCTTTCTCTTCTGCATCAGGATCTTTTAATGACTCGTTGCATCTGCTGTCCAAAAATACTGAAGTAGAACACGAGTCTTTAAAACTGGAGTATTTAGCATTGTTGTTTGGAGACGTTAACCTATTTCTTTTAAGAATATTGAACATGACTGAATGACTCTCTGACATCTTCTGCTCAGCACTGACTCTGTAAATGAAGATACCATTTTTATTTCGGAAACGAACGATGAGAGCGATCAATAAAAGACATGCAGAGTAGTGAAAAAGCTTTGCGCAAGTCTGTCAAGGTGATAGCTGTAACTAAAGTATTTTCATTAGTCTTAGTGAAAACAGTGCTTATACATGAACACAAACATAAATCATAATCAAGATGGTTAAAATGAACAGCTAACATGTATAGCATATCATAAATGAGAAATTAGAATATACAAGTTTCAAATAAGTGACAGCAACTAAAATCTCAGTCCTACTGAAGTCAAATTAAAAAGAAAATCAGGATTAATGCTATTATTGCTTCCTCCAATCACAAACAGTTCAGTTCAAGAACTAGCAAAAGTTCTGGTAATAAATTAATAAGGAAAAAATGCCTTTTGTCTAAATTTAAATAAGAGGGGATTAATCATGAGTCACAAATCTGCAAATCTTATTTTTCAGTTCTTGCAGTCCCTTGAAGGAARTAAGTCCTGACTTCTAATCACAAAGCTAACATTCCATTCTTACTTGCCCTAACACTGAAATGTCATTTTGGAAGACAACTATTCAGTTCTGTTGATAAAATGAGTGCCCTAAGTCTTTATACTTTGAGGAAACTGATGGACTGACTATCCTTTCTATATTTCTGGTGAGAGAATGCAAGTATTTCATACAGTGATGACAGTATTTTGTGCAGTTCTTCACCCTGAATGTTCTTTTTAAACTTAGAAAGTACAGAAGCTTCTAGACATACTATGTTGTTTTTCCTAAAAAGTTGCACATGGCTGACACACCCGTTTAAATAACAGATGTAAGAATACATTGTTTTTTGCCATTCAATGTGCAAAGGATTTCTCCATCTGAATGAGAATGGCAATAGGTACATACACAAGATATGGCAGATACATAAAAGACAYTATGAATAATACCAGATTCTCAGAAACCATAGGAGTTCATACTAAAGTTTAAGACCCTTAGAGTTTGAATCAGCATTTTTTTAGTAGTCTATGTTATTGGTCTTTAGCATTGGTAGTTCGGAACATAAACCTGGAAGCACTCATTGAGACCAGACAAAAATCAGGATTTTATAGGAAAACACCAAACATTGAGACTTTGCTAATATATCAACAATCCTAACCTAGCTGAGCCCTCAGGTGTGAGGCACAAGGAGCTGGAAACCCAAACTGCAAGGGGAAAACAAACAAATGGGAAACAAATAAACTATCATTTGATGAGCCTGGGTCATTTAATTGGCATTCTTGACTGGTGCCGAAGGCCCTCTACATGATCATTGTAATATAGAAGGCATTCCTCTGCTGTGAGAAGATTGCAACATATACAAGTTCAGAGGAGCAGGACAAGAACAGACTGTAAGGACCTGGCATAAAGGCCTATAGAACCATGCTGATACTGCAACTCTGGAATTGACACTAGGAGAATACTACTTCAGCATAACTTTTTTTGTAAAATGAGGAAGAACTATGAGAGAATAGTTCTAATAACAGGACGTTATCTTTGTGTAATCTACAAAAAGAATAGGTCTCATTATCCGTGTATATCCATTTAGGTGAACTTCAGTAAGTTAACAAACATTGTCAAGAGGCATTCCTACCAAAAAATATTGATGGAGATACTTCATTTTTAATGATATTTAGAGATAGCTGTTTAAATCTTCAATCCCACAAAATCACATACCCACACTTACCTTTACAACCATTAACAACTTCCTTGGACACAAATCAAACCACATGAACTTTTGTTAAAAGTATGTAAGCTTGCAGTTTACAACCTTAGTGTTCAGGCAGCATGTCAAGGAAACAATGGAAAACTCATGCCTGCAGTTTTGTTCTCAGCCATTCCACAGTAGAATTTATTTAAATTTATGAACAAGAGAGTAGAAGAAATCTTAAAAAAAAATATAATATAAAAATCTTTATTAAAATTGTGTTTCAAGAGGCAGAAAAATCGTAAAAAAAAATCCAAGTTTTTGCAGCTGTAGGAGAGATCAAAATGACAAAGAGATGAAGGAAAACTATGTCAGTAAATAAAAGTCTTAAATAAAAGCCTAAATTTGTAAGTATGCCTAGGACCAGCAGGAGGAGCCTGTGAGCTTCTTATATTGATTTTGTGGTCATTATTCTGAAAAAATTGTAAGGAAGTACTGCAATACAGACACAGAGCGAACACTGTCCATGATAATTCCTTATGACAGATCCTAGTATAAAGTGTATGCAAAACTGAGGTGAAAAGTTATTTWAAATAAGTTATACTAGGTAAGAATTAGTTCAACTCCAAGATTCCTTTTACAAATCCAGTATTGAAGGAAAAACCTTATAGAGCTTCTGAACATTTCTCAAAGTGAAATGAGGCATTACTTGTACTCATAACAGACAACTAATTAAATCTTTTAAGAATTGTTTAGTGTTTTCTAAGTACTTCCTTTCTTCTCAGAAATTTTGATCTACTGGATTTATTACATAATACCAACCCTTTTTCAATTGAAGATATTGAAGGAACTTATGAAAGTGCTGTTAGACTTGTTTTAGATGTCAGGAAACATCTGTGTAAAGAAGAGAAGACTAGTCACATAGCAAATCAGTTACCAAGGAAGGAGTAAAATGCACATCTGCTGAGCATAGATCCTTGTGCTCTATCCATTTCTCTTGTCCTTACTGTTAATTTCGTGGTTCTAAAACTGACATACAAGTCAACTGCAAATTTCCTGGCAATTTACACAATCAAGTGTTCCAGAAACATTTGCAGTGTATTCAGGGAACCAAACTAAACTAAGAATATGGTTAGGATAGTTAGGCAAGGAATAATATGTAGCAAGCTCATTCTTAGTGTGTCCTAGAGAAAAAAGGAAAAAGAAGTTGGTTACTAGAAGGCAACATAAGTGGCGCTGAGACATCAGCTCTAAGGTGGAGTTGAGCCTGTTTCTTTCTTACACTAGTTTACATTCTTAAGTAATGCATAGCCATCATTTTTACCCTTTAAATATTTGTTTTCTGTTCTTGTTTGTCCCTGYTCATCACGTTAACAAAATAATGAAGATCAAGCTGCTGCGATACAAGAATATTTTCTCTGTTATCTAAACAGTTGTTACGGCTGCAGTAGAACTARCTTTATCCGAGAACTCTGCTCTTCGAGCTCCCAGATCAAAGCCTGGGCAGTCACTGACACGAGGAAGGTGTTAATGCTGAGGAAGCATTAACTAGCTACAGGCTAGCTGGAAGAGGAGGGGGTCACTTACCCCAGTTTGTGAAGCAATTCGAGATCTTCCAGTAGAAGGGTGCTGTATTTAAAGTACTATTTACCCCTATCGATATCCTAAAATAAGATGTGAGAAGAAAAGGGAGCTATGCAGAGAAACAGCAACCTACCCAGCGATTTAATAGCAGCTCAGAAACAAGGAGTTTTCAGTTGCTCTATATATTCGTTCACTGTAAGGTCTAATTACCCAGAGAGGAAGATAATTGACGGCTACCTAGGGAGCAACACCTGAGGGTCTCTCAGTCACCTGGGCAGGAGCACAGCGGCCGCTTCACGTGCTCCTCAGGCAGCCGCCGGCCCGCCGCTCCCCACGCACAGCCCGCGCCGCCGCCGGGCCGGGCGGCGCTCCCCGAGCGGGGCTGCAGGCGAGACCCCCGCGGCCGGCTGTGCTGGCGGAGCCGGGGACCCTGCCGCCGCCGCGGCCCGCCGCCGGGCTGCCGGTTGCCCTAGTGAGGAGCCGCTTCCCTCCACCCCCAGCGGTTGCTCGCGTGCCGCCGCCGCTTTCCCTCGCTTGGGTTTGAACTACCCGCCTTCACCAACGGCCTCGCCCGCCCCCGCCGCGCTGCCTCCCTCGGGAGCGCGGGGCGCCGGCCGGGGGGGGCCCTGAGGAGAGCCGCTCCCCCCGCGGGCGGGAAGGCGCCGGCGGCGCTCGCCTTCCTCCTCACGCGTTATACTTGTGCCCCGCAGCACCCTGCGAAACGCCTCCCCCCCTCACTCCCCACCCGCCCTCCGCCCCGGGGTCTTTGCGGCTCCCCCCTCAGGCGCCCGCGGAGGGTTTCCCGCCGCTGGCGGGGCAGCCGCTGCCGGCGCGGGCCGGGGGCACCCTCACAGGCACCGCTCGACCACGGCTACCCGAGGGCTCTGATACACCTGATCTGCCCCAAAGCCTTTCAGCTTGGGTTATCAGACTGCCAATTAATTCAAGTTAATTAAGGGATTTGTACCCGATGGCCCAGGAAGAAGCCGGCTACAACAGAGCGGTTTGCAAGGTGCCTGCTGCTTTATATTGACTGTCAGTCAGGTGGGAGCATGCCCAATGATGTCGCCTAGGTTTTGCCATGTTTGTAGTTAAAATGCACTAAAAAAAAGTGATTTTTTTCCTGAGCTAAGTGAGGCTTACAAGAGGATACACTGACTCAAGAGCCTGATGACTCCAAAACGCATAGGCAAGAGTTGTCAAGCGCCTGGAGGAACTGGCAGGCCTTGCAGGAGCTGCGCTGTGGGGAAGGAAAGAAGGTATTTCCCCCACAAGAACAAATGAAAGGCCAGAAAGATTAATCAGCTTTGTAGTCGCATTCCACTGGGCATTATTCTCCTTTACAACCTTGTTGATAAAATATTTACCCCATGTTATCTTCTTCCCCCCTTTTTTTCCCTTGCTTATACTTCCACCAGAACAATGCCAAATCTGAAAAWGAGATTTAAAATCGTTGGGTGTGACTCTGAGGGTGATATCCATGTCTAAAGTGGCAAAGGATAGAGTTCCTAAAGTAACTGCGAAGTTAAGTCAAAATCCCAGGAAGTGAGTTTTGGTGGATTTGCATCCTTCCTTTATGCCAGCCTCCACTTCTGCAGCCCTTTAAAACAAATCAGCGGGTTGATCAGGCAACATCACGTTGAGAATGAGGCAGAAAAGCCTCACAGTCTAAATGGGGCCTGAGAAAATATGAACTTAAAAGTTACCTATCTAAAGCAGGGGAAATGATGACTTTTTACAATAAAGAATAGGGAATACAATACCGGCTTTTTTAACAATATCATTTTATGCAACTACAAGGAACCCATTAAGAATAAAAAGAGAAAGGTGTATTTCCTCCTTCCTTTTTAGAAAGAAAAATAAATATAACTCTGTAGAAATTTAATCCTGGAATGCTGTAACCGCTTACTGTATTAGTATCTATTTTGAAAGAATCAGAAGGTCCTTCTTTTACAAATAGTTATGTGCAATAATAAAAGAAACAATCTTTTCTGTAAAATCAACAGTTTGTTGGCTCCTTTAAGTAGTACATCAAATGTGCAAGGTCTATCTCTGTCATTCAACCCCAGAAGGACATGTTACCTGGAACAAAAAAATCCAGTAAATGTAATATGTTATAATGGGATTTGATGCAATACACAAAAGTATCACACCAGAAAGAAAGTGCTGTATATATACATATATATGTGTGTGTGTGTGTGTGTGTGTAAAAAAAAGTCACAAAAAAATAAGGCTGCAAACACTGCCTCTAAACAAACAAAAACCATTAAAATAGTCACACTGCTTTAGAATAAGATCACATTTCCTTCCAATATAAAAAATACTCCACGCATCCTCTCCATCCAGTACCACAAACCCTTGTGCTTTCTTACCCTTTCTGTTTTCCAAAAGGAGGATTTCCCCAGGTCTCGTTTTACTTTACTGGACAGTGGAAGCCTCTCACATATTTTCTCCTGTTCCCCCTCCCCCTTTTCTGCTACTGTAAGGAGAGTCTTTAATGCTAGTGTTTATCAGCCCATCAAAATCGGGTTTTACTGCAAAAGTGGTCCATTCACGGGAGACGTGCTTTATCAAAACCGGGAAAAGGACCGAAGTTTCAAGACCTTGTAAAGACAGCCTCGTAAAGGTCCAAGAGAACAGTTAAACGATGCCAACAATCAAGCGATTTCTTCCTTAATATTTGAGACCTTATTTTCACGGCATTAACTTTAACTGACTTTTCCATGGTGTTGTAATTAATAAGCCGTTTTAAAGTATCGCTTTGACAAATGCATTTAAATTACGAAACAAACCTGGAGAAAGATTATCAGTTGTTTTTATTTGATTACTTATGGGATTTCTAATTACTTAGCTATTACTTAGATGCGCATGATGAAAGAAAAGCATGATTCAGGTTTATTTTTTCTCTGCTTCAAACTCCTCGTGCACATCCACACCCACACAAAGTCGAAGACACAGGAAATAATAGTATCAGAAACTCAGAAGCAATATGAATAATAGCTCTRTTTTTCACATATCGTTTTCCTTGTATGTGTTTTATTTTGGCACTCAAAAAGTTACGTTGAAGGAAAGCAGGTTATTTATACAAAGTAGTATGGAGAATCCAGTGAGCTGTCTAAAATTATTATATTTTTATTAAACGTTTAACCTAAAATCAAATTTGAGAAAATGGTAAAATGGTATTTCTCATTCCTCAAATTTAATCTAGATTAGCTGAAAGTCAGGGTATGARTGTGATTTTTGAAAGCAATGTCAATAAACAATGATTAATAAACCCTCATACTCATCAGTGCATCCGATTGTTCACTCAGGAGACAATTCTTGTTCAGCATTCAGAAAAAATAAGATCATTCCTTGCACTAGGGCATGTAACCATCAAATGATTAACTCATTTAAGTTGGCATATTGACAAAACATAGTATTTGTTAAACATTTTTCAAGCGTAATTCTTATGGAACTGAGCAAAGACAGACAATTCTACCAAATAGCTATGGAATATTCAGAATTTATACTATCGGTGATGYTGAGCCAAAGAAAAAATAGTATTGCAAATTTTATGTATATTATTTCAGTTCAGTACATGTTAGAATCGTCGAGTTTTTAGCTTCTTTCCTAATATGAGAGTATAGTTGAAATATTGTATATTGTATTGTATTATATGTAATATTGTATTGGTGCTTGCAAGTTTGTTTCGATATGGAAAATACGATACAGACCACAAGGAAAAAAAATAGTAACATTTATTTTTTACCTATTTGCCTTAGATAAAATACTTTGAAAGTCTTATGGTGGAACACCTCCGTAGTTTACAATTCTCTAGTCGTATGTTCAGACCTGTCATATTTTTTTCTCAGAGTATATACAGKAAGTCAGGTATAGCCAAGTAAGAAACACCGAGTAAGAGGTATGTGCGTATGATCCAGGGCCACGCACSAGCCACTGCAGCCTTCCCTTTCCCTCAGATTTTTTTTGGAGGGGGGAAGKAGGGGGTTGGAGGGTCTTTTCTTCCCTCTCGCGCGGCGGCGGTTGAAAACCCGTTACAGAGGGAGAGTCTCCCCCGCAGGCTGACGCAGCAGCCCGGCCCCTCGCCTTCGGGGAACGCGGCTCTTTTATCTGCTGCCAAGCTCCTGRCTCCGGATCCTCCGTTACACGCTTTCCCCGCGACCAGAGGGCCGACGCATCCTGCCCAAAAGCCGCTCCGAGCTCGCTCGCCCGCCTGCCCCCCCCGGCGGCGCCGGCGCCGGCGGGCGGCGCCGGCRGCAGCTCCCCACCCGCTGCTGAGGGAACGGCCTCAGCGCGAGCTCCGCCCCGCGCGCCCCGCCGGCGGGGCCGGAGGGGAGGGGGCGGGGTCGGCCGCGGCCGCGGCGCCGCGCTGAGACGTCATCAGGCGGCGTCGGCAGGTCCCGCGGCGCGGCGCGGTGGAGCTGCTGGTGTGGGTGAGTGGGGCTGCGGCGTGTCCGGGGCTCTCGGCCTGCTCTTCTCGGAGCTGGCGGCGCCCTTCGCGGCGGGAGGCGAGCAGGGAGAGGCCCGGCGCGGCCTGGTCTCGCGGGCTTCCCTCCAGCGCTCCCTCTGCGTTTAAAGCTGCCGCGGGGCTGCTGGGGGTGGCCCTGCCGCGAGTTTGGGGCTGCCTGGGGCGCCTGGGGCTGAGGGGCCGGTCTGGTGTGAGGGAGGCGGCCCGCTCCCCTCCTTCGTGGGCTCTGAGGGGGACGTGAAAGGATGGGTTTGCCTCTTTTTGCAGGTACGCGTGGCGACCGCCCTCTCCGCACCGGTGRTTGCATCTCCACGTCTTTGGGGTAAGTTGGAGTTGCAGTGGTAATGCTTGTCTTTTAATGTATCTGTGTACCTCAGTCGTTCTGRCTGTGTCCGTGGTGGGTAACTTGGGCAGATACTGTTTTAGCTGCGGTGATACCTGCTGGCATGTGAAGGCTAGCTAAAGCATGGTATCTTAGTAGCAGACTTAGTTCTAGGTCGTTGTTGTTTTTTGCAGCTATATTACTTTGKTGAATGAGTGGTGGCATCATCTCAAGTTATTTATCTGTAAGTGTGCTGGTTGATCCTCTTCATCTAGTTCTCTGCTGTAGAAAACGCTGCTGTTCTAAAATGTCAATGAAGCCTCCCTTATATATTACCATAATATACTGATAACAAGAGACAATTTGATATATAATGATCAAGCTACTCTTATGATTATGGCTGAGCAAAACCCTGCTGAAAAGCTGTAGAGTTTATCAGTTATCTTGAGCTGAGTGGCATATGGATGTTTTAATGAAATGCTTTGTTACTTAATGATCAAACTTAAACAAAGGATTAACTCTTTCTGTCAAGGCTTACATCACCCTGGTTTTCATAGTTGCATTTATACTGGCATAAACTGGAAGATCAGGAAAATAATTCTTAGTGTAATATTAAGCCAAAAGGCATCAGAGGGTTGCGCTCATGGGAAAGCATTATCAAAATATGAAGGCCATTCACCTGCRTATGGTTGAGAAGTCCTGCCCTGTATGTCAGGCAGAAAAGCAGTGCAGTAAATGGTATTATCAGTCAGCTACAAGAAGATGCTTGCATTCTAGCCTGGATTTATAGCAAGTAGAAAAATAATGTTCACTATCTCTGTAGTAGTTACAATAACTGCCATAAAATTTATGGTTGCAACCATATTAGCAGCTTAGAACTGGTTGATTTAAACTTTGTAAATGTTTGTGGAATAGATGTAACTGTTTAGTCTGATATTGTAAAGGAATATTTGACTCCAAATAACTTTGAGCTGTAAACCATTGCAGTGGAGCATTAATATTTAGAGTATTGCTTAGTAATCAAGTTCTTGGTCAGGTTAGCAATCCTATATGGTTATTTCAGGATGATGAAGATGGACTTTCTTCTCTCTCTCTTGTSCCCCCTCCTTAAAAAAAAAATCTATTATTATTCTACCTGCAGTCTGTTCCTCAGATTTCTATCCCCTAGACTGATCAAACAGCAGATCAGTTAACTAGCACTGATTTATTTTATTTTCAGCAAGATTCAAGATTTTACCACTGGCAAGTGGGAGGAAAGAAAATATTATTCATTGAGCTTTAATGTTTAAATTTCTCCTTAATAAAAAAAATGTTGTGCAGCCTCCATCCTTGGAGATTTTTATACCAGACTGGTAAAGCCTTCCTAAGGTCTCTTTCCACTCAAATTTTTTGATATTCCGTGTATCAAATGCAGGTAGGATTTGTTTGCCTTTATTTTTAAGTAAGTCTCTCATCTTCTATTGTTTTTAGATGGAGATACTGAAATGCTTTTATACATCTTGAAATAATAACAAAAATAACTGGTGTGCTTTTTTTGTTGTTGTTGTTTTGTTTAGAACATGGATTCACAGAAGGATGTTCAGCCTCCAAAGCAGCAGCCAATGATTTACATCTGCGGAGGTAAAGAAAAGACATTTCTGTGTGTGTGTGTTTGCTTGCTTTTTTTACTTGTTCTTGGATGTTTAATATTTTAATAAAGGAAAATTCATAATTATTATGTCAATAGTAGGATAGTGGATCCAGATGTCTTCAGTGCAGAAAGCTTAATAAATCAGAGTGACACGGAAGTAATTCAAGAGAATGTCTGCTGCTGTGTAGAAGTCTCACCCAGAGGACGCTTTCTCTTAAGTGTCTGCTTGTGATGCAGATTATMATAGGCAGGTCTTTGTGGACCTTTAGTCAATTGTGGAGAGGTTTTTTTTTTTGGAAATACTGAAGTGCAGAATTCAAACTTAGATTTATTTTATCAAACTATAGACAGACTAAAATGCTGTTAAAATTTGTGTTTTTCAGTGTCATTTTGAGACATGTCTGTGAAATACTTTGTCATTTAAATTGAAGTATTCATTAGTAGACACTGGTCTCAAGAGTGGAATGGATTCTTTGCTGTAATCTGGTGATTATAGCAAGATCTTCAGATCTTAATAAAAGTGAAGCTTGTCAGTCATGTTCTTTGCATGGTACCTAAGTTCAGCTCTTAGCCTGATAAAAATTTTTTTTGGCCACAGATAGGAATTTGAATGTTATGACTTCTAGAAGTTGTATTGTTGTTTTAACAATGCTTTTTATTTTTCCCTGTTCCCCTTCTCTTCTTCTATCACACCAGAATGTCATACAGAAAATGAAATAAAAGCAAGAGATCCTATCAGATGCCGAGAATGTGGCTACAGAATAATGTACAAGAAAAGGACAAAAAGATGTATCCTTTTATACAGGCACGTGAATGCATTTTGGAAGCTCTAGGTGGAGGCAAGGAATATAATGAAACCACAATGAAAAGTGGAGTAAATATTGTATGGTCTTGAAAAATTCTTACRTCAGTACAATAGAGTAAATTACTATAGGGAAATCTAGACAATGTAATTGTATTTTTTTTTTAACTTGGTACTTTCCCTCTTTTTTTCCCCTCCTTTTATTTTAATGCAAAATATAGTAAGGCATGGTAGTTTTCTGGGTCCTATATTGCTATAGGTTGCTATAATATGGCATTTTAACAAAAAGAAAGTGTTGTGGGGTTAATTAAAAATGAAATTACAAAATGCTTTTGTGTGATTTCGTGCAGTTTTAGATTTGGGCAGTCTCTCTTCCCTTCTCTCTTTTCATCTCCTTGATCYTTTTTTTAATCTCACTTTTTTTTCCTTTAACTGTACTATTACAGTGGTGGTTTTTGATGCCCGGTGATATGAGCTGAAGATATGGCGACTTCTTATTGCAGTTCTATGTAACAGTATTTCGGTTAACTTTGCTCTGTAAATCYTTTTGTGTACAAATACGTATTTTGTGTTTTAGGATTTTGAAATATTAAACTTTAATGTGGTACTAAATTTTGTCCATTATACCTTTCAGTAATACATTTCTAAAGTTTTATCTTAAACTGTAGTCAGAGTATATAGCAATGGTATTTTAAATTCAGTGGTATTGTATTAGCTTTTTAAGTCACACTTAACCGTGTTTTCATCACTCTCATGTAAACCTTGTTTTTTAACTGTGTTAWACGTTCTTTGGATTTAAACGAATCACATAAAATAACCTTGGATTGTGTAAATTCCACTGAAAATAAAGGAAAGGTTAAACAAAGTTAGATCTGAAACAAGTATCTAGATTTCAGAGGAGGAAGACTCAGAAGATTTTAGAGCCAGTGGTTCCGGCACCCATTTATGGAAGAAGTTTTAAAGAATCATCATCATCCCCCCCCAAACAAGGGGTGAAGAAAAAAGGAAAATTAAGAAATGGTGTGTGAGCAGAAATTGCTGAACTGTTTTGTGACTTGCTTCTTAAGGAAAGAAGTAGGACTGTAATATAAAGGTAATTCRGGTGTTGTCCCAAACTAAAGTAACATCATGCTTTGCTTTTCAGGTAAATTCTCAGGATCTTTCTACTGAAAATCCATATGGCCTTTGTAATAAAAAGTTTAAGATGGTGGTTTTATATTGAAGAGCCAATACGTCTGGGATCTTTCAGGTTATCTGGAACGTGTGTTAAGTAATAGTAAATAATTACTGAAGTGTTTTACAAGATACTGCTGGATTGTGTGCGATGCAGATGTGTCCTTAAATGCTTGCAAATCCAAATTTTGATGGTAGTGCTAAGGATGCACTTAATGTTGAGGTAATACATGTTTAACTTTTATCAATCTAGTGAGATGGCCTGGTTGTGGAGTGCTTGATGACGTTACAGCTCAGAAATGAATAGAAACAGTGAGTTGTGTTAGGGAGAAAAGGCATTTAGCTTTGGAGGTGTTTGTTAGGATCTTCACATCTCTTATCCAAGTTGTTCCCTGGAAGTCAAATACACAGGTATTTAAGTTCCACGTATACACAATTACTGTGTGTACTGTATATAATGTGTACACTATACACATTTGACTTCCAAGTAGGTGCAAACTGACTGGGACCTCTGCCTCGTAAAAACGTTTACCTCAGTTTAGCAGCGTTGTAGCTAAGCCTCTGCTTTGTATGCTTGCACGACAGGAAGGAACGATTGTGGCTGGTTAGGAGGAAAGCAAAGGAATTGCTCGTTAGAGAGGGAAGCACGGGTCCTACCAGAGGTGGGAGTAAGCCAGTCRGAGGCAGTGCACGAGTTTAGCTTGGCTGCGCTCCGTTTTCGCCTCACATAGAGAAGGGCCCCTGYTACGGTCTGGGGGGCAGCGCTTCGTTGTAGCCAAGAACCCTGAAAGCTAATGGTAACAGCGGTAGGTTTGAGCACTTCACGCCGTACGAATCGGTGCTGGAGGTAAGGAGCGGGCCCCGCCGCGCCGCCCCGCGGCCGCCTCTCGCCGCCCCCGCGCTGTGAAGGGAGAGGCGGCGCGGAGGGCGCGGGCGCTGTGTCCTTCCGCCGCGGCGCCAGCTGCGCATGCGCTGCAGCCTCCCTGGCTGAGGC
>NW_028185037.1:42299-90483 GCF_003343005.1 Rhea americana | reverse complement strand
CGGCGCGGCGCTGCGGGAGTCTCACCGGGGGGTGGCCGGGGAGAGCAGCCCTCCGCCCGCCCCGGCGCCCCCACACCGCGGCGGCCGGGTAGCGTGCGCGCGGCGAGGCGCCGGCCGCCATGTTGTACATAGCAACAGTTGCTAGGCACGGGCCGGCGCCGCTGCGGGCGCAGCGGGGACCCCGGGGCTGCCCAGGGCGGGGGCTGCAGGCTGCTTCGGGCTCGTCTTCTTTAAGGTTGTTGCTTGTTTCCTGTGTTAGTCCGTCTCTCCGTGCACGTTATCTCTTTCTTTTGTACTGAAGCATTAGACTAGTGAGGCAAAAACCTGTGTTTTGGATAATAACTGGTCATATGTAGCTATCACATTGTGATGCTGTRTTATAAACATTGTTTGCCAAGGTCTAATATGGGTAATTATGCTGGACACTAGAACACAATTATTTTGATTAGGTTTGTAGCAATACCTAGGTGTCATCACTTACTAGTGGCCTCTGTGATGCTAGCTTGAAAATAACTGATCATTTCAAGTGCTATATAACACAGACAAATAAAGAGGAACAACTTTTGCTCCACAGAGCTTGGAATGAAAGATGTAGGTAGCAAAGTAAAAAGTACCAAGGGAGGCAGGGAGTGTCTGCTTTGAAGACCTTTGCTTCGGCAAAGATGTGGATTTACAGAAAAGATCCAAGTAAGTTCAAATGATCTGAGACCCAGAAAATACAGCTTGTGAGGAAAGACAAACATTAGATTTATTCTGGCTACAGAGAAGACAAAGCTTATCATTTGATAAGATACAGTGAGTTGGTTTAACATCTTGCCTCTGGAAAAAAAGCAAAAGATCTTGCTTCTTTTCCTTTATCCCTATCATGCTTGCTTAAAATAAGTAATATTCTCCAGCTGTTAATCTGCTGACGTTGGACTCTTCTGTAAGCCAAATAGGTTCATCAAAATCAAAGACAACTATGCTAGCAAAATGTTTTCTGAATAGAGCTCACTCATGGAAAGCAGTCTGCAGAATGCTGCAACTTGTGCAAAAGGTGAAGCACAACTGTATGCCTGGGAACAGTGCAGAACAGAGGAAAGCAAAAGCTTGCTTCTTTTAGCAGCAGTGAGTTATTACTTAGGTGTTGCTCTCCATAAAATTCATGTGCTCCAAATTCACCTTAAAGCTATGGGTTTGTGAAACCACAAGCCAGACTAACAGTGTTCTCACATCAAAATGCAGAATTTATACTGATCTTTTCTTTAATTTTGTTATGTTTTCATTTTCATTGATTTTCTTTGTGAGCATATTTAACTAATTAAAATGATGGCCAACTAACTTGGAAAATGAAATAAAATGGGATAATTTGGTGAATGCCAGTGGGACTTTACCTGTGAAGCTCTGAGTAAGAAAAGAGGAGGGCAAGCCTTACCTAAATGATGCCAGTAACTGATTAGACTGGCTTATCTGTCTGTGGGATTGCAGGCTCGGGCTGCAGTTCCGTATCATTTTAAGTTGATTGAAGTGTAGGCTGTCTCTCTCCCAGCAGATCAATGGGAGTCTACAAGAGCTGACATAACCTGGATCCATTAGCGTGAAAGAATCCAGTTTACTGTTCAGAATTTTAAACAAGACCGTGGTATTTATACACAACGGTTAACAAAGGATGTGGAAGTCCCTGAGGGGACTGAAAGAGCTCTCTATGAGCTGAAGGTGTATCCCCAATGAAGGTGTCACAGAGATGACATTTTGACTTTGACAGGAGGAGACACATTAAAGTAAAAAGGTAAAGCACTGAGATAAATAAAGTCACTGGATTCACATCTTACAAGACTGTCCTTTTAGAGGGGTATACAGGGAATAAAACATGAGAACAAAAGCTATCTCGAGTCTTCAGAGAAAATCAAAGCTCCCCAGTACAAGAGAGACATGGAGCTACTGGAGAGAGTCCAGCATAGGGCTATGAAGATCATCAGAGGGCTGGAGCACCTGCCCTATGAGGAATGGCTGARAGAGCTGGGCCTCTTTAGCCTGAGGTGGTGGTGGGGAATCTTAGCGATGTCTATAAGTACCTGAAGGGAGGGTGTCAAGGGGATGGGAACAAACTCTTTTCAGTTGTCCCATGCAACAGGACAACAGGAAATGGGCAAAAAGTGAACCACAGGAAGTTCCGCCTGACCGTGAGGGGGAATTTCTTCCCTGTGAGAGTGACAGAGCACTGGACCAGTTTGCCCAGAGAGGTTGTGGAGTCTCTTTCGCTGGAGATCTTCAAGGCCCGCCTGGACGCAACTCTGTCTACCATGCTCTAGGTGACCCTGCTGAGCAGGGAGGTTGGACTAGATGATCTCCAGAGGTCCCTTCCAACTTTACTGATTCGAAGGAAGAATGAGTATGCTGATCGAGAAGAGGTGTGAAAGACATGGTTGGATGTATGCAGTAAATGAAGCACTACAGTAGAAAGGCAGAGAAGCAAAATAAAAATTAGATTTAAGTAAAAACATGGTCAATCATAGTGAAGATGCCTTCAAGGTCAAGGAAAGATGCTGACAAAGTATTTTTTATGAGTTTTGATCAGAGAGATGTCATTGGATATTTTGCAATTAAATGGAGGAGGACATTTTGGATTTTATCAGAAAGTGAATCTTTGCTTTTAAGAAATAAAGTGAGAATCATTTTTTTCCCCCAGAGTTTTTAGTGATCTCACATTGTGTTTAAGGAAAAATGCAAATGTGGTAGCTCCAAATGTAAACATTTATACAGTAGAATTGTACATGTTCTTTTTCCAAAACACATCTCATATAGAATGTTATGTGTATCAGTAGAGGTCTGCTAAAGGAGAAATCTGTGAGATATGGGCTTCAACTTAAAATGTCTCTCTTTTGGCAATAGGTCTGCACGAACGGGAGTATTCTTTAACATTGTGCCAAAAGAATCACTCTGTTTTCTTCTAATATTTAGTTATGGGTGATGACTCAGTACCGTCTTTGTTCGATCAAGGAACAACTAAGACATATCAAATACCTATTGGTCATCTGGACTACAAATTCATTGAGAAATGCACAGATGTTAAACACTTAGAAAAGATTCTCAGGGTATTAAGGTAAACTTTACTTTTTTTTTTTTTTTTTTTTTTTTTTTTTTTTTTTAACTATATTTTTGTCCTGTTAATTTCACAGGAACTTCAGCTTATATATTCTATTTGTCTTGACAAATTGTGTTAAAAGTGTCTAAATGATAAGCACTGTTTTAATCCACCAAACAGGCTTAAGTAATTTAAAGCCAGCTTTTTCTGAAATGCTTCCACTGGATCTTGGTTTTGTCATGAAATCATCGTGCCTGAAGGTTTGTGGTAATTTCATGTCATGCTTAGCAATTAAGAAGAGCATTTTTTTTAATTAGTACTGTGATGATAGTTTTTGAACTGTATATGTGTATCCTTAAAAAGTGGTTATAAGTTAAGTTGTAAGTTTCTCATCAAAATGCAATTAGGTGTAGCTGAATTCAGTTACAGAGAATAGTCTGTATATAGTCTGAATAGTTCTGCAGTCGTTGTAGTATACTTAGAAATACTGAGATTTATGGGTAATGCAGCATAGTTCAGTTCTTTTCTTAACTTTTAAATTCTATGTCTTTATTTTAAAGGTCTGGTGAGGAGGGATGTTATCCTGATCTTACATTATTTTGTGAAAAGCGTATTGAGTGTTTGCACCCAGGGAGCAGAGCTCTGAGAAAAGATAAACCTGCAGCTACAGCCTCTGATTTTACTGCTGAAGAGTGGGAAACAATTAATGGTGAACTAATGGTGCAGTATAATTCTAATTTATAGTTTTTAGTGATAGAGACTGTAATTACTCTGACGTATCAATCTTGGATGATTGTTCAGCTTCTTAAGCATAAACAGCATGTGATTATTTGCTAGTAGTATAGCATTTTAGTTATCAGTCTTTGAAATAATGCCACTGAATCTCTAATTTCCATTATAACTTGAAAGAACTTACATGTAAATAACTTTTAATCCAAAAAGGCACAAAACAATTATAACTGCTTTTAGGAAATACATTTTTCACAATATGGAAAGCAGCATACTTTGAGAACATAAGTAGATGCTTTTTGTTTCTTTYTATATTTTTAAGATAAGTTAGAGGAAATACTGTTTATAGCATGTTCTAATCGTACAATACTATTTCTGTTTGAGAAAATTTATTTCCATTCCCTTAAAGAAGATTCTCTAAGCTCTTGTGAAAGATCAAAGTCACCTCTAGTTCCTTGCATATTTTATAATGKTTCCTTTCTTTTTTGTCTCTAAAAACCCATGATGGTTGTAACCAGTAAAGGAAGGTGCTGTTAGAACTGTTGTTGAGTTTGTCTTTATCACACCTAGAATCAGCAGATGGATTGAAAGAATTAACTCTTTTAGCCTAGAGTCAGGAAAATTGGTTTATGTTTAAGGGTTTTTTAAGCCTAATCTTATTTTTTTCCCCCACATTAGGAGCAATGCATTATGGGGATAGTTGTTAGGATCGTTGCAGACTTTGAAGAATATCTGTTTTAGTACTTTGAGGTGCAAATGTGAGGGTGAATTTCTTCCCTGTGAGAGTGACGGAGCACTGGACCAGGTTGCCCAGAGGTTGTGGAGTCTCCTTCTCTGGAGATCTTCAAGGCCCGTCTGGATGCAACCCTGTCTAACATGCTCTAGGTGACCCTGCTGAGCAGGGAGGTTGGACTAGATGATCTCCAGAGGTCYCTTCCAACCTWACTGGTTCTATGATTCTATGAGATGTGTTATTTATTTCCTTTCAGAGCTGGGTGGCAGAAATGAATGAAGATGATTATAAATCACAGTTTTCCAAAACAGATATACTGCATGAAAGACAAGATAACTTGCCTCCCATTCGTTGTTCTAGCAGCTCTCTTCCTGCTAATAAGGTATCTTCAGTTTTCTAAAGCTATGTTTTTACAAATGTAAGTTATAGATTATATAAAAGTAAATCATAGATTTTTCTAAAATCAGAAATTTTTGTTTGAACAAATTTTCACTCATTGAGCCTTTCCTTACGAGATTTATTCTGATAATCAGAAAAAACAGAAGCAAAAAACTCTATAAATTCCCTTGCAACTACATCTTACTGTTAGCTAATATTTAGACACCCAACCAAGATATTGGGATAACTCCCCATTATTTGGGATACTAAGAGACTGGGMATTCCAGTATAATGCTTTATAAGTGCTTATTATTGAGATTAATTTTTTTTTATTAATTTGTCCTAGTTCACGTTTTGCAATGTAAGTTCCTCTCGACTCTCTTATTTTGCTGAGATGAAGAGTGCCACTGTAGCTTGATTACTCTTGGTTTATGTCCTACATGAGTGTTTCTTAGAATAGAAAATGGTAAATAAAATACTATGTAAGCTCAGTGAATCCAGAAATTGAATATTAGCATAAACTGGTGTTATCAGGCTTAAAATCTAGGATATACAGTTTTACTGAAGAGGACGTGATCTTCATTCAAAGGCAAAATATTATGCAGATTTTTTTTCTGTCTGGCTTTAAACTGTACAACAGCCTTCAGTTCAAGTTTTTATCATTTTTATTCTCCATAGGAGGTTTAGATAATAAAATTCTTTTTCTAACAAGGAAACCTAGATACAGCTTTATGCATTGTCTGTTGTATATTACCTCCTTTCCTTTTGTCCAAGCAGCCTGCCTCAGAAATAATTTTAATCTTAYTTGAAAGAAGGAAGGGAGGCCTGAAATTGAGTTTTAGAAATCCGTTTTTCATATAGCAGTACAATTGTACCACTACTGAGTAAATGGAAGCTTTCTGCACAGTGTACAATAAATCACCTGCAATATCAAAACTCAAAAACACTAGATTAATACATTTAAGTTGCTATTTTTTTTCTTACTGGTAAACTTTGTGTAATCTGATATTTTTAAAAAATATTTTACTAATCATTTAGTACTGTAATTTTTTTTTAGACTGGGATCACATAATTTTGTAACATGATCTCAAAAATAAAGTTGGTATGATAAATTTCTCCTGTCTGTTAGAAAGAAATACATAATTCTTCCATTAAATGTGTGTGTTATTTGGTGGGAGACAGTGTCTATTTAGTTGACTTGAGGCATTAAAAAGTCCAATTATCTTGTGTGAAGTCAATCCTGAAAACCCTTAATGACCCCTACTTAAATCAGTGTATTATACCAGTGGGTACAAGTTTGATAAATGAAGGCATCTGTTTTGTCTGCATCTAGATATTTTTGTTGATACTAAATGTAGTTACAGTTTCAATTTACTGCCAATAGATTATATCTCTGTATAGCTCTTCTTGTTGTCATAAAGTTACGGGGAAGATTGTCCACAAATCAGTAGATAAAGAGTGAACTTTATACATTATTTCTTTCTTTTAGATAATGTGGAAGTTTACCTGTCTTATCTGTTTTCCTTTCAAGCTGCCCAATACTTTGTTGTTACATCTATGCTTCAAAATAGAAGGGGACAGGGGAACCAGCTTGACTGTGTGTGTTCCTAACTGTCTACAGTGCCTAATTATTAATTTTGCTGTCTCACTCTCTCCAGGGCAGCACTAAAGCATGGGTTTAGAGATATTCACTTCCAAAAGACAGTATGGAATTGTTCACTGTCCTTCAAAGTCTGTGGGATCTGTGCATGCTGAATGCTGGCAAAAAATGACAGGGGCAGAATGGTTGTAGTTCTTTGCTTGCAATACAAAGTATTAGGGAAAAGCTGACACAGGATGAAAACAAACTTTTCAAGAAATGCTCTTGGATGGGATGGAATATTAGTGATTGAGAAATTCCTAACTGCTGGAGCTGCAGCTTGATTACTGTGGTCCCAAGAATATGAAACCTGGAATTTTGAGGATTTGTGCATTTTTGGGTATACATTTCTATCTTGTTCCACAAAAGGAATAACTAGCAGTTCTCTCCCTATGCTACAATTGCATTAATGTAAATACCTTATGAGTTTTCTTCTGAGAGTTTCATCATTTTTGTGGTTGCTGTCTGCCTTTCTATTAAAGTTATGTAATTCTGTTCTGGAAAAAGATTTCATATTTAATAAATGAGTCCACAATATACATCATGATACATAGATCGATAGTCACATTCCAGGGAGCCGTATTTAGGAATCAGCACCTCCAAACATGCATTAATCCCTAAATGTATTTGTCATTTTATCTAGCTTCTTGAAAGATCAAGAACATTAAGAGTAGTTCTAACTCATATACTCCAAAAGTTTACAGATACCCTGAATAAATACATTTACATTATATAAATTGATCTGTAGAAGTATTTCCTTGTTACAGTGTCACCACTTGTAAAGCTAGTTTAAGAAGTTATGGTTTGTTTCTTTGGTCCACTTTATCACATACTTAGCTGCACTGGTATAAATATTTAGGGAATGCTCCGTAAACTGTATCAGATTGCTTGTTGGAACGCAGATGAGTGTCAGTCTGCAACCCCAYAAACAATTACAATGATCTAACTCCATGAGCAATGGCTTGCAGGGAAAGAACAAGGTTGAACGGCCAGGACGGAGCAAGGGGCAGTATTTTGAACTGTCTGTGCCACCAGGAGTGCCTATTTGGAACTACACCTTGTTGTTAGGTATTGTTGGAGTCAGCAAGCAGGGAGGGATGTCTGAAAAGCGTGGTCTCATGACAGAGGTACAAAAGATGCCAAAGGTGCCAGCCATGGAAACAAGCTCCATTAGCATAGGACATGAGACACTGGTTAGTTAAATCATTTACTGGGACTGATTTTTGGAAGAAGAATAAATTTTGGGTAAAGCAAATCTTAATGATGAAGCTTGTTTAGAAGGTAGAATGATTGTAAATCATCTTGAGAATTAGCTTGACAGAAGTGTGAAATAGTTGAAGGAAGTACGGAAACCATTCTGAAGTCAAATCAAACTTTTATGTTACATTTGTTTAGAGGGCTTCAGGGGCTATCAGAACCTGTGTATTCCATTCTCTCAGGAATGGCCAGCCTAAAATGAGGTTAGTGGTTCAATCTCTTGTGTCAAACATCTCATCACAAGGTTGGGATTTCCCAAGAGTGAATAGAGTCCTCCTCTGCTATATTGAAAGGACTGATTTGACAGATGGCAACACAAGATCCTGATTAAGAAGAGCTGTCTCCTGTCCAAAGTTTTATCCAGCACTTCTGTGACATCTAACAGGGCAGTGGAGAGARAGTGCGAGACTGAAGATTTCCTCAGAATATAGTATGTCAACTACYTAAAAGATTTTCTTTAAAGCAAGATGAATGAAGTTTACGAGACTATGTTGTGATTAGTCATAAACAGTGTTAGTTACAAGCCATTTTCACTGCAGGAACGAACAAATAGGCTGTGAATTTCCTCTTTTAATAATTGTCTTACAGGCTGGCTGTTTCTCTTTCAGAACAAAAACTTGCAGAACAAACAAAGAAACAAGAAAAATATACCACGGGATTACAGTGAATGGGACAAGTATGTTAAATCCTTTATATTTATCGGGGGGGGGTTAAACTCTATATTTTTTTACTTATGTAATAATAAAACACAGTTGTTAGGCTTTTTAAAGTATTTTCCAGAAACATAATATTAAGGTCAACATTTTCACAGAATTATAGCTCTTCAATGAAACTTAGGTTTTTCATAATAAGTATTCTGTTAAAATGCAAATAATGTAATATGGTGCTAACTRCTGAAAACAAGTTAATATATACCTTTTGTTTAAGCTGAAAATAAAAAGTAATCTTGTTTCAGATCTCATTTTCTCTTTCTAAATCTAAGATATAAAATCTAGGGAGGTACACAGAAACACAAAACTAAAAATAGCTTGCTTTACCAGCTTTTTGAAAGAATTTCTAAGTTTATTTAATACATATTTGTAAATTTTATCTTCTGTGTGTCTAAAGCCACAATTTTAAATTAAAAACAAATTTGATGAATTTTTATTTTTGCACTAAGTCCCACTACCTTCAAAGAATAAGCTTGATGYAGATGCATTAGTTTGCTCAAGTGCAGTTACACGTCGTCAGGTTTCAGACGATACCTGACTTACTTCTAGAGTGGGTGGAGCCCTGATACAAAGGTATTTTCTGCATCATGTAATGATAGCATATTACCATTCATGCCCCAACTTGTGGAGCTCTGTAGAGAGGATGCCCGTACTTCTCTATTTAGCACAATAGCAGCTTCTTTCCAACTCCTTGAATCTGGAATATAACGCTGTAGAATCAGAGTGACGATGCACAGGTTTGCAGTGCTGCAGGTGGGGCGCTAAATCCAGAGACTGTGGGGTCTGAGTGATTCTTTCAATATCTCAAAAAAATCTACAAAAGCCTTTTCTGCCTAAGTCACTGTTCTTGCAAACAGTTGTGCATATCAGTTTTTAGTGCTTATCAATTTTAGATATCTGTGTAGTAGAAATTGGGGCCTTTCTGTTTCAATGTGGATCAATGGAATTTGTTATCAAAAATAATTTCTACTATAGTTTATTCTTTCATCCCTTTTTCCTCTGTATCATTTAAAATATCATTTCTGTTATATTATAGAATATAGAATATATATATTTCTATTATATTTCAAATATGTAACTGTAATCAAATATATGTGCTCAATCTCTAAGTGCTTTGGCATACTAATAACATTAAAGTAGTTTCWGAATATTCCACCAGAATGTATGCATTTTGAGTAATATTTATGTTCTGAAGCCTAAGTTGTTTGAATGAAATTGTCAGGTTTGAAGCATATCCTGTTTTCAAAACATTTTGAATATCATTTCAAAATCATCAAGTCATTTTAGAAAATTTCTGAACCAAAAAGGTTTCATTTCATATTTTAAAAACATTTATTTTGAAATATGGTTAATTTATCRTAAAATGCTAAAAGCAAACTTGTAAAAGATCAGAAGCAAAATGGAGCACAATTCATCTTATCTGAAAATATTTTGAATTGCATAAATTTTCAGAATTACGACCCTATTGCAAATAGGAATTACTCCTATTGTCAAGATTATTGTGGAAAGCAAAGGCTATTTCTCATTAAGTCCTAAATAGAACAGTAGTTTACTGTTTCTGGATGGTATAGGAGTATTGCATTTGTTCTCTAGGACTATGGCAACAATATTTATTTTAAAAAAAATCCTAAACACCTTTTTCAAAAGCCACTTCAGAGTAGGCTGGGAAGTATGTAAGATGCTATTTTGAAATCTCTCTCACAAAGTAATCACTTTGAGACCATTTGTTGGGTATTTATGACAAAAGTTAATACAGATGTTTGACAGGGCTGAGACTAAGGCTAAAGATGTTGTTTCTTAAATTTTACCTGTTGCATGTAGTTTATCAACCCCCCCCCCCTTTTTTTTTGGTGTGTGTGGTGATTGTTTCTTAATCAGAAGGAGGTGGAAGAGAGTAGTATATGTACATGGAGAAGCACAAAAAAAACAACACAGGGAAAACAACTAATGTTTAAAACCTTTTTCCTAACTAGTCATGGATGACTGAACACAGATCACCTTAATGTCTGATTTCCTTTGGTTTATAATGAAAATATATATGTCTTTTTCTTAGCAGAGGAGTCATGCAGTGCAATATTCTTATATTTGTTATTTTTATTAATTTAAGGTTTGATGTAGAAAAGGAGTGCTCTAAAATTGATGATGGCTGTGAGGAAAATAACTCCAAAGCAAGATTCTTTACTAGACCAAGTTTACCTGTAATTGAGAAGAAAATAGATACAACAGGTATTGACTTAGAAGCATATAATTTTTATTTTCTTTAATTCTAATACTGTGTAACAGATTGTGCACACAAAATGAAAAAGCACATTCCAGAGGAAAAAGCATCTGTTTTGGTTTGGAGCCCCTCTAGGTAATATAGTACTTACAACGTCAACCAAAAATGAAGCCATCTTTGACAAAAATCTAGTCTTGCTATTGAAGATCAGATGAACTATTTATATTACGTATAGGTTGAGAGAGCTCAGTAAATATACAAAACATACTTCTGCTATTATAAACAAAGGTCTGTTTGCTACCAACAGTTGAGTAGGGACCTCTGGAATGTATAAGCTTTTTGATCATTACTGAATATAAATTGAAAAACCACTTCCATCTTGTATTCTAAATTATATGTGTATCATAAGAATTTAGGCTTTTATTATAGAAAATAAAACACACACTTATGTTTTAATAAGCTATGTTCTTTACAATTTTTAAAAATAATATCTAGAGCGTGACATTCAATGTATTTTAGCTGAAAATGCTTTCATAACATCTATGCAAGTTGTTAGCTGTTGTTATGTATGAATATTTTTCTCTAGGCATGCCAAAGAAAGAAAAGATGTTTATTGCTATTCGTGAAAAGGAAAAGGGCAATGAAGCCTTTGCTATTGGGGATTATATGGAAGCGGTGACATATTACACTCGGTGAGTAAATACTATTGCATTCCTTTATTTTAATGACTGTTATTTGTGAACATTACATTTAGAGCAATCTGATTAAGGCAACTTTTTATTGAAGCAATATCTAGTGGCAATTAGATGATTTTCAAAAGGCAAAAAAACTTGACAGAAGAATATGTAAAGTACTGTTACATCCTGATATTAATTTTTATTAATCAAGAAGAGAAGTAGATGATAGTAACGGGATGTAATTTGCAGGTCTCAAAGTTATTCAGATTTTTCAAAACAATTGAGAATCTACAGCAAGTTGATAAAAATAAATGGATAAACAACATGGTGAAAAATTAAATAAATTACTGACAGATTTACTGACAAATTAATGCATTAGTAGGATTATCTCTGTTATGAATAAATAAAATTATTTTAATAAAAACTTATTTTTAGAAAAAAGAAAATTCATTGTGTGCAGCTTCATCACAACGCTGTTTGTAATTAGCAGTAGTCCAGAAGAAAAGAATATTAACACAGGATTTTAAAAAAAGTATGAGATTCTTACGAGTTTATTACTGTTTTAGGACCTCTGCTATATGTGCTTCAGAAGTAGAAAAGTTCAAGGTGAATGGGATCAGGCATGACAGGAGGAGAAAGAATAGTATTTCAGTTATCTCAGTATTTGAATACTACCTTAAAGAACTATATTTTTTTCTGTCTTTTTCACAGTGTTCAAATATAACTCCATTTATACAAACCCAGATTTTCATATGAAACCAACATTTTTTTTCTCATTTGCAGATTACCCAACTTGAGACACAAAGTGCTGTCTGCTTGCAAAAAAAAATGAGGTTAATGGAAACTCAGTTCTGTGTTTAACTCTGTGCTTTTAAATAATAAGCACTTAAAAAATAAAAGAAGCCTTAAATGTGTCAAAATGATCACTTAGAATTTGAGAGCACATAGAAATCTTGCCTATTAATTACCAGTGTCTAAACTGAGGGCAAGGATATGACACTACTGTGAAATGAAGTGTTAATTTATGGGCTTTGCTATTATAATGGGACATCCTCTGAAAAAAAACTATGCAGAAGTTACTGTGTCTATAGTCAGTGCAGAAAAATACACAGAAAATAATGGAGTAAATTGTGTCTAACAGGAATAAATTACTTATTGAATAGATTTATGTTTAGGAAGCACTGTTCATATTGTCACTGAAGGATGCAAGGTTTTGTGGAACAGGTAGTTTCTGAAAACTTAACTGGAGATTGTTGATGTATATATGTGCACAGAAGTATTGTATTTGTATTGCATAGACTGTCTAAAAGGAGATATTTGATGTAYATATTTTCTTATTCTTGACTTGCAGCTGTAACATTTTTGTTTTTCTTTAACATGCGACCATCAAAAACATCCACAGCTGTATTTCATATGCATACACATATATGTATATAAGTGATTGAAGTATAAATCTATAATAAAAAGTAAGAAAAAAATCCCTGCTTTTTTGGCCATAAATCAGCCATTCATTATCAAGAATGGACAGAAACTTCCCTAATAGMGAAGTCTCTCCAAATTGCACCACCATAGGTATTGTACACCTTCTTCTGAGATATTTGGATATTGCTCCTTAATAATGTTCTAGCTGGGCACTTTTCTACTACTATCTGAAAATTCATATTTTAAGCTTAGAAATATTTAAATATATATTTTGGAGTGGTTGATAGTAGTCTGAAGGAATTATGTGCATATGGCTAAAAAAGGGAAAAAGAGTAAAATCCAATATAAAAATAAGCAGGGTACAGTTCTTGTTTTGTTTGTTCTCTACTATTGTAAGCCAAACATAGATAGTACATTCTATTTTAGTCTTTTTAGTTTACAAGAAAACCATAAATCTCTCATTTCTAAAGAGATTCAATTTTTTTTTTTGCACAGGTCATGCTCTGATATAATTCTGTTATGTCAATATAATTTTAAAGTAAATAGATCTTACTTATTACACATGTGAAATCACATTGCTGAAGGATTTTAGTCTCACCACAAAATCATGAAGTAATTAAAGTTGGAAGGGATCTCTGGAGGATGTTTTGTGCAAACTTCCTGTTAAAGCAGGACCAACTTAGATCAGGTTACTCAGGGCTTTATCCAGTTAAATTTTGAATATCTCTAGGGGTGGAGATTTCACAATCTTTSTGGGTGGCCTGTTGCAGTGTTTAACTACCCTTACAGTGAAATTTTTTTTCCGAATACCTAATCAGAAAATCCCTTGTTTCAACTCATGTCTGATGTATTTTGTCCTATCAGTGTGCACCTTTGAGAAAGATCTGGCTCTGTCTTCTCTGTGCCTTCCYATTAGGTAATTGAAAACAGCTTAAGACYTCCTCTGAGCCTTCTGGCTGAACAAACCTAATTATTTCAGCCTCTCCTCATCAGTGCTTCATGTGCTCCAGGCCCATAACTGTCTTGGTGACCATGTGCTGGACTGACTCCATTTTGCTAGTGACTTTCATGTACTGGGGAGCCCCAGACTGCACACAGTACTCCAGAAGTGATCTCACAAGTGCTGAACAGAAGCTCGATCCCCTGGCTACAGTGTTGCTAATATAACCCAGTGGGTGGCTGGCCACCTTTGCCTCGGGCACACTGTTAACTTACACGCAGTTTGTCATCCACCAGAGCCCCTGGGTCCTTTCTGTAAAACTGCTTTCTAGTTAGTTTGGCATCTGGCCTGTACTGCTGCATGGAGTTACTCAGCCTCAAGTACAGGATTTTGCTCTTGCTTTTGTGAAATTTCCCAAAGTTGTGAACTCATTTATTTGACTTGGTAAGTCCCTCTGAATAGATGCCCTGCCCTCCAYTGTATTGACTGCTCCCCCAACTTAGTATCATACACAAATTTATTCTCTTCCATCTGATATCCAGATGATAAAAATGTTACATGGTATTAGCCCCAGTATTGATCCCAGAGGGAGGCCACTAGTAACTGGCTAGCAGTCGGACTTTGTAGGATTGATCACAATTCTTTTACCCAGAACTCTAGCTATTTTTTTAATCTACCTTATAGTCCATCTTTTCTCAGCTTGTCTATAAGAATACTACTGTTTTAAAAGCTTTGCTTTAGTCAAGAGAAAGAATATCCACCCTTCTCCTTTCCTCCCATGAGCCRGTCATGTCATCATAGAAAGCTATYGGGTTGGTCTGTTATGATTTGCCCTTGGTAAATCCATGCTAGCTGTTGCCAGTCACTTTCTTGWCCTTCATGTGCCTGAACATGAATCCAAGATGATTTGCTTCATAATCGTTCTGAGAACTGAAATTAGGCTGACCAACCYGTAATTCCCCAGCTCCTATTCCTTTGCCTTCTTGAAGATGTGTGTGATATTTGCCTTTTCCAGTCATCAGGAACCCAATCACCAGGACTCTTTGAAGATGATATAGAGCAATCTTGCAGTAACATTGGCCTGTTTCCTCAACACCCTGTCTGGAACTTGTGTATGTCCTACTTAATCAAGTGTTCCCTAACTTGATCTTCAGCTGTGGATATTGCTTCATTCACACAGGATATGCCTGTAGACTCAGGGATCTGGGAAGCCTGAGAGTAAACATTACAAATAAAAAGTGAGGCAAAGAACGCACTGAGTACCTCAGCCTTTTCCATGTCCTCTGTCACTAGGTCCCTTGTCCCACTGAGCAGTGAGGCCAAAGTTTCATTTGTCTTTGTTCTGCTGATGATTTACTTCAAAAAACCCTCTTCTTGTTGCCCCTCACATCCCTTGCTAGTTTCAAATCCAGTCTTTGCTTTCTTAATTCCATCACTAATGCAGAGGCAGTGCCTCCATATTCCTCCCGTATAGCAAATACCACTGCCATCTGCTGTGTACTTCATTTTTGTGTTTGAGCTCAGGTAAGAGTTCCATTTCCATCCCATCTGTGAGGCTTACTTGATCTCCTCCACCTTGRAAAGGAGGTGCTTTGAAGACACTGCCCTTGAAGATTAACCAGCTCTCCTGGGCCCCTTTGCTCTTCAGGGCAGTCTCCCTGCAATCCTGCCAGGCAGATTCCTAAACAAGCCAAAATCCTGTCTCCTCTTTATGTTGCTTACTTTTCCCAGGATCTTATACTCTACTATCTCATGGTCACAGCAGCCAAGGMTGCCATTGATTTTCATATTCCCAACCAGTTCTTGTTTGTGAGAAGTCCAGTAGAGCATCTCCCTAGTCAGCTTGTTGATCACATGTTGTCTTCAGTACACTCCAGAAATCTCCTGAATTTCTTGTTTCTTGTCAGTTTGCCCTTCCAGCAGTTATGGGGGTGGTTCAGGTCTTCCATGACATCCAAGGCCTGCAATTGTGAGGCCTTGTGTGAAGAAGGCTTCATCTACTTGCTCTTCTTTGCCAGTCTGAAGCAGCCACTTACTGTGATATCACTATATTGGTCTGTTCTCTTGATCTTGTCCATCRGCTCTTGATGAGCTTGCATCTGTTCCAAGACAAACCTCCACACATTTCAGTCACTCCTTTGACTACAACTCCACTCGTCCTCCTTACCCCCCCCCCCCCCCACGCTGTTCTTCCTAAGGAGCCATCACATCCATCCATCACAGCACTCCAGTGAGGCAAGCTATCCCACCATGTCTCTGTAATCCCATTGAGATCATAGCTTGACAACTGCACAAATGTTTCTTATTCTTCTTGCTTTTTTTCCCATGCTTTCTATATTTGTATACAAGCATGAGATGGTTGTCCGCTCATGCTGCTTTCACAGAGAAAGTGAAGAATCTCTTCCAGTATGTCATTTCCTGGGTACTTTCTTATTGCCCCAATTCTCTTTAAGTTTTGATTACCATCCCCAGTGAACCTAGTTTAAAACCCTCCTTGCTAAGTTAGGAAGTGTGTTGTCAAAAATGCTCTTGCCCTTTGTCAGATGGATGCCAGTCATCCTCATTCATCAAAAAAGATTCTGTCATAAAAGCCAAAGCTCTGCTTACAATATCAGCTGTGCAGCAAGGATTCATTCACTTCTACCTAAGCCTTTCCATTTTATGAGCAAGACAAGGAGAAGCCAGCCTGGCTCCCCATGCTCTTTGCCATACAGCTCTCCAGAGCTCCGTAGTCACTCTTGCTACTCACAAGTTTTCTTTTGCCAGTATCATTAGAGCCTACATTGATGGGCAGCAAGAATTAATAGTTTAAGAGTCATGACAGCTTCTCTGCATCTCAGATCTAAGCCCCAGCAAGCCCTCCCAAGACAGAAAATYGTGTTGGTGGATGGATACCTCTGCTCCTGCAGGAAGGAGTCTCTAATCACAATCATTAATAACATCAATATTAATGTTGTTATAATACTGTTTTCAGCTTCTAATAGTGGAGTGTTTTTATGTTCAGGTTTTTTAGATGTGAGCATATCATGATCAATACTCTGTCTTTTTCAGGAGTATATCAGTGTTGCCCACTGTGGCTGCATATAATAACAAAGCTCAGGCAGAAATCAAACTTCAGAACTGGCACAGTGCTTTGCAGGATTGTGAGAAGGTGCTAGATATGGAACCTGGCAACATAAAAGGTAAAGTGAAATGTAAACTTGCCTTGCTATATGGTACAACATCCAGTCACATTGTCATTTGACTTCACTGAGCTTTGGATCCATTCCAGGTATGAAGAAGTAAACAGGTTAGTTCCCCAAACTAATTTTAACAGTAATTTGGGAGTTAGGGCAGTTTTAGGCAGCCAACTCTGTTGATCTGTAATGACTATTTTAATGTGGTAGCATAGGACTAATTCTTACTTTTCATATGATGATTACAAGACCTCTTGTATTCATGCAGTGCATTGTTTCCRTAATATCCACAATGAAGTACTAATCACCTTAAAAGCAACATGAAAACAGTGAAAGGTGTTGATTTAATCCGTTCTGAAGGTGAGTGTTTCACTATAGCAACTATACTTGCATGGGAGGAGGGGATAAATTGGAAAAATATGAGGAGACCATTCACAGTTCATGATCACTATCTCAAATGAAGGTGTGATGTCAAATTACAATTATTAAAAAAGCTCAAGAGAACAATAATTAGTAGCACTTCATTATGAGGTAAGTGCAGACTTTTAAAAATCATTTTACRCTTATACTTCATATACATAGAAAAAATAGCACAACACTATCTTCTTTATGCTTCAAAAGAATATATAATACACTTTCTTCCTTTGTAGCTCTGATGCGCCGTGCCACTGTACACAATCATCTGCAGAATTACCAGACAGCTATAGAGGATCTGAAGAAAGTATTGTATGTTGAACCAGAAAATGCTGTAGCTAAGGTAAAAATAAATTACTTGTATATGACTAGAGTAAGGCTATATGGAGTTGTAGAATGAAGTGCATGCACTTTACATTGTTTGATTTGAACATATGTTCTGAGGACACAAGTGATCTACTGTGCTAGCGATCCACTTCTCAAGGTGGATCGCTGGCCACATAGGTGTCTTTAGTGGAAATTAAATACCTCAGTGGGATTCACCAAGTCTTTTCTTTGCTACTTAATCTTGAGAACCTGCAGGCACTGAAGCTTTCTGTATTAAAGTAATTTAGGTGCCTAAAATTCTGCTGCTGAACATGTACTACAAGTGTTTCTTTCTTGACTGATCAAAGTTATTTGGAAATTTCTCTCAAAAAGATCCATCCTGATAGGTATACCTGAAGTTTGACACATACATCAAAAGAAACATTTTAAAAAATGTTCTGACCTTTTATATGGGAATGCTGTAGCAGTAGCATTAACCCAAAAGAAGATGACTAGTGTTCTGTCCCCACTTCCACATGATAAGTACTCATTTCCCAACTCCAAGCTACAATGAGGTACCTTTAACACCTTCTGATGAATCTGGACCCTTCTGAGACAAAAATGCATTATTTATGGGACCAGAGAGAGAAGCAGGCAATGCCTTAGTTGCACAATCTTTCATAACTGTGTAAATGTCTCTGGAGCATGGATAAGATTTTAAGATACAGGACTACAATTAACCTTTAGGTAAGTTCGTTTAGAGAAGAATATACTATGATCTTCTCTTTGTGAATATAGATGAAGRAGAAATGGTAATCAGGATGTATGTTCTGATCACACTACAGGTTAGAATAGATGCCCCATTTAATTTAATTAATTCCTAAGGTTTGGTCTCGTAGATGTTTTCCCTGCAATGGGAAGAAGTAATCAGACTTTTATGACTAGGATCAAAAATTGCAGCCTGCGCGTGTGTTGCAGGGGAATATCCACTTCAGGCTTGGTATCAGAAGAGATGCCAGAAACTTCACTGCCATAGAATGATTTGGGAGGTCTTACTTATCCAGCCAACACTCATTCTCCATGCAGCAACTCTGGAGATACTTCCAGAGCTATGAAATTGCCTCCACATTGCTTCCTTGCATGTCTGCCACTGTGCAACCCATTCCACTTTTTCCCTTTACGTGAGAGTTGCTTTGGCAGAATTAGGCACTCTGCTGACACTGTAATTCATAAAATCAGCARAAGGAATTTATATAGCAAGGGGTACCATGGGTGTTTTGTAATATCAAAGAAGGCAGGATGGTGACCTGTTTTGGACCTAAGAAAGCAGGATGCTTTCTTCCCAAATTCAAGGTCAGGATGGGGATCCTGCATTACTATTATTTCAGGACAAGATAGTCCCTGTCATTTAATTTAATTCATGTCACTTAATCTCTATTTTCTTAAGGGTSATTTGTGGCTTAGAACCCCGTCCCTGCATTTGGACTCTCTATGTCCCTGGGCATCTTCAGTACTAGGCAGTTTATTACTAAACTGTTCTTTGCCTGTCAATTAGGAGTCCATCATGCTGGTAACCTCCCAATTTTGTTTGTGTACAATTCCAAGATGTGCAATAGCCTCATTGTGTAAATTTTGATTGGCTCTTACTACTAGCACATTTTGAGCTTTAGCAGCTTACGTACATATATTTAGCGCATTCAATAGTATGTGTGGAAAGATTATCAAATAGACTGTGCTGAGACTTCTTACAATACTAGACAGAGAGAAAGTGCTGTCCTTGATCGTGAATATGCTCTCCTAGAGCTCCGAGTATGTTAGTCARCTTTGCTGAGTAATGCTTTTGTGTCTGAAGCAGATGTCTAGACTTGGACCAGTCTTTGCCAACTGTTATGTCTTGGCTGAGGCATTTAGAGGTGCCACAGTGTTTGGCAGGGCATTTCTCAAGTTGCTGTTTGCCTGGAGGATTCCCCAAACCCTCATGAGTTATGTAAGAATGTATGGAATGCAGTTGGTATTGCACACACAATGAATATTTATGTGTAGAGTCACTCAAAGAAAGAAAGGTAAACTGCTTATCGGTTACTGGAATTCATTAAGGTGCATTGTCCACGTGTATTTTTGCTTGTTCATGTCCTTGTTTGCTCTTTTTCTCAGTGGACTGAGTGTTGAACTGGCACAGCATGGGAAAAAAAAAAAAAAAGAAGAAGAAGAAGAGTAAAATTGGGTGTGTCTTGTACTGCTCTGAAAGTGTAAAGAGAAATTGGRGGGTTTTTCTTAATTAATCCAAAAATGATTAGTGAATGAGAGGCTGTTTAATCATCCAATTTGTACTTCTTGCTGTAGTAACAAACCTTTTCATTACTCGACAGGGTACTTCTGCTACACTACTTGTTATCTCTTTRGTTCTAGTTGTGTCAGTTACACTTGTCCTTAACATATCAATCAGAAACTGAGCTCTTCATAGCATCCATTTTGATAAACTTGTTTTAGGCTTTTTCAGAGATTCTGGAAAGAACACGTTGTTCATAGGTCTTAAATATGTCTCTTCTGAGTAGACCATGTCAGGTGTCATAATAGCACAATCTACTTCTTTTTCTTAATTATTTTATTTAAATTTTTGGCCTAAACAGTTCATTCATGAAAGGCATATGTTTATTTGTGTAATGCCTTATGGTTGAGTTCCTAAGAGACAAAAATAGTGTGTTAATCTCAGTTCTGATACTGCCTCTTGGAAAAGTCACATATATTTTCTCTATTTTTATATTTGTAACACTTAACATCTTGATAGATTAACCAGCTATGTGGACTATTTAACAGAATATACTTTCTGGCTATAAATTACAATTTATATACCTTTAAAAAAGGTTTCTACTATTGCTATTTTTTTTCTGTATTGCAGAAAAATCTGTTAGAGATTGAAAAGAAACTGGAAGACTTAAAGCCTGTATCTGAGACTAAAAGCAAAGGAAAAAAAATACTAATTCAAGATATAGAGGATTCAGAAGGTGATGAAGAAAGACAGGAAAATACAAAAGAATGTGAAAGAAGCAGAGGAGATAAAGGTAATGTCATATAATTTTCTATTCAGTTTTARCCTGAGAAAAAAATCATTGCCTTTGATACTGTAAGCTTTAGTCACACAATTCATCTATATTTGCTTGTAAAATATTTTTCCCAATTGAAGAGTAAAATTATATTCTGTACTTAACAGTAGATCTTCTCAGAGTGTGAGATCTAGAATCCAGTTGTATTACACATGTCTTTGGAATTATAAAAAAAGTATAAGGCAGAGGCAGATAGAAAATGCTCCTAAATCACCTACTCCTTGTGTCCTCTATGATTTCAGATGATGCTTTGATGTGGGTCCAGGCAGTTATTTCTTCTGGTGTTAAAGAACATCTTGTGTTCCTTAGCTATTTCCCTCATATAGCTCTCCTGCCTTTCTACCATCACATTTTCCTTCTGTGTTTTTTTACTTCCTCTATTAGTGATTGTRTCAGAGAGTGTCAAAATGATCGAGTGGGAACTAATTTGATTCTTGTTTCAAAAAAAGGAATCATACTTTTTAACTGAAAAGTTTATGTCTATACACTGAAAGTAAATATTATAGGTAAACAAYGTGTAGTTCTTGTGCTGGATGTAGATTACAAGCAGTTGAAATGCAGCTTCTGTGTCTGGATTTTTGTGTGGCTAACAGCAAGACTGTTGAGATGAAGCTGMTTGCTTAACCAGAATGCCTGACTGTAGTAAGAAGTGAGGTTATTGAGGCTTGCGCTRGCAGATTGCTTTTAGATCCAGCTGAATGTCTGGGCCCCAAGCTGGAACAAATTGATGGCATCCTTGAGTTGATTTCCACCCTTTCCCCCTTCATTCAATTCTTTAAAATAATTTGGTCTGATGATTGGGGCTTTTGTGTTTTTCATGGCCTATGTAGTTCTTTGTCTTGGACTTAAATCAGTTCACACACTGTGGGTTTTCCAGTAAGCACGGTTTTCCACATAAAGCTTTAAATTGTCCTATACTGTGAATAGTAGTAGGTGTGTAATTTAATAATGCAGTATTTGCACAAGACTTCAAGAAAAATAAATTTTTCAAAATCAAGATGTATACACTAAGTCTCTTCAGGTAAAACCATGACAGAAATAGACTATAGCCCAAACCGTGGTATTATTTCATTTGGGGTTATTTTCCATTGGGGTCATTCAGATGACTAGGTGCATTTTAGGTTCATAGGAAGACTCCCATTCAGTTGATCATAGAATCAGTAAGGTTGGAAGRGACCTCTGGAGATCATCTAGTCCARCCTCCCTGCTCAGCAGGGTCACCTAGAGCATGSTAGACAGGGTTGCATCCAGGCRGGCCTTGAAGATCTCCAGAGAAGGAGACTCTATAACCTCTCTGCGCAACCTGGTCCAGTGCTCCGTCACTCTCACAGGGAAGAAATTCCCCCTCACAGTCGGGCAGAGCTTCCTGTGGTTCACTTTTTGCCCATTTCCTGTTTTCCTGTTGCATGGGACAACTGAAAAGAGTTTGTCCCCRTCCCCTTGAYACCCTCCCTTCAGGTACTTGTACACATTGATCAGATCCCCCCTCAGTCTTCTCTTCCCCAGGCTGAAGAGGCCCAGCTCTCGCAGCCGTTCCTCACAGGGCAGGTGCTCCAGCCCTTTGATCATCTTCACAGCCCTACACTGGACTCTCTCCAGTAGCTCCATGTCTCTTTTGTACTGGGGAGCCCAGAACTGGACACAGTACTYGAGATGAGGCCTCCCCAGGGCTGAGTAGAGGGGCAGKATCAYCTCCCTCSACCTGCTGGCAACACTCTTCCCAATGCACCCCAGGAGACCATTGGCTTTCTTGGCCACAAGGGCATATTGCTGGCTCATGGTCCACTAGTCATCCAAAAGTTGATGAAGGGTTAGGATTTTAAACAGGCGGAAGATTGTCAGCTAATGTCCATTGATAATACTCTTTGAGTTTTGCTTGTTGATTTTTTGAACGTGTTTTATGAAATGGAAGTCTTCAAATAAAACTGGATTCCTTGTCCTTATATTTTCATTATTTCTTGAATTATTCCATATGAATAATGAAAGATTTATCTGATGCTGTCAATAATTCGTCAACATACGTGTTGATGTTTCATAGGTTTTCACAGAGAACAAAGAATTAGGCCTTAGATTTGCATTTTAAAGTTTCTGATTCATTTAGAAGCAAAGCGTATCAGGTAGGATATGATTAGAGCTTTTTGCTGCTTAAGAGACCAGGTGTGCTTGCTGTTGTATTTCCAGTGTTGATAATAATTCTTTCTGCTCTCCTCTGCCACTGGAGCTCTGAGATGATAGAGGTGCAATCTGTTGGTTGATACTTACTGGCTGTGTTCCTGTACCTGTGCTTCCCTGTCTTCACTCACTCGGCCTATATACCGTATGTGAATTCACATCTAATCACATCTTAATTCTTAGGAATCTGTCTGACAAGATTTTTACTGTAATAGAAAACTTACCTTGCCACTCTATCCTTGAATAATAATTTCCTGTGTCCATTCTTGTTATGGTTAGAAGCATTATTGATGAGGCCTTCTAGGAGGTTGTTTGGCCACTTTGTTATTCTGTACCCTCTAACCCTTTTCCTAGGGTGCTTGTTTATTTGTTATTTTTGATTTTTAGAACTTTATACTTTTTGAGGAAGCAATTCTCATTTGTCATTGATTTGTATAGGATCTAGCACAGTGAGGCCCAGCATACTGTGTCTTTTAGGCTGTATTGCAAGCTAGCAAAATTAGATTATGTTAAAGTAAACAGCATTGAAAATTAACTCTAATGTTGCATGTATAATGAATTTCCTGAGCCCTCAGTTAGAGTATCAGTATAGATGTGCACCAGTAATTCTTTCTTTTCATWCCTTACAATTTTCTCTGTTCCTGTAGCACTCTCAGTGCAGATTGTCATTTAATTTTAGTTTTATTGCTTCTGCSTTAGAACAATTCAGGTACAATCTATATCAGCTAAAGCAAGAGCAAGTAATAAAAACAGATATTTATTGGCACTGTGTGGCTCAAGAGCAAAACTATTCTATTTGAGCGTTCATCTGTTAGGCACTAGAGAATCAGACTGTGAAGCACACATCCACACAAAACAAGACTGTAGTGGTTAGTTCTTCTGCGTATGGCAATAAGTATTTTTAAACATCTTACACTTTTCCAACCTGTCTGGTTTGATTTCAGTAAATGTTGTGCATTTAAAAAATATTTTTTGTAATTTGGGAACAACCTGGAGTTCATTGATTTTCCATCAACTTCAGAATTTTAGTTTGAGTCAATAGGAATCATCGCTCTAATATATGAAGGAATTTTAAAAATTCTGTTTGACAGCAGAGTACTTCTCACTGAGGGAAGGTGAATGCCCAGCATCTTGATTAATAGCACCAAAGCACAAAACTGGTTGTTTGCAGAGTTGCCCTTGCCTGACTGATAATTTTAAGAGTCAGTACCCTTGAATATAGTTTTCCATTGAAATCTACATTTGAATTCTGTAATGATAATCTGTTCAGGTAACTAAGGAATTTATTTATGTTAATACCTGATACAGTCATTGTATGTATTTTTTCTCAAATTAATAATAAATAGTAGTGAAAATTAAATGATCCAAACTTTATAAGAGGCCTTTTGCCATTATGTTTTTATGAAACCTTTTTTGAGAATGATTTATGAGCTCTTGTGCCTCCTCCTGTAAGTTAAATTTGAGGAGGGCTCTGAAGTGTGTAATGTTACTATCTTGTTAGTTGTGTGCTCTAATTTTAGCATGCAAGAATTTTGATTTGTTCATGGAAAATCAAAGCATCTGTATTTTAACTGGTGTATAAAGAGTTAATTCCAAGGTAAATTCTGTACCATTCTGACACTACAGAACAGGGAATTAGAAAATGCTCAGCAAGGAGAAATGAGATCTTACAGTAACACATTCTTAACAATAATTACAGATTGCTAGTAACTAGGAATTCTTCTGTGCCCTTGTAAATGTTTTCTGAGGTAGACAAATCCTTATAAAATGAAGATTCCTCAAGTATTCTGTGTTCCTTGGAAGTACACCCCTCTTTTGCAATGACAGTAGTTTCTTCTGATGATGCAAGCTCTAACTCTGCTGATTAACTTCCTTGTAGAAATTGGTGTACCAGTAATAGGAGAGGCAGCTACTGAGAAGCCTGAGATGGGGAACGCACATAAAAAGTTTCCTAGCAAAGGAGATGGCATTAAGTCAGAAGACAGAGAGACACAGAAGCAGAAGGAATACACTGAGAATGGAGTGAAAAAAGGCACACCAGAGAAACAAAAACAATTACCAGACCATGAAGATGAAGTTAACGGCTATTTAAGCAGTGACAAAAAGAGTGAAAGCCATGAAGCTGAGAAGATCTCCAGATCGCATGGAACAGGGTCTCTGTCTGCTGGTGGTGGCAGTTCTTTGCTTCCTCCTACTGCAACAAAACTAAAAAGTGAAGGGAATGAGTTGTTTAAAAGTGGACAGTTTGGAGAAGCTGTGCTCAAATACTCAGCAGCAATTGAATATGTCATGGGTTTAGGTGAGTGAGATAMCTTATCCTTAAATCTAGGATTGTTGTTTAGATCATTTAAAGGAACTACAAATGAACTAACCTAGCATATCCCTCAATTTTTGGCAAGAGCTACAGTGCAGTAAATTCTTTGTGATGGACAGTAGAGAACAATGCACTTAATACAAAATATAGGAAAATTAGTGAAATGATCTTTAACTTTCTTGGGGCAGAAATGTTTGCATTTATGTATGTGTTTGAATAATTGCATATTCTAGGTGACATGATAAAAGCTTCTGGCAGCTTTGCGTCATCAGCAAACTGCGTCACTGCGGTGCAACTCAGAGTATACAATGTAATTGTATACTCTTGAATGTAGTTTTAGTAATGGTTTTTGATTGTAATTGTATATTCTTTTAGGAGAACAAAGTCCAGGTGATATAAGTATCTTATACTCAAACAGAGCAGCGTGTTACCTCAAAGAAGGGAACTGCAGTGACTGTATTCAGGATTGTAACAGGTAAATTGCAAACTCCCATGTAGGGCAACAACATTCCTGATGATGAGTAAACATWTTAATTGATACCTTGTTCTTACAGTTTGGCTTAGAACAATCTTTAATAAGGGCTGATACCGTATCTAAATGACAGTTCTCTTTGTCAGTTCAATCACATGGAACCTAGGGAATGAGTAGCTTTAGTTTGTTGTCTTACTGTATGAAAACAGTTGTTAGTCTTGATGTGTACACAGAACTGCATAGAASGCTTAACATTTTTAGTACAAAAGGAGGCTTATTTCACTAATGCTCTCTACTTACTTAAATGTAAAAACTTTGTTAACCCAAAGGCTTATAACACTGTTGGAAACTGCTTTCAAGCATGCATATGGTGAATATGTGTGTGTTTTGTGATTTTCACATACATTCAGTGTAATTACAAACTGTGTCACCGTGTTCAAGAATTGAGCTAAAATCCTTTTTATTTGTTGTGGCTTTTAAAGACACAGGAATTAGAGAAGGTCAGACACCTTCAGTACCTTCCAAACACTGCCACCCGCTAAAGTACCACAGTATTTCTAGATGTCTTTTGTTACATTTCCTTAGATAGRGTTAGTAATACTGAGGTGTAAGGGGCAAAATAGGATCCCAAGACAGCTAGAAGTCCTCTTAATTAATCAAAATTTTTTGTAACACAGTGAAACCTAGCTATTAAAACCTAGACAATGTAGCTATAAATATACTTAAATATAAAATACATATATAACTTTGTGTTGATTAAATGGTTACTTACTGTATATATTCTGCTTGGTAGCAAAATTTCCTGAAAATGTCATCTGAAAAAAAATGATTTGTTAACGATACTTTGTTAAAATAGCTGCAAGATCATAGGCTGCTGGCTGATAAAACAAACTTGCGTACTTAACAGCTGYCTGCTTTTTCTTATTCAGATTGGTTTTAGTATGTAAGACAATTAAAATCAGTCATACAAAGGTTTGGGGTTTTCTRTTCTTACCAGTTACAAGCTCATTTTCTTATTACTTAATGATACTGTCCTTAATGTTGGGCATATTTTCTGGATACGCAAGGACCCATGATTCTTAGTGAGCACAACTGAGGTGGAAGCAGAACTGCAAAACTGCAGACATGCACAGATTAGGTAATGTCAACTAATCTGTTGAAGGCAGCACAACGTAAGTAGGGTATGCTAAGAATGGGTTGCCTGATTTCTTAAAAGCAAAAAATGGTGTTGTATTACTTATATTCTTGATACAAAGATAAATTTTGAACATTTTTCTTTTATTATGCTGTAGCTATTTATTGCTTAAAAGTGTATCAAAACCCCTGTTGGGTTTCTTCTTCTAAGGCTCTGGCTTGGAATACCTTCCTTTCTTGCTATACATAGTGAAATAGGGCTCCTACATAGTAACCTTATTTTCTTGTATTTAGTGCTGTGATGTGGCTTGCTCTGTGGCTGTATTATATTTGAGTRCTTACCTAGAAATTCCTACCGATTTTGTTCTTCAGCCCATGTGTTCTTCCCCTGAATTTATCTTTGTTCTGGATGTTAACAGCCTGAAACCTATGTTAATTCTCTTCTAAGTTATAGAATGCCAAGTGAAGAAAGTGATTATCTCCCTGTACTCAGCACTTGTTAGACAACATCTATGATACTGTGTCAGTCTTCAGCCTCCCAGTACAAAAAAATAGATACTGATTGACAAGAGTTCAGCAGAGTATCACTGAGATAGTTGGGGCTGGAGCTCTTGGCATGAGGAGAGGCTGAGGGAGCAGGGTTCATTTAGCCTAAAAGAGAGATGGCTTTGGAGAGACCTAACTACAGCGTGTCAGGATCTGTGAGGAGGTTATTGCGAAGACAAATCTAAAGGACAAAACACCATAGATGTAAATTGAAACATGAGAAGTTCTGACTATGTATTAGAAAAAATCTTTTCYCCATGAGGAGAGTCATGCATTGCAACAGGTTGCCCAGAGAGGTTGCACCGTCTTCTTCCTCAGAGGTTTTCAGGACCCACTGGATAAAACCCTGAGCAACCTGGTCAGACCTAAGAGCTGACCCTGCTTTAAGTGAGAGGTTGGACTAGAAACTCSCAAGCTCAGTTTCTCTATGATTCTATGAAATCTAATCCCCTAGACTCATCTCAATTTCAGTATTGCAGTATTGGTCTTTTTGCTCCATTAGCAATAATCATTGATTAGTAAAAGGTAATCTTTAATAAATAATGCCTTTGTAGGCTGCTGCTTCATTTTACTGGAAAAACCTATGGTATTTGGAAGGAGCCCTGATTACACTATATCAGGGACTGAACTCACTATTGACCAGACATGCAATCAGAAAAGGAAGCAAAKGAAGCCAAAAGACAGGCAAAAATCTGAAAGCCAAAATTAGGCAGGGGTATATTCATGTTTTATTAAACTCATTTTTTAATATGCATACTTGTATGTAAGGAAGAAGGACTGAAAACCATGTAGGCAAAAGCACCGTATACTTGAGAACCCTATATATCGAAGAAAAAAAAAGCTTTTCTCTTTAAACAGATGTCATTACCTCAGTCTTTTCTTGAAGAAAGTAGTTTTTCAGATGGAGGATATGAATTTGAGTAGAGAAGGTTGTAATAAAAGCACTAACACTTTCAGAACTGCATCTCATTTGGGGTACTGAGCAAGTAATAAACCATTCTATCCCTGTTTTCCTTGATTATGTTACTATAAGGCCCATCTGAAATCACAGATATTATGTATAGCTGTATATATAATAAAMATTTCAGTATTATTATTAATATTCTTTTTCAATGCTGCATTTTCTTTTTGTTTTCTTCAGAGCTCTGGAACTTCAGCCRTTTTCTCTTAAGCCTCTTCTACGACGAGCAATGGCATATGAGTCTATGGAGCGATATAGACAAGCATATGTTGATTATAAGGCAGTTCTACAAATAGACAGCAGCATCCAAGCAGCAAATGATAGTGTTAATAGGTAAGTACACTTTATAAACTTTCTGCTGATATGAGATTCTGAATAGAAAAATAGAATTCAATTTTGTTTAATTTCCTCCCTCCTTTGCATGTCCCTCAAGAGGCAGGGTCATCATAACTAGAAGACTGATTGTTATTATTTAGTAGCTTTCCTGTAGTTTCAAGCTTTCTGCACTGGAAATATTCCATGAAGTCACAAATTGGACCATAATAAGGAATATTTTTCCTTTACTGTTGAGGAACTATTTGAAAAAAAGAGGCTTGATTGTCTTAAATGTTTAACAGCTGTGGAAGTACATTTTTTTTCCTGTAAGCCTCCTTTACTGCTGTATTATTTTTTTTCTTTTCCATACACATCTTTGTTCTTGGCTTTCTTTGGATTTAGCATGAGGGCAGTAGCGTAATGGAGCTTGTGGTTTCCTAGTTCATTGGATGGCAGTAGTTTTTTAATCACCATATAGATCAGTATGTTCATAAATCTTCTGCATTTCCACTTGCAAAGAGATCTGAAGTAGGATGTGTTGCTTACTGCTAACACCTGGGGAATATTCCAAGGGAGRTATCGTTGCATTCTTCTCTAAGTGTCCACTGCTGGAAACTCTTGAGATGTGAAACTGGTCTATATGGGTCCCCATACAAATCCAGTCCAGCCATTTTTCTTTCTTTRTGATTAACATGACCCAAATGCCGTTAGTCCTACACCAGCATCTCCGTTCATTGCCCATGTACTTTAGCATTAAGAGATTGTACACATCCTGTATAGTAGTGACTGCATATAAAATTCAATCTTTGGTGTATAATGACTTTTTAAAAGTCTGTGCTTTATTTTTTTTTCTTTTTTCATTTTTCTGACATTTCCCTAATACCGTTTGCACAATTTCCTCTGCCTGCCAGTTTTTAAAAAAATTTTGCCTTTTAGGGCTCAATATTTTTACCTTGAGCAAACCGAGCAGAACATATTCCTGTCCCTTTCCAGCATTCACCTTATATACTTGTGCAGTTCTGCAACTAGCTTCAGTTAGAAATAACTGCATTACATGATAGAACAAAATAGGAGGTGAACATTTCACTGAATCTTCAATAATATTTCTCTTAATTTTGTACAAATGAATGCATTCATGAGCTGAACTAAAAAAAAAAAAAATCCCGACTTGAATAGATTACTTTGGATGATGTGGACGGAAATTTCTCTTACTCAGTAGTGTTGTACCAAGCATTACTTTTGAAGATTGCACTGGTCATCTGTTTAACAGTGTTTTAGCCTCAAGACATCTTATGGAAGACTGAGATTCACTTTAGGGTATAACACTGTTAATGGATGACCACTGCAGCCTTCAAAATGTAATTACACTTTATTTTACTGTAACCTTTTCGTAAGATTAAAGTTATTCATATATTTATATATATGAATTATATATAATATATGTCATAGACAATATATGTATATAATATGAATTTATATATATWTATATATATATATATATATATATAATCTATGCCATATTTGTTACTGGAGTTACACAGAAATGTAGTTGTAGGCATTGTTGCAACCTTTTTAGGTCACTATTTGTTTTTAAAATGTCATATTTTAAAAGCTTTTTTTACTGGGGCTTCAACGTACTTCATGTAATCTAAAGTAATATTTTAACACCTATACCTTTTTTCTTTCATTTCTTTTTCCTTTTCTTACTGGCATACTCATTTTGTCAATTTAAGATCTATGTCAAGCATAAATCCTTCTATGTGCTGCCATTGTGAAAATACTGAAGTAGCTTAATGTAATGATTGGCTGCAAAGCTTAGTGGTATAAAAAGGAAAATAAAATTTAGTGTTGTTTTTAACTTCCTTTTTAATACTTTCAACACTARTTCTTGATACCAAGTGAGATGTCTCAATTTCTGTAATTATATTAATATATCACGTGTAAGATATATATATCATATATATTATGATACACTGTAATACAATAATACATAGTATGTATTGTATATAAATTATAGTTACATATAATTTTAATCATGTAAAATTGTATACACGTGATATTTATATTAAGTGCATGAATGACAGGATTTTCCCTTTTTTTCTTTCTTTCTTTTTTAAAAAAGAATTTATGAAAGCAGAAGAAGCATTAGTCATTGAGCAAGAACCCACATTAATGCAACTTTTACCAATAGACCCTAGTATATGTTGTTTAACAGAAGGCCACGAGCACTAACATAATTTCTTATCCTTCCTTGAGAAGGCCATCGTATCTTTAAATTCCAGTTATTTTGTCAGAGGTGGCCAAAAGAGATCATTACACTCTAAGRAGTCTTACTTTTGATCACACAACAAGTTGTTTCTGCTCTCCTATGTCTGCACTGATAGAGCACTTGGGCTGGTGAGATAACTGCTACTCTGGTGTCTTCTGTGAATGATTATACACTTTTGATCTTCTTATTTTATCTGCTGCTGTTTTTTTTTCATATTTCTCCTGACAGTGACTTGCAACTTGCTTAGTAATAAGCTTACTTCCTTTCTTTTTCCTTAACATTCTTCCTTTTCTGTTCTCTAGGCCTTCCTTATGTTTTTAGCTTCACTSTTCATTACTCTTTCCTCCCTGGCAACCCATCACCATATTTCAAGGTGCTTATTTCACCTGCTTCTTCCTCCTTCTCCTCTGCTGGTAATTCATTTTTGCTTGCAAATTCTTATTTTCTAGAGCATAGAAAATTCCTGCCTAATTGAACTTCTAATGTAATTCATTTTTAACATTTTATTGTTTGTAAATCAAACTGAAATTGTTGACCAAAACACTAATTTTCATTGACAAAATAATGCGTTTTAAAAAGTGAATTCCAAGAAAATATGAGGACTGTTCTAAGTATACTGCCTTTTAACTTAAAGGGACAACCTAGAAATGTATTTTAAAAATACCTATAAAAGGAATAATAGTTCTTACCAACCTGATTTTATTGGAGGATTTATCTATTTTTAAGTTACTGAGGGAAACTGGATCATGATGCTGTAGAAAGCTGACAGAAAAACTCTTCTCCTACTTCTATTTGAGAGTGKTTTTGGTGAATCTTGTTAAAGCTTGTCTACAAACACTCACCTAACGTAGCAGGCTTCCCAGAAATCTTAGTGTAAGGGAGGAAGTTAAGTCTAGTATTCTCAACAATTCTCATGTAAAAGAGGAGTGAAAGTTTTAGTATAAAGCTTTTACCTGATCATTTTACATCTGAAAGGAAATAAGTAAGAATATAAGTACATACTTTTATGAAAAGTCAGCTGAAAACAAAATTAAAGCATTACTAGAGCGMATATCACCTTGGTTAGATGATGTTGACTTCATCTTCTACTGGTTTTCTGAGGTGATTGACAAATATACTGGAAGAAATGTTGTTATATAGAGGGTGATTGACAGATATGTTTCATCTAGTGATGTGGGCCAAATCGCAGGAAAATGCTGTTCGGGCATGCTTTTAACTAGTGGCGTTTTACCAGCTTTGTGAATATGAATTATTTTCTTGTTTTGGGTATCTTAATCTTCTCTTGATTGCCSTACTGTAATGAAGGGCAGTATATTTATGTGCTTCCATTTATTAAATTGAGTTTTTATTCTCGTTGTCTGATATCCTTTAATGTCAGTTAGTAAATTGCATTAGACAGCTTGGGAGCTCTTATTAGAAAGCCCCATCTCAGTACTGTACTGTATAAACTGTGGCTCTGTGATAAATCCCCAAGTGCAAGGAGAGTTGGATTAAGTTAGGAGACTGTAGAGAGTGACTGTATTTGCCCTTGCTTTTCTGTGAGATACCTATACTTTTTTAAACTAACCATGGCACTCAGGGAAGCATTTTTGCAAAAGACTATTCTAAGAACAGGTTGTTGTATTACAAGAAATCATCAGTCATCAAAGTCTGTATGATTGTTTTGTTGATTTTGATGAATTAGGTCAGGCTTTTTGTGCAACCTTAAATGCCCATTCTGATAAACAGAGAAGGGATGGACAGGAAGGAAAGAGGACCTTGGTTTGTGCTAGAATTGTTCTATTAATTTCTGTGAGAAATACCTAAACAGAATTAACTGACTTTTTTTTTATATATAAAGCGTACAGTGTTGATTTCAAGTAAAATGAATTTAGTAAATCTTAGAGCTGTTTAACTTCTGGTGGTGTGCGCCTTATTTCTTAAGAATTAAATTTAGACTATCATTTAAAAAATAATAAGTATTAGTAAAATTAGAGTAAAACGGAACTTGCACAAGCCTGTTTGGTGGTAGCATCTTTTAAAATACTGTTTATTAGTGATCCAGATAGAAGGGAGCCATGAAAGGGCGTATGCAGCTGATATGCAGAAGAACATTACTTAGAAAAGAAATTAAACAACTAGGTAATGCTATGAAATGACATTCTGAGTACAAAGAACTTATTTTAAATTCTAAGATATAAGAAAAGGTATGTTTCATACAGCTTCATATAATCACTTATGTAAAAGCTCCACAAAGAGCCTTTTTAATGTGTAACATTCTTCAAAACGTTTTGGTAACTTCTGTTTTATAACAAAAGTGTATTAGAACAGTTGCAGCTTCTTGTATTGGTTCTTCTGTCAGACCTGAAGTAGATAACGAGAAAAGAATTTAGTCCTGATTGCTCTTACTCTGTAGCCATAATATTATACTGAGTTTTCTTTTTGTAGACATTCTAATATTAAAAGAAAATAAAACCAAGGAAGAAAACAGTCCGAATTATTTCCCCTCATTTTATCCCATTCTTTACATCACAACTGCRCTAAATGGAACTGTACCTAAAATTCCAATTTCAGGTTTATTAGGTAATGTATCAACGTAACCTCTTTTATGACTCAGTTCAAAGTTTTCCTTTGTTAAAGTAGATTGCAAATTTATCACCGCTTGAGCTTGGCACTTAAGTTCTTTTTGATATTAGAAGACTTTTAGGTCACTGGTTATTGATTTTTTTTTTTTAATGAGCTACCAAAAATGTAACTGAACAGCTTTTATATAACTCATTAAGTTTATTTAGGTTTTGCTCCAAAGCATGTCTAGTGGAAATGAGAAACTTCCACTAGAATGGATTTTGGATTTATTCTGTTGTGTATGGAAATAGTTGACCTATAATCTGTGGATTTAAGAAAGACTCTGAGCAGTTGTAAATATATATATTTTTTCTCATTGTTTTTATGGAGATGAAGAATGATTGAGGAAATAATTTGACTGTTCTGTAAAATGCAATTTAACATGTCCTTTGTAACCTGTATTGGTTATCTAAAAAATGGTTGTAAGAGATTTCATGTGACATTGGCACACTTCATGACTGAAAATATTTTTTCTACTCTATTAGAAAAAAACTCTATGAGCGTCTGAAAGGAGTTAAAAAAAAAAAATCCCTCTATTTCTTTATAGCATGGGTTAGGTAGGATTTAGAGTTCTATTGCAAAATCAGTTATCGGCTTAAATACTTTACAGATCATGCTTTAAATATCAAATCCTAGTAGAAATATTCTAATTTAAAAAGGTAAAAAATCCGAATATTAAATAAATGTAATACTGTTGGCTGTTGTGACTGTTTTTAAATTAGTCTTAAGGATAATTATTCAACCAAATTTGGAAAGGAGGACACTGCATTATTTAATTTAGCAGTAAGTCATTAAAGAATTAAATATATGAAAAGTCATGCTAATAGCACTTTTCTCTTTCAGAATAACAAAAACTTTAATAGATCAGGATGGTCCTAGTTGGAGGGAGAAGCTGCCACCAATTCCAGTTGTCCCAGTTTCTGTTCAGCTACACAGGTGGGATGGAGGCAGCTYCACTTCAGAGACGAAGCCCAAAAGCACTGCAGACACCAACAGAGAAGAACAGTTGCAGATGAATGGTATGTATAGGTAATGCCAGCATACAGGCACAAGAAAAGAATTTTTAATTGAAAAACAGAATACGATTTTTGCTAGTGATGTCAAAGAAACTGCTTTAGATAGTATTTATGACAGACCTTTGTGAAAAGCTTAGTTAGATGATGGTCATTTATGTGGTTAAGTTTAATAGGTTTCATGGAGCCATGGTTAGTTATATTTTTTAATGATGTAGTTAGTAGCATGCWATTAGTGCGGTTGTATAATATTAGCAAAAATATTTGTCAGCAGTATGTTGAATCCTGTCACAAATACTGATGATTTCCCTGACCTCATACTATAGTTGTAACATAGTTTTTAAAAAAAGCATACACACAAAAAATCAGCTGTGTAATCTATACCCATCATTTAATTGTCCATGAGAGAATTACTCAGTTGTTGAGAATATCAAGTGTAGACTTCTAGATGGCTGGTAGTAAGTGAAATGGGCTGTAGAAGAACATTTCTGATGTTTTTTGGTATGCATTCTAACTGGCAGTGAATAGTCAGTACTTTTTTTTGTTTTTAACAGTGTTAAATCAGAAGTTGTTTACACATAAACACTGAATGCTTTACTCCTTTAGGACACTCTCCCTCCTGAATTTTTTCCTTCATTGGAGTTTCTTTTTTTCCCCTCCAGTAATTTAGGTGAGGGAGCCCTTCTAATTCCATTTTAATTGACGTTAAACATCTTTCCTGCAAAGGCCCTAACTATCATTTTTCACTCTTATGTTACTGTTAACTGGCTCACCTTTGATTTTATTTTAACACAAAGAAAAGTAGTGCGGAAGAGAAGTGGGGTGGGCAGCAATGCATAACTGAGTTACTAGCCAAACATATAGCAGTAATAGGGTTATCTATCTAATCCATTACTGTAGCAGTCTACGTTCTTGCACTGTACAAATTTAATGGTTTTAATGCTGTCTGAAAGATCATCTTTAAATTTATTTGCATCTGATGTAGAACTACAGACAACTTACAGATACATGCYTTCATGTGAGAATTGAGTGTTTCTTGCTGGAATAAGATGTGGCTCTAGAAACTTACAATAGTATAGTTTATATAAGATATGAATGATGATGCATATTGAAATACAGTAATGCTATAGAATATTATTTTTCATTTAAGGAACATGAGGGAGATAATAGGTGCATAATTTAAATTCAATTGATAGAAATTTACTTTTTAAAATGTCCAGTAACTTAAGTTTTTTTCATTAAAGTTGTTGTAAATACGTATCTTTAGTGATTTAACACTCTTAAGAATTGGGCAATAATTGAGTTTATCTTTTATTTTTGGAATGAACTAGAAGGTTGGTATTTTGCATTAACAGATTGCTATTGAACATAAATGCTTAGCTTGARCAGTGCTTTTTGTTACAGTGTTTGTAATCCTTGTTTTTTCTGTGAATGAGGGATATAAYTTATTCATTTCTACATATAACCAAACTTTTTAGTCTACACCTTTTAAGTAGTGAAGATTAAACTTACATCTGTATAGCCTTCTAGTAACTTTACCAAGAGAGAGAACTTGAAGATCATGGTAGGGAAAAGTACAAAGGTAAATGGTTCCTCAGAACAGTAGTGATGTCTAACCTGTTCTGAAACTTAATGAGATTAGCCATCAAGTCTTATGACTTGAGTTAAAATTCAGTTATGTTTCCTGTTTAAGTCTGCTCTAGCTTCAGAATATTACTTTTTCACAAGTCTACATATAGTTTTCTGGCATTGAAGACTGCCACGTTTTTATAAAAGAGCTCATTGAGTTTAGTTTTTGGTTAAAATGATCTTTTTACATACAATCTTTAAAATCTGAAGCTTCACAAGGGTGTCATGCTCTTTAGAAAAGTACAAAAAGTCAATTTTTCCGTTATGATTTACTTAGAGCTATGTTACTAATTATTGTTTACTTACTGTAGAGATATGAAACTGCATTCAGGACTGGTTTTCCATTGCAAACATAGCTAAAAATTGTAATCTAACTCAGAACCAGATGCAACAAGCAATGTGGAGTTTAGAAGGAAAGATAATTTTGRAAAAACACAGTATTAATCGGAAAATATATATTTACAGTTAGATGTTTTCAGCTCTCACAAAACATGCTTTTTAAAAAAGATCTTAACAGAATATTATTGATATATCACTCACCTCTATTGATGATTTCCTTGCCATTGTAAGTTTAGCATAGTAATTGAGATGAATGACTTGTTTGCAGAAAAAAATACTGGCTTAAATTACAGCCTACCTAGTGTGATAGTGATAGTCTAGAAGGCTTTTAATCATATTGATAGATCTGCACCATTGTAAATAAAATCAGTATCTCAGCAGAGATGTGTTGTCCCTCTGTACCACACAGAAACAGTGAATGAGAAGAGTTGGAAGTGTAGACCTGCCTGTTGCATTCCCAGTATTCTGGCAAAAAAAGTTCCCCTGGTGCATCAGAAAGTATTTGTTGTGCCAAATGTGTATGGTAGTTTAGTCCTTCTTTAGAGCAGTAGCAAGATCTGAAACAGAAATTGTAATGCCCTGACGGATCAAAGATACTCCTGATATTGAGCACTTGTTCTTAGCTGTTGAGCTACCCTTAATGAACTGACCTTCTTAAGTAACATTGTGGTTATTTTGTAATGTAGGTGAAAGAGATGAGGAGAAATTCAAGACATTGAAAAACGAAGGGAATGATTTTGTAAAGAAGGGTAAATACGAAGAAGCTGTAAATAAGTACAGTGAGTGCATGAAGTTAAATCCCAAGGAATGTACTATATACACTAACAGGTAAAGATCTGATATCCAACCCATTTTGTGGGATAACAATACTTGTTATTTTTCTGACTGCAAATAAAAATTTTGCATCACTTCAGTCACTATTATACAAAGATTATTTTTTCCATTTGATTGGTGTTTCCAACAGCATAATAGATTTTTCTTTAAACCACCTTATTTTTCAAGGGGAACAGATACTAATGTTGCTGAAATAAGTCCTCAAATATTTATAAAGATAGAACAGACTAGAATAAATAATTAGCATAACATTTTGCAGCATTTTTCAAGAATGACAGTAAGATTTTAATTAAAAGCTAATGTGCAGTAGCAGTATCTCAAATATGAAAAATAGTATTTCAGAGAAAAGGTACACTTTGAGAATACAAAAGTAGGAATAGTAGGAGCATTATTTTTAAAGGCTGACCTAATTCTGTAGCATAATTCTTTCTGCTATAATCCTGTCAGCTTTCACAAACTAAGAAGGATTTGATTAGGCTAGTACTTGAACAGGACACTTCCAATAAGGTGCAGAAAGTGATATTGCTTATTCAATTYGGAGTATTTTTTTTCCCTAGAATGACTATATAAAATCAGTATTTCATTACTGTGTTAATGGTATTGTGCAAAGTTAGGCTCTGCTTTTGAAATATGTGCATATCTGCTTAACTTCAAGCATGTAGGTGAGTCATACTTCAGTTTTGACTTACACTGCAGAAACTGGCTCTCTCTAAATCCATCCAATGATATCATTAATACTTACTGGTTTTGATATACTCTAAAAGTACCTGATTGTGGTGGAATTGTGTACAGTTGTATTGTAATTTATGAGTCAGATACTGTTCTCACTACAGGACTCTAAAATTTACTTATATTGCAGTGTATTTTGTTTTTCTGTGTTAGAGCTCTCTGTTACTTGAAACTGTATAAATATGAAGAGGCTAAGCAGGATTGTGATCATGTTCTTCAGATAGAAGATTCTAATATTAAAGCTTTCTATAGAAGAGCACTAGCATACAAAGGATTGCAGGTGAGGAAAAAAGAACATGGCAGGTATTCGTAAGCACTTCTAAACTTGCTTATCCTCTTCAAAGGCAATCAGGTAGTTGCAGTGGATGGGTAAATACAAGCGAAGTATGCAATGTAAATGATTTATTACTTTATGTTTGTAGAGCACTAGACGTATATAAAACAGGAGTATTTTTGGAACATAAATTATCTGAATATTGGCTTGCAATAATTTGAGATGATGCAGGAATATTGGAATAAGAGTTTTGACTGGAGTTCAGTTAAGCAAGTTTCAACTCTTTTCTGAAGTTCTAATTTTCTTCCAGGTAGACCAGTCTGTTTTTTCTGTCAAAGTGTTTGCTGTATTTTTGCTGTTGACATACTGATCTTCTCCAAGTCTGTCTTCACCTATCCAAACAAAAATATCAAGCTGTTTTTTTGAAATCAGCTCCCACTTGAGTGGGTGTCGCATTAAACCAGAGCTTTCATTTTCTTCATCCTCTCCCCACTTCTTTTCCAAACACAAGCCAAACTTTTTTCACTAACTTACTTCCTCTCTCTCAGGGGACATCATTATTATCTTTCCACTCAGGCTAAACTGGTGTTCATCTTCCATGTGTGCCAGAGTCTCACATTCAAACCATGTTTAAGTCATGCAGATTCTTTCTGTATGAAGGCACTGAGACTCAACCTTTCCTTTTCGTCTGCACAGTAAAATTATTCTCTATCCTATCCTCATTTTACAGGACAGATTTTTCAGTATCCTTTTATCTGACCTTGATAGCTTGGTCTTGTACTGCTTCCTCCTGAGTGTGACTGCAAACCTCATGTTCCATCACTTGAACTATGTTGTTCCTTTTGTCTTTGTTCACTTCCCTTCTTCAGTGGATCGATATTAGCTTCTTTCCACTCTTTATAGGTCTTTCATAGCAATCCTTACCCTACCTGTCAGCTCTTACCTGATACTGAATGGTCAACTTGTCACTTTGTGTGGTTCATCATGGCAACTTTTCTAACCTACTCTGCATTAGGTTCTCCAACAGTGTCTTTAAATAAGCATCTTAAGTGCTTTCTTCCAGCTTGTTCTTTAGTCTAGTGGGGATTACTTTAAACATGCACTTCATTCCATCAGTGTCCTTCAGACATCAGAGCTCTCCTATGTTTCGTGCCATAACAAAAAATTTCCTCATTATCAGCCTAAAAATTGTTTGAGGACAGCCTGTTTTTGCTTAACATTGCRCTATCCTGTGTTACACACAATTCCAAAAGCAAGTCTTGGTAAGCATGAGATAATTTTTGATGATAAAGTTGTTCCTCTGCCTGTTAGAGTAGCTAAAATTTTTTTAAAGTTGGTTCTGAGTAATTATCAGGAGAGGTGAAAAAAATTAATTTTGTATAAGATCGTTTTCTGTAGTTGTATCAGGCCACCTGGTATTAATTATCTGCAGCTTTATATTATCAGAGTCAATAAAAGTTAGTATAAGTAATAGCAAAACCAGATCGTGATTCTAGCAGTCAAAAAAAATGGGAATTACACACAGAAGAAGAATGTCAAGAAACAGAGAAGTAACTGCTTTTTTTTTTTGAATATCTCAGGAAAAAAAATTTTTTTTTTTTTTTTGAAGATATAACCTGAACTATACTGTTCATGGGTTCTCTCAGGACACTGGCAGCAGGAGACTCCCAAGATGTTTTGTTTTATTACGTTTCATACCTTCAGTATTGCCACTTCCAGGGATGTAAGAATTGATAAAACAGAGAAAACAATAAGGATGATCTGGGGTTGACGAATGATCATAGTAAAAGATTTTAATTGGGCAAAGATAGAACTAAGCTGAGAAGTGTTATTAGTTTATAAATATGGAAATACTTGAAAGTTGAAGTGGAATTGAATACAGTAAATGAGAATGTTTATAGATTTATTGAGATGTAGTTAAGGGAAAATCAGGAAAAAACCTGCTTGTGTGATGGATTAGGCCTGTAATATGGGACATGGGACTAGACTGGACCGCCTAYGTGTAGCTGATAGTCCTGTCTATTGCTTTGAGTACAATGTATATGATTTCATTAAGAAATCTAGCAGGCTGCAGTTTGAAACTTAGGAGAGTTGTTTGTTTGCTGAGCCTCATGATTGCTGTCAGAAGTCTATTCCAGAACCTTGTTTCTCTGTAGTTGTGAATCTTCACATTTGTAGTTCAAATAGTTTAGCTTAAAAAGTAATTTTTTGCTGATGAAAGCAATCTACTCCATTTCTGCATTAATTTTCTGAGTCTAAATAATTCTGGTTCTCTTACTCTTTGATGATATAGCAGACTTCAGTTCACTTAGAAATTATGGTATCTCTGCATCTTAAATACAATTGACCAATACTGAACAAAATATCCAGACAGGGGTAGAGTGTGAGTATCTTGTATAGTAGTTATTACAGTTGAGATACTGAGGAGATGCATCAACTGATACATTAGAGAATTTTTGTRTGATAAAATTAATGGCTTACTGTTATCTTGTGATACTGCTTGGGAACAGAAGAAATGTTCGGTCTGTCACTCAAAGAAATTCTCATTCTGATGTGCATAATCTTTTMCTATCTCCTGTTATAGTTCATCCCTATTTTTTTTCCACTCCTCAAGGTATCTTGCTTTTTCTATATGATATTCCAGTCTTCCTCAGAATTGATATTGATATCAACTTTATCTTTCCAGAAAATTTAGTCTGAAAATTAATATTTTTTAATGTCAAAATTTGAAATAAAATTAGGCAAATCACAAGACTGATTCTTGTGGAACTGTATAGTGATTTCCTTCTACCTCTATACTTGTCTGTCTAATTCTCTTGTTTATTGGTAAGTTGATAGTTTATTAATGTCTCAGAGTTCATAAAGTAATTCCAGTTTTCTCAAGTATAATTTCTCATTTCAAACTGTAAGAGATGGTCTATTGAAGTGACGCTCTGGAAAGATTAGGTATGTTTGTAATTTAAGCTTAATTTAACTCCTGTATTGGCAAAGTCGGCATGAAAATTGTAGAGTCACATTATATTAATCTYGAAGGAATATTACATTGTAAGCAATTATGCTTAAAAGCAACAATCTTCAATAATCTGATAGTCGGATGTGTCTTTCAGAATAAATTATTTCACTCTACATATTAAATATGAAAACATTTAGCCTTAGGGCACTCATTTAAACTCATGTTCAGTTTCACTTTTTTCCTTTGATGAAATTACGCTATGTTTTGTGATTATTTTTGCATATTTGATACCAGTAACCAGACTTTTCTATTTTTCTTACTTGTAAAGAAGAGTATGGCAGTTCTAATTTATTTTTCTAGTTGTCCATGAAAAACATATCTTCCCTTCTACTCACAGAATTACCAAGCCAGTGTTGATGATCTCAACAAAGTACTTCTAATAGATCCAAATGTTCTTGAAGCAAAAAAGGAACTACAACAGATAACACAACTGCTTAACCTTGAGAGCAGTGCTGTAGCTGGCAGTCAACAAAAGCAAAGGAAGAAAATAACCATACAAGAGGTATATCTGTTCATTTTTTAATGCATGTAGTACTGAAGCCACACATTTGAAAAGAGATCATTGTTTTGCAGTTCTTGCTCCACAGTTTCTGGTCGTATTGTATTTTCATATTATTTTAAAAGTCTGTTGGAGCATTCTTGTGTTTGATGTGTTTGTGTCCACTGCATTCTATAATAAAGCTTATACTGCTTTAAGGTGCATCCAGAACCACAGCAGAAATGAAAAAAACTTTTACATGGCACTAAAATTGAGGATATGCTTGTAATCAAAAACTACTTAGACTTCAAAATAACTGCTTTATAAAATACTACAATGTCAAATATTAGTTGCTTTTAGTCTGTGCTATTCGGGAAGCCTCTGGGGCAGTGCTGGCAAAGGTTCATTGTCCGCGGATATGCCGCATGTTCTTGTACTAGTAGTGAAGTTACAGGTCTGAGTGAAATCCTACCTTATAGACAAAGAGTATGAATAAAAATAATAATGAAAAAAAAAAGGAATATGTGGTGGAATGTTACGTATTGGAGCAAAATATTAACTGTACATTGTTCAGTTTGAATTAGTGATGAAAGGATTTTCTCAGTCATCTGAGATTTTCGGATTGATATTTTGGATCAGATTTGCTGATCCTGTAAGAACATATTTTTCCCTCTTCTGTTTTATAATAAGATATATAGTCTGTACACTATTACAGATGATACTGTAACCTGGCAATGTAATTTCAAAACGGTGCTATGGTGGCAACTGCAGCTGGTAATACAGAGACAACATCTTTTACTGGAGTGCTTCACAATTGCGTGAATTCCCAGGATTTCTGTAACTGGCCTAAGGCTGGAATAGGGTTCCTTGAGCTTTGGGTTGTGAAAGCAGAGGAACCTGGAGACTGTTCAGAGGAGGTTTGGGAAGTGACTGCATTGTTGAGGGACCAGCTACCTGCRTTACTGGCAGTGGTAATATTTTGTCAGGGGTGAGGCAGAAAGCATTTATGCTTGCTATGATAATTACAGCTGCTCCCTTTGAGAGCCTTCCCTGTCTCATCTATTGCAAGGCAAGGCAATTGCCTGAGAACAGATTGGAAAAAAAAATGTAAAGTTATGAAACTTTGATTTATGAAACTCTGATTTATMATTATTACTTCATTTTAATCAAGCTGTAATTATATATCGGAGAATCAAGAATACCTCCYTTGATACTACGGATTGTTGAAAAAAAGGAGCAGGCTCAGAGCAAAAGGTCTACAAGCCCAATGCAGTATTTTGCAAAAATGCCGAAGCAGGCTCCTAGCRCAACACTGTACTATGCAATGCAGTGTCTTCAGACTTATGCAAAAACTTGGCATYGTTTGGAGAAATCCTGTTCAATGAATTTTAATCAGTTTATACTAATTCCACCACTCTTGGTAGCCTGAAGTGGATTTTAGCAGATGTAGTTAAACCCAGGGTAAATTTTCTAGTGATTGTTGCATGAAATTCAGTACAGACTGCAAACTCTGGGGAAGTTAGAGGGTATTCAGGCAGTTAGACTACACTAAGCTTTCTACTTTGACAAYGCTACTGTAAAAAATAATCTGATACAGCTGACATGCCTATACTGTTCTGAAGTCACAGCAGTGAAATGAAACATGGGTACCCTGCAACTAAAATTCAGTTCTGTTTCTGTTCTCTGACTTCACATTTTAATGTATGTATGTRATCCTATTTAGTTTTGTCCCAGTAGCCTTCAATTCCGTTCCTAGAGTGGAGTGCTGGGCACTAAAAAAGACGTAAAAAGTTAGTGCTGACTGAAAACCTTTAAAGATGAACAGTGGAGGTACCATTTGGGGGGAGGGGGAGAAAGCAAATTGTATAAGAAAGGAGCGTTAAATCCATTTCTTTTATGAAGAAGAAAGTGCTAACTTTAATGACTTTTCAACGGATGTATGGATGTGTTTTATGAAGCTTCAGGTTATCTGTATGTCCATTTTAATGTTTTGTTACCATTTCCTTTATGAAGGTGACTGAATTTGAKGAACAAAAGGAGGGACAGTCTGCTGCATCAGATGATGCGGTGACCAATCAAGCTGTTTCTGAAGAAGAAGTGCAAATGACTGTGCCACTGAAGACCTCTGAAAAACTGTCTATTTCGGAACCAGCTAACGCTTATGACTTTGGTCAGATTATAAACACAGTGAATGCCAATAAGGATAAATGTGCTTGTGCAGATCTTTTAACAATGATTGATCCGCCAAAATTGCCAGTGCTGCTAAGTAACAAACTTGAAGGAGAGATCTTTTTCATTTTTATCCAAGCATTGGAATGTTATGTACTTGGAAAAGATCCTGGCCTTGTTTATCAGCACCTTTTCTACTTGAGTAAAGCAGAAAGATTTAAGGTAAGAATATAGGATGGATATGTACTTATATTGAACAGAAACTTAGAGGAATTTTTCACATTTAAGAAAAATAGATACACTGACTTTGAATCTCTGTCAAATGCTATTTTTCTGTCACCTGTGCTGATTATGACCTCTGCTGATTATAAAATGTTTGTTTGTTTGTTTTTTCAGGTAGTACTGGCACTTCTTAGCAAAAATGAAAAGGAGAAGATTCAGAAACTATTTGACTTGCTTTCAGAAAACCAAAACCATCAATACTCTTTGGAAGATCTGGAGAGCCTTAAAAAAGTTTATGAACTTTAAGAAGAACTTAAAATTTATTTATTGCATGCATATAGTTGATGTTAATAAGATGGATGAATGAACTATGCAGACTTGAATGGGATAAAATAGGTCTTTAACTGGACTGTTTTGAATTCCATTTTGTTTTAGTGGCACATGCACATTTTAAAACTTGCTGCTCTTTTTTTTCTTATAGTTGTCTACATTTCTTAATCTCTAGAATTTAATGCATATCTTTGTGTTCAATAACAGAGTTCATATTATTTAACATATACTGATTTTAATTAGACTGTATTAATTATATATTATACATATAATTGTGTATGTGTATATATGTGTGTGGGTATATACACACACACACAGAAAAGAAGTGCAAAATACATTGATGGTACAATATATAACACACTTTTTGTCATCATCTGTTATGTGTTTTTGTGGATTGTATATTCTTGTGGTAAACAAGTGTCCTCTAGATAAACWGCTCAGTTAGCAATAGCTTTGCTAAAATGAGTTTACAAAAAGTATTAAGATTTTTCAGCTAAACTACTACCTGCTGTCTTTGTTTTCACTATCTCTGGTCAATACAGAATAGATTTAAATATTTTTGGTGCCATACAACTTAGCAGCAAAGATTAGCTTGTCATGGAGCGCTTTGAATGAAAATAATTAAATAAATTGTTACTTTTTAAAATGATGAACAAGTGAGCAATTTTTAGTGCATAGAGAGTTGGGGGTTTTGTGTGCGTGTAGGGTTGATGGTTTGCATGGCTTTAGAAGTGATAGCAATGAACAAAAGGGCAGGTGGCTGCAATTAGCAATAAAAATATTTAACTCAGATTAAATTATTATTATTAATTATTATCAGATTATTTAAAACACCAGCTATTTCTGTTTACAGATGTATTAGTAAAGTTAAAACTACAACATCTTCATGAACTCCATGTGATTCTGGCTTTATTTCAGGCAGTACTTATATTTTATATTGGATCTTGAAGAGCTTGTTTTCAAAATGAAGCTTTTTCATTTTTCAAAACGTATTTAAAACCCCAATGCYTTCTTTGCCACTGTGGGAAAAGAAAGTACAGCAAACTCACTAGCACTGCAGAAATATTAAGAATGTTGTTTTAATTAAAACTTTTCTCAGGTTTATTCTAATATAAAATAAAAGTATTTCTTGAAAAGAACAATTCATGGATTCCCATTTCTAGTTCTACACTCTTTAGACTTAAAATTTTGATATATCTGGATTACAAATTTTGTCTTGAAGTAGAATTGCCAATCATATGCCTTTTAATTCCTAAAGGAGTATGTGTACAATTTATATTTTTAGTTCTTAARTGTTGTCCTTTTGTGAGGTTGTCATATGTTCAAGAGAGATCTATAGCTGGTCTAATCTGTGTATGGATTGTACATATCCTACAAAACATGAGACCACTTCATCCTTCAGTCATGGTGGCAAATACTCATGTTCACTAACTTCCATATTAATGATTTCAGTATTTTTTTCCATTGTTCTGGGAAAAAAAATATTTTATCGAGTGTCTTGTTAGGTTATTTATAGTTCCTATTTTAGTTGTCAGAATCTTTCTTCCACAAAGTCCTACCAAAGTTTTCTTCCAGTGYTTAAGAGCAATATTTGTTGTACTTAGCAGCAGTTTAATTATTACAATTCCCAGTTTTTAAATGTGTGTTTCAACATTTGTGTTAGGAGAAAGGAGAGAGCAAGTGCCTAGTTATCAGCTGGAAATAGGATTAATGCTGTTACATCCCTATACTGTTAAGAAAATTGGCAGAATGGGAAGGCAGGAAGAGCTCAGCCCCGGTGTGCTGTATGACAGCAGGAGCGACGCTGGATCCCTGCCTGCGGAGGGCTGCGCAGGGGAGGCTGCCCCTGCTCTGAGCGCGGTGCTCCAGGAGGGAATCGGGAGAAAGGACAGAAACGGTAAGAATTCGGATTCCATTAATTGCACTTTTCATGTAACAACCTTTTTGTAACAGTAGGCATAAAGTGACACTGAGCTACCTCTATAGCAGGTATTGAGGATTTCAGTTGTTGTACAGCAGGAGGAGGAGGAGGAGGAGGAGGTCCCGAGGGCTCTCAGAATAAGGAAGGGAAGCCGGGCCCCAGGCCTCTCCCACCCCTGCGCGGCAGGTAGGGAGGGCAGGAAAACGTCTGGGACCAGCAGTTCCCATCACAAACGTTGCTGACGGAGAATCCAGTCTTTCAGATGCGTGTGTGTACCAAAGTTGGGTACATAGAAAATACCAGGATGATGTTTCAAATAATTTTTCATTTATCGCATACTAACGTAACAACCGATTACCAATTTGTGTTTCAGCCAGTCATCTCCAGAATTTTACATCTTTTCCAGGCCTGAGACCTGTTACTCATAACTCTTACAATTTCGCAGCCAAAAGACCAATTTGCTTTAGCAATCTCCTTGAAATAGCAGAAGGATCAAAAGGCCACTGTTATACAAATTTGTAAGTTCAAAAAGGTTTAAAGTTTTTTTTTTTTTTTTTTTTTTTTTAGAAAAAAACTATTTTGCCAACAATGTTATCATACACATTGTGTCATCTTTAAGTAGAAAGTGGAAGTCCAGCTGCTATCTGGGGAAAACTCTTATAGAACAAAGTAGAGGACTTTTAAGTTGGGAGTTCTGGTGTTTAATTAACACATTGATTAGCAAAAAGTAAGGGGGGCTGGATAAAGTCAGCATAAAAACAGTTGTGTAATTTTTAAATAGTCTTAATTATTTAAAAGCTGTCAGGTAAAAGATAGTTTCAGAAGACACTGAATCTCAAAAGCTCTTCATGAAGTTAAACCTTGACATCTGCCCTAAAAAAACCCCAAGCCCAAGTATTAAAAGCTCTTGGATATCTTCTGAGAAGTAATCATCTTTAGTAATGTTTGCATCTTGTTGTGTGGTTTATTTTGACGCTGAAGACAAACCAGAACCTTAGCAGCAATAAATCACAATAAAAATACCATTCAGTGAACAGGAGACAATCAATCAGACCGGTTACTRTTGTGACCTAAAAAGATGAGATGTCAAATGAAGTTCTTCCTGAGAGACCAATTATCCATGAGGAGATAGAGAAATGGCGAGGAGATAGGTATGCATTATCACTGTCAATTTTAGGACAACTTTAGTCAATTCTTAGTAATTAAACTAAAAACCTTAATGCAGTTGATAGAGAAAGGGGAAGATAGATAGATACCTTTGGCAATACTCTGGTCTAGCTGGAGGGGTGGAGGAGCCAGGGGTTAGTTAACTCAGCCTGAGACAGAAATGATGAAGCGATGAGCAGATCAGCAAGCTAAAATTACACCGCGCTAATAAGGTTTAAGGGGCGAGCGAGCTGCCGTCAGGCGCGTTTCCGCGCAGACCCGCCAGCCGGCTGGCCGGCGGCAGCGTGCGCTCGCGCTCGCGGTAACCGGAGCTTTGTGTCCCCGTGTTTCAGACGCGCTCAGCGAGGGATTAAATAGCCACCCGCTCCCRGGGTCGAACGAGCAGCGCTGTGCKGCTAAGCCGCCCCCATGCAAAGGGYGCAGCTGAGCCCCAGCGCGCCCTGCTCAGACGCAGAGGCAAGAGCCCGGGGCCCTCTTCTGGCGCTAACACCACCGCTACTGTAACCCAACGC
>NW_028185037.1:15864-42143 GCF_003343005.1 Rhea americana | reverse complement strand
CAACCGCCCCGCTGCAGGCAGCGAACAGCAATGCTGTAGCAGTGAGCACCCTGCACGAAGGGCAGCAGGCCCCAGCGTTTCAGGCCCTGTACTACAGCTAGTCTTTAGGATCATTTYAGGTGTAGTGGCTATAAAAATTGTGTCAGTCCATTCATTTTGTAACCTCACAACTGTTTCAGCTAGGCTGCCTTTACCCTCTACAATTAAAGAAAATACCCTTTTTTTTTTCATCAGCACAAGGGAATAAAGAATAAAATACTTCTTTGATAGCTTAAAGAATGTTAAATAGACACCTACCTATACAGCTCCTCAAATTAAAAAAGTTATCAATAGTCAATTAGAAAAAAACCAAACTAACTGCTATGAAGTTAAGCAAAAAAATATGAAAGAAGTTTGATATGGGTCAGCAACGCACACTACCCCCCCCACCACCACCAGTGAGCTAGCAGCACTTGCAGTCGTTTTGGTGATGGCTCTGCCACATCCAGCTTTCACTGAGGTTGGCTCCTCRCTTCAGAAAGTCTTGGAGGGAGCCACTGAGAGATGGTACCATTTCTACAGAAACCTTACAAAAGCAAACTAAAAGACTTGGAGATGACACTGCTGATTTGGCCTGAACAGCCTGGGGCAAGGGCACCAGGCTTCAAAACCTGCCCCTGTCGTGGGGCAGCATTAGTCCCCGAAAGAAATTGGGGGGGGCATCACCCCTGGACTGTCACCAAAGCYGATCCTGGCTCCCGACGCTGCTGCGCTTGGAGCGAGTGCTGGAGTGGGTGCAGGGAGCGTCGAGGGTGGCTGAATTGCTGCTTTCCCCATCGCTGGATCAGATCCCAGCTTTCCCCTGGCAACCCCTGCCCTGTCCACACTTCTTTTTTTTTTCTTTCTTTCTTTCTTTCTTTTCTTCTTTTTCTTGTTTTGAATCGTTCTTGGCTTTTAAACCTCAGTCTCTGCTCTGCCCTTGGCATTCGTTATCATTCCCCTTCGTCTTCCCCCCCAGGGCTGCCGGGCTGAACTGCACTGAGAAAAGCCAGGAGGAGACGAGGCAGCGGCGGCTCCCCACCTTCTGCCCGAGTTAGTCTGCAATCCTGATCCTGTAAAGCCAGACCAGGAATGGGCCTGTCCACCTGAACTGTGGCGGCAGATAGCGTTCTGCACGGCCCAAGCTGAAATATTTAGATTGGTCATTAAAGTAACTGAAATACGTATTTGGGAGAACAGGGAACAAGACCCCCCCCCCACCACCATACACTCGTAAATCAAGGTTTATGGTTTGAGTTATATTGATGCTGATGGACTAAAATCCACAGAAGAATGCTSCAGCACAGAGGTTTAGAAGTATTAGCATCCTTTAAAAAGTTAGATGTGAGAAGGATTATTATTAAAAAAAAGATTAAAAAGAGAGGACAAGGGACAACATGGCCCAACGTAAAAGCATGTTGTATTCTGTCCGGCCCAGAAGGGAGGCAGCTGTTAGCACACCCGCAGCGGGGGCGCCCAGGCTCGCGCCCGAGTTAGCCGTGCGCTCGCACAAGAAGCGAAGACGTAAGCTGCTTTCGCAGCCAGTTTCACAGCCCATCCAAGACACCAGCGGAGTAACCCCAGCGGGGYTCTTGCTTTTCCTCCCCTGCTCCTTTCTGGCAGGAGCTGGGGAATAGCCGCATGAGCAGCGCTCGGGCACTTGCTCAGTGCTCAAACACAGGTATCCAGCTGAAGGGATATTAAAAAATCCCCGTGGGAGATAAAGCACCCCCAGTGCAGGACAGTGTATTCAAAAAAAAATATATATATATATATATTCCGGCCCGAGCGCCACCACAGTACCGGGGCAGGGCAAATGGGCAGCGTCCTCCCCCTCCCCAAGCGGCAGCAGCAGGGTGGGCTGAAGGCTGCTCATGGTCAGGAGCTGCCCCTACAGGGCCTGCTCCAGCCATCCCGCGCGCCCGAGGACGGCGGTAACGGCAGTAACCTCCAGGGCAGTAGTGCCACCAGCTTCGACRGAGCCACGTTGCACCAGCACCGCCGTCGCACCACTGCAGCCTCCACGCTCCCCGGCCATTACGCAGCTCAGACGCCCGGGATCGCAAGCAGACGTGGTTACCACTGGCAGCGAGTCAGGACGAATCAACTCCTCCTTTATGCGGAGGACACGGGCTCCAGCATGGGAAAGTTCACAGCTCTACTCACACAACAGCAGGGAGCTGTGGCTGGGTCGCTCGGCACGAGGCAGGATGGTGAGCAGAGAGCAGGGCTGAGCCTGGCCAGAAACGCCCTGCAGGGTCCCGTGGGATGGGTCCAGGCACGCAGGACCCGGTGTCGCGGGAAGCTCGTTTTGGAGAGCTGATGGCAACAAGGAGCCGCTGCCCCTTCAGGGTCTGCCTTGAATATTTTTGATCCCTTTTGCAGCAGCTCCAGTCCCTAGGGCAAGATGATGAAGTAACACTGCCATTTTTCAAGGGAAAAAAAGAACAGCAAAGCCACAACGCAACCCCAACTGCACTCAACAGTCAAATTTTAGCAATGTATGGACGAGGAGGAGAACAGCAAGAAAGAATGGAAACCAGTCGTGGCAGAAACTGGCCTAAAGCTGACAGTGGACTTCAGGCTCTTCACACGTAACTTACCTCACCATTGCYTCGTTCCCTGCGGAGCATCCAGTCTGCTGCGATAGCTGGGAGTCTCCGATGGTGCCAGAAGCGTTATTCAGGACCTTGGCACGTGAATTACAGGTTTATCTGTCCACATTACTTAGTTGCCACACTAGCTCTCAGACATGGCAGCAGGACGGCTTTACCCAACCTCCCGTTGGATGGCGAGAGGCTGAGCTGGCAACTCCAGGGCACCCTGGCACCCCAGCACCCGGCACAGGGGCTGCCAGAGCAGCTCAGCACCAGGCCATTGCATGACACTTGCGGTTCTTGGTACTTCACGAGAGACAAACCTCAGGTTTCAAATGCAGAAGTGAAGCTGGCCAAGGGCACAGAAACCTCGCTGCAGCACCGGGAGCAGGGACTGAAGGCATCCCGAGCGCTGTGCTTCGCTGCTCCCCGGCTGCAGCAGGAGCTGTAAGGCAGAGCTCACATCCGAAGGGCTTTGTGGCTCTGCGGGTTGGGGCAGTCGCYGCTGCGCACAGCTGCCACCTGCATCTAGCAGCAGCAGAGCCAGCTGCAGCTTCCTGATTACCCATCTCCTAACACACACACACTGCACTTGAGGTGATCAAGAAGTGACACAAAGGGAAAACAGGTCAGATTTTGCTTAGAAAGAGGAAACCRAAGCAGACTAGGGCAGTGGCTGTGGAAGCAGAGGGTGGGAGCAGCGCAGACATCGGAGCAGCACAGGGAGCCCACAGCTGGCCCCCGAGCTCGTTGGCAGCAGCATCGATTACGGTAAATCTCACCCAGGAGGGCTGCTGTGCCCAGGGACTGACTGGGAGCCCCAGACAGCGGCCCTGCACCAAGCCAGAGAAGTCAGCAGCCCATTCTGAAAGCCTATAGCTGTTTTCTATAAAGCAGCAAGATGTGGAAAATTTTTAGTTCCTGAAGACTTAAAAAAAGTGTGAATTCCCTGGACAGCTCAGCTGTTTGGGTCTTGGCACTGTCAAAAAATTTATAATCTCAAAAATGACTATCTCAATGGCTCAGATACTCAAGGGTACTTTAAAGTACCCGTGTTTCAATATAATTATAGAATAATGTAGCAATGGATCTGAAATACTTAGGTTTATCAATAACCTGGCCTGAAGTCAAGCAGAACTGTTTTAGCTGAAAGAGGGCCGTCTGAAGACAGCAGCTCAATGGTTTTCTTCATCACAACAAGGGAGCGAGATGCCCGACACTATCTAGCCCTTTCAGGCAAAGGCCCCTTATACCAACTACAGCCAGAAGAAGGGATGCTTCTGCACACTCAGCTCCCGCTCACGTAGCAGAGGAGGGACCAGTGTGTCCTGCTCAGGACTTGTCCCAGCATTTTTTGGAATCGCATGYTCATGAGATGCCCTCACAGAGAAAAGACACTATTCCACCTTCTCTACAATTTCTTCATGGCAGCTTTCAGAATCTTATATGAAAACTCTGCATCTCCCTAGAAATAAGCTGCAAAATCCTAYGCACGATTGATACTTGCCAAAATCTTCCTCTTTGGAAGAGGGGCTCTGCTCACATGCTAGATTACACTAGACCTAGTATCAGCTTTAGTTGCACCTTGATCAATCCTCCCTTCAGCAATATAGAGGCATTAAAAAATGCTGTCATCTTTTGCAGTGATGGAACATTGCTGCTTATCTGAGGGGCAAACATGGAAGGTTGTCTACCAAGTAGCCGGACTTCTTCAGCTTTCCATGAACATTTGCCAGGAGACCAGATGTAAATTTCAGGCAACTTGACCTTTCCTGTGGTTTACTTCTACAGATGAAAAGCTTTATTTATGCAAACAAGTCTTCTTATACTTGGAATTCTACAGATAGCATAGAGGCATAAAACACTTCCATCACACTTTTTTTTTTTWAAAAAAAATCAAAATAAAATTCAAAGCTAATTTCAATTTCATTATGATCACTTCTAGCAGATAGTGCATGTGACTGCCTCCCATCTCAAGTATTACCCAGGAATAAAAAGTTACAAATGAATTAGCAGAACAAGCTTTCTGCTAAAGAAAAAAYGTCAAATACTATTCACTACCTTTGAATATATAATATAAAATTATCAAAGGTGATTTCAGAGTGACTGAAAAAAGTGACACTATTATTTGATAAAGCTTACTTACAAGTATTTTTAATTTCCTGCACAACAGAATTGAGGTACTGAGAAATGGGTTGAAATTTGCAGAAGAATGAAACAGGTCTTCCAACTCCCAATTCCTTGCTGTAAGCATTAGATTGCGTTGCTACAGATTAATGTGCTCAAGTCGTTTCATAACTGTACTAGGTAAAGTCAAAATATAATTTTCAAAGCTGCAGATGACAACAGCAAATGCTTTTATAGCTACTGTATGACACATTAGCTGCAAAACTAAACTGAAAACAAAAGCTAAAGCAGAGGTTCACTTTCTTTATAGCAAAGAACAAGTAAATTCTGGCTTAAGATGAAGGTGGTCATATGAGACAGCACAAAGATTAACTTACGCAGAGGTCTGGAAACACAAGGCCTTGAACAACCTTCACSAGCTTGACCGCACGTACAATGACAGCAGCACAACYGGCTCACTACATCAGTCTGATTCACGTAACGGCTTTATTCCAACTTCGTCCTCTAGCCTCTGCCTACAAGACTGGTTAAGCTTTTATACTTGAGCTCCTGACTATAATAGAGAGATTTCTATATAGGCTTCTTGTATCAGGGAATTCACAAATTGACCTTTTAAGGAGATGAACAGCAAGTGCTAAGTTAATACTGATCCTAATTCAATACATTTGCTCTTCAATAACGATACATTTTAAAATCACTCATTTTGTCAGATAAAGCAAAATTAGGAACAGAGCATAAGAAAAGAACTGTTAACACGCTGACCTATTCTGCAAAATATAAGTTTCTTATTTGCTTTCAATTCAGATCGTCAGATAACATGGCAAAAAATAACTCTCTGCCTTGCAAGTACTTCCAGGGTTCACTGTGTGCTTCACTCATCTTCTTTCTTTTCTCCTTGAGCATCTACCACTGGGAAGGGCATGAGAAAGAACATTCTGCTAATAGTAGCTTTAGAACTGACTCAGCGCAGCAGTTGTCTTCTTGAACTACACTCTGATCAAAATACAGCTTATGCACGGGTTAGGAATGAGGCAGATCTAGGTATTCCTCCTATAATGCATCCTATTAGTTCTAGTTTTCTACTTCCTGAGCCTGTCAAAATGCAAGCGCAATATAGGTGCAATGCCTAATGAGCATGCAGTTCAGCCAAGAAAAAAATAGCAGTTGTTTACCCAGGCACACTGGTCAATTTGCAGTGTTTCAGAATGAATGTCTTACAGATCAAGTCAATCAGGAATAGTGTTGATTCAAACACAGAAAGAGGAATTTTAGTTTAGTTCAGTCTGACCATATTCACCCACTTGTGCTAGGTACAGTTTTTAAATAGAATAATATACATACAGAGCTACATGGTCTTAGAAAACCATTTACTGTCCTGCCTGCTGTAGAAGCAACTCAAATTGCTACTGTAARAGATGGAAAGAAATCATGTTGAAGTCTTACACAAAAATGCAACTTTAGCTTTACGATCTATATTTCCAATTATCAAAGCTTTCAACTTTCAAAATGCACCTAACAAAACAAGCACAATTGAAGGCAAGAGATGTCAGTAGTCAGCACCTCTCAGAAAAAAAAAGGGCCTTCCAAGGACATACAGTTTTATAACACTATCAAGCACACTAAACAAAGGACAACTAGAAATTAGTATTTAGACATTTATTTCAGATATGCAGTTTACACGCATATTATTGAGCAAAACTGAATTGCAAATATACAAATACTATAACAAGCATTATCAAATAATGTAACTGGCACTAGTGTTATCAGCATATTAATGAAACTGGTAAGGATAAGTCATGGAAGAGGGCTGCAGCTCATGGCATTTTCTTTTTATCCAACTGAACTCCCAGTAGCACCATAATGGCAATACTTACAAGAAACACAAGACAGAACATTAACTGTTATTCTGATACTCACATTTTTTTTCCATTTTAGTGAATTACCTAGCAAAAAAATGTTAACAGTGCAGGCGCTTTGGCCATCTTCAGCTTGTGTTCAGCTGTACATCTTCCATATGCAATAAAGAAAAAAAAGCCAGCATATTTGAAACCCATCTTTGCATTTGTGCAATCATTGTACTGCACTTTGATTCAGGGACTGAAGATATGTATGTCTTGCAAAGAGATGGCATATGAAAGTCATCCACTAAAGCCTGAGTGAGTCTTTGGTAGGCTAATACTTCATTATTATTATACATTTATCTACCACAGTCATTTTATTCACTAGAATTTTCTTTTATGATCCAAGGTGGCCAAAGAGGACATTCTGGAGAACATTACAGTAAAATCCTAGAATGACCAGGCACTTAAAACCCAGTCTTTTCCAAAGGCACCAAGAATTGATGGGGCACTGTTTTTATCCCCTCCCAATGAAAGGTGACTGACTGCAACTTATTTTCTACTATGTTTATAAATCAATGGATTCTTTACAGTTTTTATACAATATATAGTAGCCTTATCTGCTGCATGGTTGGTTGCATGAATAAGTAACCCCACTGTTGCTCTTAGGTGACATCTCCTTCCTACCATATATCAAGCACCAATTTCTTCTACTTCAAAATTATGTGAAGTGCCATAACCTTGCTCAAAGTGTACACACACATGAACGCGTCTGACAGGCTACGTCCATCCGAGAATATGCAACTCATTCTACATGCACTCTAAATACAACGTGTCCAGCCATGAACCATAATGATCATTACAAGTATTCATTGCTGAAGTATGTTGCTATAGGTCTCTGCAAAACTTTTGTTTCCCTTAACTAGCGTTCACCCTAGAATGGTTTCGTTTTAAGTTATTACTGCTCAGCTATTACTCATTTATCCCAAACCCCATATTTGTCAAGTGAACAGTGCAGGAAATATTCATTTTAGCATTTAACATATTACGAATTAGCCAATTTTATCTAAATACACCAAGTATATGCTTTCAAGCAAAGTTGTGGCAAAAATACAAAACATGGACTTATTTGTACTGCTGTAATGCACTTGTTAAAGCCTTCATATCTCTTCACAGAGGTCTGTAAGATCCATATGAAGTATTCTCCCTTATTAGGTATATAAAACACAGTTGTATCAAAACCTCGCTTCTGCTGGTTACTTGAAATTTACGGTAGTTGCATGTATTTCAACCAGCTTTCAGACAGGGTTCTTTAGTGGTAAATGTTTTTGCAGCACTTACAGGCTTAAATTTCAGTCTGAATTGCAGTGCTTAATTCCACAGCATGTTGTGAATGGTTATTGTTTGTTTCCTTCAGTGTTTCACCAATACCTAAATCTACATCTGTTGAAGATCCATTATTAATGCCTTCCTCAGCAATGTAACTCAGCTGCGGAACATCAGTGCTTGGAGCTGTTGGAACAAGTACAGGAACTCCACTCTGGTGGGGAGAGTTTTCCAAGCGATCGTTTTCTACCTCTGGGAGAACACTAACTGTGGTAAAGCGAGTATGATAATCACTGGAACCATGGCTACAGGAAGTTTTCATACTTTCCATATCTGAGCAGCTAAACTCAGAAAAATGACTTGAGTGAGAATCTGCTACAGATGGAATACTATCACTTAGAGAGGGAGAGTCAAATTCACTAGAGTTCGTGCTTTGCTGTTCCAACAGCTGAGCATCCATGTCCTCTCTTGTCTCATTTATCTTCATGCTGCTCTTCTTTCTCAGTTTACCTTTGCATTTTTTTCCAGCTGTTGCTTCTTTGGACCACTTGGTGGCACTAGATTTGCTTTCTGGCAAGCAGGCCGATGAACAACCAGCATTACTACGACCTGCAGCACTGCCGTCATCGACACTACTGCTTCCGCTGTTATGTCTGAATTTGGCTGGCTTTGATTCAATATCCACTTGCACTTCCATACTGTTGCCTTCCCTAGGACAAGAAAGATGTGTGAGTGTAAGCAGTCATCTCGAAATCAGGCCAACCAATACAGCCAAACAAAACCTTGCTGCTTTCCAAAGTACGTAACAGAAGAAAGTCAGRTGTAGCTTGTTTTAGAAAAAGCTACAGGAAGTATTTAACTCCCCAAAAAGAAGAAAAAAAAATTCAGAGAGAAACAAAGTCTGAGCGATCAACTGCTTTTGAGGTATAACAATTGTGTTCCTCTTTGGAAAAATACCCTTACTTGATCACTGATATGCTCAACAAATAAAGCAGGCATTTAATGTAGTTTAATTAAACTACAAACAAAATTTGTAGTTTCAAGGGGTCAGTATTAAAGCAATTAAGGTAAGGGTAAGCTGAGGCATGCTTAAAATATCCTTTAGTAAACAAGGTTTATTAATTTTCTATTTTTATCATGTTTCTCTTACCTGTCCAAAGGGATATAGGAGTTCAGAATGGATCCTGCCATTGCTTTGGTACTGGCATTGTCACTGACTGTTCCCAAGCTAACCGTGCCAGATTCTCCACTCAGACTGTATCGTTCTTTCTGCACATCTGCTTGTACTTCCAATCTTGGAAAGTTTTAAAAAAAAAAAAAAGTTGCATGTACTGCTACAACAGTTAAAGCTCTCCAGTTAAAAATTAGTGTCACCTTGTAAAGTTCCCCCACCCTTCTGTATTATGTACAGTTTACTAGTTACTCCTCAGACAGGCATATTTTTCCCTATTGAAAAAGGCTCTTGTCTTACTAGTGTTAAAAGAGGTCTATTTTCTAATCAAGAAAACCAAAAACTTCCCAGCAAAGCAAAATGTTGCACACTAACAAGAAGTTGTAGATTCTCTCTTCCCTGAAATTTACAAGTAAAACTTCCAGGCTAAGCTACAATTCTTTTACAGATAATGTCCCTTACTATTAAAAAAAAAAAAAAAAACAAAAAAAAAAAACAGAAGGATACACAAGTTAGATTCTATAGTTCCCACGTCTCTCCTGCTGCACAATTACTAAACAACAAGCATAGAACTGTTCAGTATGTACCAATGCAACAGGATTAATTGAAACCTGAACACTCTTAAGTTTGGACTGAGTAGATAAAGCAGAAATGAATTTAAAATACAATTTTAAAACTTGTTTACAAATGCCTGGCTTATCTATGCTTTGACAATTAACTGTAGGTATTTTTTCATTTTCTTCTCTCAGCTCCTCAAAGGGGATAGGTGTACCTCAGTCAAGAGTCAGATGGAAACATCAGCCCAAGCATAAGGAAACTCTAGATGTTGTCTTGCCCTTGTTATTCCATATAGCTGGGAATTCCAGATTTCTTAAATCAGGTGCTAAACACTACCTATGTTCTTAAGAAGCAAATTCCATCCTGAACCCTAAATGTTAACAATTCTTTCCAAACACTCCCTTTCTCTTCAGGATACAAAGGTTCTGATTCATAGGAGACATGGGAACATATATGATGCAAAGTTGTCACCTCAGCAAGGCAGATGTCAAGCTGCCTGCCCTCCTGCCTAAATCTATTTTGAATTCACGCTCCACCTAGGTGTCCTGAAGGAACAATTTGATACTTGGACAACGACAGCTGAGTCAGCAGTCTGACTTCAGTATGAGATGACAGCAGGATCACAGAATCATAGAATCAGTAAGGTTGGAAGGGACCTCTGGAGATCATCTAGTCCAACCTCCCTGCTCAGCAGGGTCACCTAGAGCATGGTAGACAGGGTTGCATCCAGGCAGGCCTTGAAKATCTCCAGAGAAGGAGACTCCACAACCTTTCTGGGCAACCTGGTCCAGCGCTCCGTCACTCTCACAGRGAAGAAATTCCCCCTCACGGTCAGGCAGAGCTTCCTGTGGTTCAGTTTCTGCCCATTGCCTCTTGTCCTGTCACACAGGACAACTGAAAAGAGTTTGTCCCCRTCCCCTTGACACCCTCCCCTCAGGTACTTGTACACATTGATAAGATCCCCCCTCAGKCTTCTCTTCCCCAGGCTGAACAGGCCCAGCTCTCGCAGCCGTTCCTCATAGGGCAGGTGCTCCAGCCYTYTGATCATCTTYRTAGCCCTACRYTGGACTCTCTCCAGYAGCTCCATGTCTCTCTCGTACTGGGGAGCCCAGAGCTGGACACAGGACTCGAGATGAGGCCTCACCAGGGCTGAGTACAGGGGCAGGATCACCTCCCTCCACCTGATGGCAACACTCTTCCTAATGCACCCCAGGAGACCATTGGCCTTCTTGACCACAAGGGCACATTGCTGCCTCATGCTCAACTTCTCATCCACCAGCACCAACACTTCTCTGCAGAGCTGCTCTCCACAAGGTCAGCCCCCAGCCTGTACTGGTGCCTAGGGTTATTYYTCCCTAGGTGCAGGACTCTGCACTTGCCCTTGTTGAACCTCAGGAGGTTCCTCTCTGCCCAGCTCTCCAGCCTGGCCAGGTCTCTCTGAATGGCAGCACAGCCCTCWGGTGTGTCAGCCACTCCTCCCAGCTTGGTATCATCAGCAAACTTGCTGAGGAGGCACTCTGTCCCCTCATCCAGGTCACTGATGAATAAGTTGAACAGGATGGGATCCAGTACTGAGCCCTGGGGGACRCCACTACACCTAGGCCTCCAACTGGACTCCACGCCACTGATGACGACCCTCTGAGCTTTGCCTTTCAGCCAGTTCTCAATCCACCTCACTGTCCACTCATCTAACCCACACTTCCTGAGCAGTGGAACCTCCTAGGAGGATGTTAGGGGAGACAGTGTCAAAAGCCTTGCTGAAGTCAAGGGACACAACGTCCACTGCTCTCTCCTCATCTCCCCAGCCAGTCATTCCATCATAGAAGGCTATTGGATTGGTTACAGATACTGCTAGCTGAGAACATGGCTGCATTAGACATGAGGTGCCTCCCTCTGACTCCGGGGGAGAGGCTGCTTTCCTGCAAAGTGGGAGAATAAAACCTCAGGCCCTTCTCACCTTGGGGGGAAAAAAAAAAATCAAATTCTTCTTTGAGAACTGTGTTCTAGCAAGATCTTTTGGAAATCAATAAACTTGTCACAGATGAACYGGGTCAGTCTCCCAGAGACAGTTAGTTTAACAAGAACCATTTAAACATAAAAACCCAACCCACTAGTAGCACCACCTGTTCTTATATTTAGAGCTGGATACTGATGGTAGGAAGCATGTCTCTCACCTGTTAAAGCAGTTAACCATTGCACTTCCTGAGAGACTCCCGGTTATGCTAGCCCCAGCCAGTGCCATGGTACTAGCAGTTTCACTTAGGTTGTCTCGAATGGCTCCTATTCTATCCATGTGGCTTCCACTTGCACTCAAGCTGCCAGTTAGCCCTCCAACACTTCCTTCCCCTATGCTGGGGTTATGACGTGCCTCTGCTACYGAAGTGGTATCTAGAGACAGAAATAAAGAAGGCTTGTTATTCATGGAAGTAGAACATGCTAGTTTCTAGAATGTGACCATGGAAACTGCTTCTGAAATAACACCGAGAAAAACAATTTATAGAACATACTATGATTAAAGATAACTTTGTCAAAAAATGGTGCATTCCTTGGAGTTGCTATAATGGTTATGCTTGACATCCCATACTTAAGYTTCTTGAAAGTTAACCACGTACAGGGCAACTAACATGGAGTCCAGGGATACAGAGATCCTATGACTAAGAGTACTGTCATGTAATTTAAAAAGAAATCCACCAGATCAGCAGCTAAAAGGATTTAACTTCTCCATTAGAGATAAAAAGATGAAAGCTAATAGCTTCCACAGACCAGCATTCTGAAAAAAAGTGTTAATTTTATCTTACAACGTTTACCTAGGGAAAGGACACTACGTAAATCTCTCTCTGACTAAAATGACTAAGAGCTTGAATGCATCACTACTTTGAATTCTCACTCTGAGAACTGACTAAAAAAAGACTGAAAATAAAATCCTTTTGTTCTCTTGACTAGTCTAACATAACTTAGGCTGTGGATCCACTGTGCTGTGTTTCTGCACTTTCRAGATCTTGCTGGCTGTTGGAAAGGAAGGGAAATGCAAGCAGGATGCACAGGTAGCTTTTAGTCACGCAGATCAAACTGTAAGACTGCATTCTAAGAAATCAGTGTGTGCCCATTTCAGAGAAAAACTCTCTATGCTAAAGAATTACTCCAGAGGCACTGGCTGGTAAAAGGGGGTGACAATATGACAGGGCTTTTTATTACCTGAAAGGCACATATTTGCATTTAATTCTGATTAAGAATGAGAAAGCTGTTATTTTTCACTTGCTGTTGTGTTGAGAGCAGGAGAAAAACTCACGTGGAATTCAATACACAATAGAACTTCAATTGTCCTGCCCAAGTGAGCAGGAGTTAGTATTATTCCATGGCACTGCAGGAACATAAAGAAGCACTCCCCTCAGCTGAGAATGGGTCTTTCAACGAGYGGAGGTAGCCCTAACTGTACAGTATCTCCTCTGAAATAAGTACTCTGGTATGTATGACCATCAAATACACCACATCTGGGCGCAACACCCAGATTTATAAAATATAAATCACTGAATTTTCTTACCTACAGCTGCATTTGTGCCACCAACATTTATATCATTTTCATCGTCAAACTCTATCCTGACACCCTTCCCATTGCCTGCTGACACTCCACAACCTCCACTTCGGCAGAGCGAAATTGGAACAACTCCATACACATAAGCCAGCATAATGGGAACACCAATACCTACAGAAGAAAGCATAAAATCTTTCACTCAGTATAAGCACCTTTTTTGAATGGTTTATAAAGGTGATTCCATAGCTACTTAACATTTAACAGCTAAAAAAAAATCAAGGGGGAAAGAAATTATGAAATATTGAATAATGGCTAAGATGAAATAATAAGAAAGTACTTTCAGCAGGCTGAAGATCCTCCATCGGCWCTGGTAGGCACAGAAGCATAGGCACAGAAGCATAGTGTTGGATGAGTTTATCACTTCTAGAATGTCTATAACGCCTTTTACAAACAAAAAGAAAATCTGATACTTAAAAGGTTCATATAATTAATAGTCCCTGATAGGGCTTATGTTCCACACCTGAGAAACAGAAATAGCACAGATCTGTTTCAAATGTCATTCAACTAAAAAAGTTACTTTAATAAGGTACTTAATTTTGTATCCACTGAAGTGAAACAAAATTTTGTTATTAACAGAACTTAACATGATTATTACTATGGTATTTTCCTGTTTACTGTATTGTATTKTTTTCTTTTAGGAAAAACATTCATAATTAAAAATTTTTAAATGGAATCAATTCCAGGGAGTAAGTGGAGAGGTAAAGGAAAATGGTGAAAGGCACTGRGCTAAACTGCACACAGATATGCATATGCATTTATTCTACAGTTTCTAGTGGACTGTGAAAGCTATTCTTTTGGCATATGAATCAAGCCATTTAAAGCTTTGCTGATGGAAGTACATGGAAGGTACAGAATAGCAGCAGACTTAAAATGGCAAACRGGCACATTCCAGAAAAGCCAGGACAGACGTGGACACAATGCAAAGGCTCCTCAGTCTAATCTAAGTGGAGGATTCCAGTCATAAAGAGTCCCTTTTACTAGAAATTCCTCAGAATTCAAGGAAGAAATTCATATTCTTGGGGTCAGTATTTTGGAAAGCCATCTTAYGCTCTGAAATTGGAGGCCATCTGTCATCTGCAAGAGTGCAAAAGTAAACTTTACAAAATAAAAACAATCCCTTCCTCTAAAAGCCAAAGTTTATGTCTACTCAGGAATAAGGAACAGTCCTAGATCATGAGTTATAGTAAAACTACCCATTTAGCAGCTATCCATTTAGCACTACCCATTTAGCAGCTTCTTGGATCTGACACCACAGCCACATGAGAACACAACACAATGCAGACAGAAGTCCGAGCATATATGCATTAGTACAGTGGTCCACTACGGTTAACATACAGTTTAAAGCCACAGCTTCATGGCTGATTTAAATGGCATTTGCTGYAAGTGGCGGCCCAGTTTTCCCAATGCCGCTCATTCCTGAGTGAGTAGTACTTCTGGCACATGGGAGCCACATGTGATCGTGCTATGAATCGAATCAGGGAATGGACCCAGCTTAAAAGTAAATATGATGGGTCTTAATGTGCATAAGTTATCTACAACAGCTTACTGTACAACTATAAGGATGCTTGTGCTGGCACAAAGGAGAATGCTAGGAAAGACCACTCCCTCCAAAATCAGGACTGGGTTACAGTGATCTTGAGACTATGTGGTAAGAAGACAAGTATCTTGCAATGTAGAGCCACATTTCCTCAAATGCTGTCCTCAACAATCCCATGAGAAAGAATATGGACAATTCAAATCAACTCACAGAGTGTAACAAAAAGTGCATCAATTACTGTAATGTTAAATGTCTAGGATGCTATTTTTCTACTATGCTGASTAAAGTTTGATATGAAATCATTTAAGTATGAACAGACTGTGGCATCAGCTTTTTCTTAAGCGGTAATTTTTATAAATCTTTAAAATATTTCAGTTTAAAAACAGTTGTAACAATGCATAAACTTCAATTTGCAGTTAAGATAAAAATTATTTCTAATTCTTCATTACAATGAAGCATTTCCCAAAGTTTTACTCTATTCTACCTCAACAAATGTATACCTCGAACACTTCATTTCTTTTCTATGCCTTGGTTTCCTCAATTGTTAGAGAAAACTATATGACCTGGTTCAGTTAAGTGCTTTATTTATAAATTCTTACAAAACTGTGGTTGCAAGGTGCTACTAATGTACAAAATAGCAGTATTTGCTTACCTACAGTTACTGCAGCTACAACTGGAGAAACAATTACAGACAAAGTTACACCACCTGCTATTGCCAAGTTTCGCTTGTGCTTTGAAATGTCTTTGCCTTCGTATCGGTTGTGAATCTTGAGAGAAGAAAAAGAATAATTTTTTTAAGGGAATATTTTCATTACTCATACTGCTGTAAGGATGGAAGAAATGATACATAACAGTTTAGAAATCTGTATCGTACTCTGTTCTAGAGAGACCACARTCTGCATCACAATTTATTCCTTAACCTGTCTGGAAGAACAAGGAAATGTATACTTCTCTTAATTTTAGGCAACAGTCCTGTAAGTTAGAAGTTCATTTGTTTTTGATTTCTAATCATTACTTCAGGTTACATAGTTGGGAGGAGTTGGCAATCTTCAATATCAAAGAATTGCCACATCTGATCAAACTGACTCTTCCCCCAATCATTCCCCCAACCAGATCAATGAAGAGCTTCAGTATATATTAAGCTTACTAAATTATAATTTCAATTAGCATTTTGGTAGGGTGGTTTTTATTCTCAAATATGAATAATAATAAGAAAAATAAGATTGCCACTTGTTCAGGCAAGACAAAAAGGGGGAGAAGACATTGCTTTAAGAAGAATGCATCTTCTTGCTCCGAGGTACATTACACAGAGACAAAGAGCAAGAGAGCATTTGAATGTGAAGCCTGCTTACAGAAAACCTGTAGGTACCAATTAAAAGAGGAAAATGAACGTGAGCATGCGTGTGTAGGAATTACCAATCCAGAAATACCAGGTTTTACAAGGCAATTAGCAAGATCACTTGAAGCACTGAATTTAACTACTATGGACAATTTTACTCGAACTAGGGTAAAAACAGCTAACAATTTTATCTATGAAGGCTACGACATTTATTTTAACCATAAAAAAAAAACACAGAATAGGTGGGGTTGGAAGGGGCCTCTGGAGATCATCTGTCCAACTCCCCCGGCTCAAGTAGGGGTCACCCGAGCAGGCTGCCAAGGACCATGTCGAGTCAGGTTTTGAATATCCATAAGGATGGATACTTCACATCTCTGGAAAACATATGCCAGTGTTCAACCACCCTCATGTAATGGACTGGTTACAGGGAGAAAGTAATCGAGAAGGCTAAGTGAGAACGTCACATAGCTAAGAACAACCATGAAATAACAAAATCCAGAATCTTGATGAGGAAAAGAAAGAAAGAAAGAAAGAAAGGAGAACAACAAAAATATTGGTCTGATAAAAGCTTTCAGTAACAGTAGAAAATTGATAGGTAAGGTGTAACAGAAGCAAACACACACATGCATATACACACACATTTATCTATAGATAGATAAAATAAAGTAAGGATAACTAGTAGTTCTTCAAGGAAACTATCAAAAGTACAAGCACAGAATCTTCTCATGAAGCAGAAAGAATGCTGTAAAAGGACAACTCAGCTTCTTTAATTGAAGGAGGAGCAACACTAAGAAAATCGTTAAGTAGGTCAGGTTACTATGAAAGGGTATAAAGGAACAGCATGAGGGTGTCAGGACAAAAACAGAAAGGTTAACTTAAAAGAGATAAAGCAAGAAACATCAAAGTTACCAAGAAATTATTCTGCAAGTACATTGCTCGTAAGAGGAAGACCAAGACRGATAGATTTTCTATTTAACAACCAGTAAAGACAACCAGCAGATGAAAGTGAAGCCCTATTTTTTCCCCCTTCAGTCTTCACTAAAAGACTGTAAGTCTTCAACTGTCCACTAGGTGACTGGCAGCAGTAATACTGCTGGCAAGAGAACGAGATTTATAGAAAAACAGCAGTTAGAGCATACTTAAATGAGCTGATCTGAAAATACCTCAGCAGCCCCAGTTTCAGAGCCACTAACAGTAATTTCTGAAAACTGTCATTTGTTGTAAATTGTATGAGGGAAAAAAAGACAAAAAAATGGAAAAAGTCAAACTGCAATAATGATTTTTAAAAAGATGCAAAACAAGGATCCAGAGAATTACAGACCAATTAAACTCTTCCCCCTACACTATTCCAAGAGGACTGCTGTGGATCTAGGAGTATTCAATATTTTCATTCATCTGGTAGATGGAAGGAAGAGAACGGGTGTGTTACATTTTTTAGGATAATACTAACCTTAGCAGGGTTGCAAAAAATGCCTAAATCCACACTAGTCTTGACATATTGAAAGAATGGCCTGAAATGACCAAGATGCAACAAAATGGGAGCAAGTGCAAGATTTCACTTGGAAAGAAACCAACTGCCTATGTACTAATTCAGTGGGAAAATGCAAGGGAAAACATACAGGAATTAGAATACACACTATCAAAATAGCATGTTGTTGAGAAAGAGACTGCTGCTACTCATATGAAGAGAACTACTGCTTGAAAAAGAATGAGAGGGTATGTTTTTCAGTTATCTCAACAATAAGTAGTAGTGCTTCAGCTTCATTGCTGCATTCAAACTGCACAAAAAACAAAGGAGGAATGAATATCTGGAAAGAAATCCAGAAAAGAATGACAGGGTAATCAGAGGTCTAAAAATACAGTGTGCCAAGAAAATCTGAAAGCATTGGATTTGTTTAAAGAGGAGAATAAAAGTGGACTGAGAAACAATCACTGAATATGCAATAAGGTGTTGCAAAGCAAAACGATTCTTGGCATCAATTAAAGATAGGGCAAAAAGAATTTAGCGTAGGAAGAGAATTTACATTAAATGTCAGTTAGATCAGATGCATTAGGGCAATTAGGCCTGGAGGGACTGTGAAACCTCCATCACCAGAGACTTTGAAGAAAAGCTCAAACATCTGACAGGAGTAACAGAACTGGCCATTAAGCAGTGGGGTGAAATGGAAAWTCTCTTGAGGTTGCCTCCCAGATTAACTGTGAGACTTCACCGTTAGTATCTGAAAGGTGTTCAGTGACATGGACCTGTCCAAGAGTTTAAACAGGAAAAGCAGAACATGCCACTATAACTGTAAACAGATAACAGCTGCTCTTCTCCCCCTATTATCTACAAGGATTCAATAACTGTATGGGAATAAAAGAAACCAGAGTGGCAGTCACAAAAACCATCACAGCAAAAGGTAGGAGTACTTGTTCGACAGAAAAGGCTGAAAAAGGATAGACTGGAAGACCTGAAYCTCTAACCTTCCTGTCTAGCAGCAACAGTTCATGTGGGAGAGGCAGAAAAAGAATCCCCCAGAACAAAGATGCAGAATTATAGGTGCAAACCTGTACCAGTTACTCTGAGAATCCATGTTGATAAAAGCAGGAGTAAACACATCCTCTTCCAGCACATGCAACTCAAAAATCAGCATCTACTGAACCAAGCCATCATTTCAAAAAGCCCATTTCCAAGTGATGTGAATTACAAATTGGAGGAGTTGGGAAGGGGGAGGGGGGAAGGAGGAAAAGAGTTAATTCTAACTTGCAATTTTTCATTTATTTTATACTAGAAGCCAATATTTTTTGAGAGGAAACACATTATCTACTTTCTTGTTAACACGGTCATTTCTAGCCAATTCCTACAAACRGTAACTTGAAAATAGATGCTGCTAGCTACTTGTGCTGAGCAGTACTCCACATGATAGATCGGCCAGAGGGCCGATAAGCTGCCAAGTCTAAACACTGAAATATGTGCACGCATGCACACACCTATGCTTTCTTATAGTGGAGCAGAACTTTATACTAAACTACTGGTATCAATCTGCTGCTAAGAAAAATAAAAAATATTGTTTAGTTCTAAAGGAAATAGGGGAAACCAGAGGTTAAAAACAGAGCAATTCTGAAGTATGCAAAAACTTCATGACAAAAACAGAAATCTCTTTTTCAAAGTTTTGCTTCAACTGTACAAAAAGAGAAACTACATTCTGATAAACATTGCCTCTCCTTTACACAACTCACACAGAAGTTTTCTAAACAATCCCCATCTTTTATTTGGAAAAGGCTGGTGAAGACAACCAACTGAATGCATATAATATTATGTTGCAAAATGTAAAATCTGAAATACATTAGAAGTTGCAGTACATTTTACCTTACGTCCCACGTACACAGGAATTCCGATAATCATAGCAGGAATAGCAATGCCAGCTATTAATGCAATTCCTACAGGAGCTCCAACAAGCGTCCCTAGTTGCCACAGTATTTTCTTCTTACGGCTCCAAGGTTTCTTTCCCCAAAATGTGCAGCCTGATGGGCTAATAGTAAGAAGATGTAAGCAAACTGTAAAGAAATTGCAAGTAAATCTACACAGCTATACAGAACTTAACTGCTCACTAGGTACAGAACTACAGGTACTGGAAAAGTTCAAGGTATGTATGTTACAAACACCAAATCATCAATTACCATTTCTGCATATTTTTTCAGCTTTACAGCATGTTGTAAAACATACTGAAGAGCATACTGTTTGCTACCACATGCCAGTCAGTAGTTCACAGGTAACTTGGTATTAGAGTTGYGTCACTGCTTAGTATGAACACAAAACATCAGTATTAAGACATCATCTAAAAAACTTCATTCATTGTACTAAGTACATCACACACAAAACTTGGAATAAAACTTGAAATAAAAATATTTTTACTAATTTAAATATTTGCATGGAAAAACTAACCTAATTATCAGATACAGATGCTTCAACTTTGATTCTCTACTCCAGCAGGAAGCAAAATAGATTTACAGCACTCAGAAATCTACCTCTATACACTTTAGAGAAAAATTACCAATCACATTGAACTTTTCTTAAACGTACCTTAAATAATGTAAATCTGAGATCTCTTTCATACACAGCCAACAGAAYTCACAGCCACAGACAGCACAAGTCATATGATTGCAGCTTCCATCATTCATTTTTATTATATAAGCAGCACAGCGTGGGCAAGGCTTTATGTCATCAGCTGTTTAAAAACAAATATTAAGATCATACCAGTTCTTTAGGATAGCAGATTTAATCAAAATATAGAGATACTTGGGAAAACTGATCGAACCACCTTTTTCCAAAGATGGAAAAGCTTTACAATAAATTTGCTTTAACAAATCATGATTTGCTAATGAATTTTCTTTGACAGCCATTTGTATTTGTGCACTTCATACTGAGTAGAACTGATCAAAACAAGGCATACTATATCACATTCAAGTAACTGAACAATCAATGCACACTGTTCAAGGATTTTCTAAGCCTAATGTAATATATATTAAAGAGTCAGACATAATGTATGTTAATATATAACTGAAAACATAGTCTCTTTAAATATAATCCTCTTTTGCATTTCATGCTGTTATGAATCTTTTTCTTGAATATTCAAGTCCCTGCTGTGCTATTTCTTCTTCCTTACATGTATCTCCCCTATGCTAAATAAATTTCTTTGGTATCACCAGCCTCCTCGATTCCTCTTCACAGCCTTACTTAACATTCATTCATTGGAAAAAAAAAAAAAAAAAAACTATTACAGTAAAAAGAAAATTCTAGAGCCAGTCCTTGCTCCTACGTCAATACTGAAAAACATGGTTAAGCAGCAAGCTCTGAGACCATTGAGCAACACTGAAATTCTTGTACGCTGACACCACCACAATTGTGATCTTCGCTACTTCACGTTACTGGCTAGCATTTGGACTCTGGGACAAACTATTTATTCACAGCAGCAATAGTAACCTGCAGCTCCTGGTGCAAAAGACACACTCTTGCTGAACATGCTCTTTGTCCCTATTTTCTACCTCTGTGATACTACACAGGGCAAAAGGAACCAAGGTGGTATTCTTGGTACAAAGAGTATCAAGAAGTGCAGAATGTGCAGAAAGAGTCTCTCCGCTATAGTCTCCACAGTGAGGTGCCTTTTAAAATGAGCCACTGCAAATAATGAACTAGAGACTCCCAATACTAGAGCTAGATTAAAGAATTAAGAACTTTAACTGAACTCAAGTTGCATGAGACACACTTTCCCTAAGTATCTATCTAGTTTGGTCAGGGAGAGACAGGCTACCAAACAGATTAGAGTTTGGTGAAACTCAAAGCTAGTTCTTATCAATAGCAAACTGGACCCTTGCTCTGAAAACTGCTGCTCTGAATAACCTGCCCTCTTATTTTTTTTTGTTACAAAGCAATTCAGTTTTCAGAAGCTGAACTCATTTGATCTTTGCTAGTCAAGACAGATAAGCAGTGTACTGAAAAACATAAATTAGTTATGTGGCTCACTGTGAACAAGAACCATCAGACATATAAAAATAAGTAGCTAATACACACACAGAYGCTGGACTTCAGAGCTGGAAACAAACTAGTCTCTTTTGAGAGYGAAAAAAATCAGTGGATCTTTAGTTTTATTTACAACAGCACTCATTACTGGCAACCTTAGGAAATTTCACCTACAGTGAAGAAAATAAGTGTTCCCAATGTCTAAGTAATACAACCAAGCAAGTGAAGTCAGCCTGCTGATCACAAAATGCTGTGCTGTAAGTTCTTTACACTTCATATTTCTCAGCTACAGAGCAAGAATTTAAAATGCTGACAAGCTTCTAAGATTGAAGCCCAGTGCTCTGGCTACCAAGTATTTCAAATATTACCAACAAAAACTGGAGATTCAAATCTTGAACTTGAGAACTTGAATTCAAATCTAAAACTGTGTATTTTATATTTCTGAAGCACAAAGAAAAAGGAGCCATATTCCTGTTCTGCTCTTTCCTTTTGGAGTTAATTGTGCAAAAGGTACTAGTAAGATACCTTATGGACACAGTATCCTGACCATAAATACCTGCTGCTCCAGATTCCTGGCTGTAGCTAATAGAGGAAGAACGAATTGTTCTCAGGCGCAGACTCTGAGCTCTCTCCTGGCGAGCAGCATCGCAGGTCTGGTTTGGATGCCAAATCTGCTTGCAGTGATAGCAGAACTCAGTCCCACAGCCTTCTCGTCCGCACGTAAGTTTGGGACAGCTGGCACAGCCAAAAGCGATGACAGCGTATCTTGAATGATCAAGAGGGGAAAGAGATTTTTGTTAATAAAAAAAGTTCTATGTATAGACCCAAAGCTGGYACAACAGCTGCTGGAGTAGCTGAAGCAGGTAGGGAAGTAGCAAGTGCCAGCAGYTGACATGCCATCTTAGGCTGCCTACCAGCTCCGTCTTCCACGGCCACATCACCATCGCACTGGAATAAGACTGCACAGAAATAATAAAACRAATCAATGCAACACATGGATCTCCCCAGTCTTAAAAACCTCACACAGTACTACAACATACTACAGTTTTGGCACTGTGCTCAGCCTTAACTTTTAAGATCACAAAGCAACCACAATTTAGACRGGAGGGAGGATAAACCCAAAAGGAATTTATGTAACTTAAAAAAATTTCTATTTCAAAAGCATCCCAGGCACTAGGGGCACATCTAAGCTAGAGTCTTTCTATAGGCTGGGAAAATCCCTGCTAAGTCATCCATAACATAATCTATTACTGAAAAGGCAYCTGACTTGGCACTGCATACTTTGGTATTTTACTTGTTGCCTCTCACCATATATGCTGGTATTTATTTTAAATAAACATTTGTTTACTCTTTACATTTTAAAACATCGAAACACTGAAGTGATTATTTTACATACAAGCATTTCTGTTTCCTAGTTATTAGCAGAATTTCAGTTTTTTTGACAGTCTTCCCAAGAAGTTCCAAACTATAAATGCAGAAGCAGAGCATTCAGGGCCTCATTACCACCTTTACCATAATCATGCTGTAAACTAAGCCTCTCCCCACTCCCCCCAAAAAACACTGAGACTTTCAAATGAATTTAATTTTATTATTCTAGTTATTTTTAATCAAAGGCTATATAAACAAACAATTCATCTTACAGTACTGTGATTTCCATGAATCACTACAGTTTAAACCAATTCTTTCATCAAGGTTTGCCCTTTGAGGTTCACATGATTTGTGCTCACGAGTCACAGAACAGCTTTTGGAAAWTTCACTAAAATATCTATATATTTATTTGGGAGCTCACAAGTGTATCTTTGAAAAATCTGCATAATGCATATAACCATTGCTAGTAATACTAGTTTTAAATATATCTTGTATATATGTTCTTGTAATTTTTTTCAATTACTTTACGCAATAGCTATATTTTAAGTAGAATACTTTTTATGAACACYTAAACAGGTGTAAAATTTTATTCATATGAATAGTGGCCCCCAGACTTCAGCAGATACATAAATATAGCAAGGCTTAAGGCTATTTAAATGAAAGTAACTGTTTCACAAGATTAAGTTGTTAATTGTTATTTCCCCTCTTCCCTTTTATAGTAGCTGTGCAAAATTCAGGTGAAATATTCCATATCRTTAATGATTTTATATATGTAAATAATCTGGTGAACTAAAATGMGTCCAAATCGTAACCAATAATTGAAATACCATAAAAGTAATAGAGTCTTTGGTCCAGTGAACAATATATATTTTTCCACTCAAATATTTATCTGAAAATTCAACTATTTTCATTTTAGAGTAGGCAGATCTGAACCCACTAAGATTTTAAAAGAGCATTTTAGAGGTTCTCCCCTCTAGAAGTTCCACAAAAACATGAGTTTAAGCTTTTAAACTATAAATGATACAGCTACAAATGAAAGTGACATCTTCAAGTATGTTACACTTTCCAACTGAATATATTTTGTTTCAGTAACTGCTCAAACCTACTATGTTGTTGCCAATTTCATCAGCTCAACTCTCCCACTTAAAGTGACTGAAGAGATAACCACTCTTGTACGTACACAAARCGATTCTGATCCAAATGTTTCTGCAACAGAGCCACTAGTATTTTATCACAGAAGCCTTAAGCACAGGCCTCAGAATGATGCAGCAATTTATATCCTTCCTCCCAGTGCTAATAAAGCACAGACACATCCTTGAAAGCACTCCCCAGCTGCGACGCATTTATTGGCATCATTCAGAAAGTTACCTTTTCGGTCAGAGCAAGGGGCAGTTGAACATTTCAGGCTTAAACTCAACATTCTGAAACACCCATTTTACAGAAAACATGAAATCTAAGAGCTCTTGTTAGGCTGAAAGAAGAGACTAAACCAAATTCAAAGTAATGACAAATCAAACAAAGAGCAGAGGCAAAGAGTGATTCATTGGGGAAAGGAGGTAGAGGTGGGGAGAGAGGAAGAATGAAGAAACAGTGATCTTCTGCTCAGTCAGTTTTTTGGTTGGCACAGCTAAGAAATCTAGGAATCACTGCTTTCTGCTAATAATGTCAGCAGCATAACTCCAGAACAGAACTATTAAATAATTCAGCCAGAATAAAGGACAGAATGCATTTGGAATATCAATTCACTCAGGCTTATCAAAACGACATCTGAAAATTTACATGGTGAAACAGAATCCTCCAAAAATTAGTCTGGAAGAAAGCCCAAGAGGTCTTCCMATCTGCATTCCTTCCCCAAGGACAGATCAACTATCTGCAAGTGTGCCCTATGAAGCCATAGCAAACAGTCTGCAGCTGGACCAAATGCCATATTACTTTTGTGGTACTTAAATTATTGGTTATCATTTGGATGCATTTTAGTTTGCAAGAAAAGCTGAGGATGGAAGAGYCCAGGATCAGAAAAACCCTGTATATGATATGGACCCCTTCTGGCATGAGCCTGCTTCAGCTTTGCAGACTTCCCCCCCCAAGCTCTTGGCCAACTTGGCCCATGGCATGACTATTGCCCAACCTAATTTAACTGTCTTCTTGTGAAAAGGAAGGTCATAAGTAGTTCCCCACTGAGACAAGAGAAGTAGTAGTACACTTAACTTGTAGTGACTTTTTCTTAAAAATGTATGTTGCAAGCTCTCCTTCCAATTTTGCCTTCTCTAAGACTAAATGATTTTCTGCTTTTATTYACTGCTCTACAAATCAACTTTTGCCCCACTAGAGTGGAAGACAAATGAAAAAAATATATACCCTTAACTATTTCTGCTTTCCTGAGAACTAACACAAAGGGCCTGGATGTAGAAAACCAGTATTCTAGACTAATTTATCTTCCCTTGCTTTTTTCCCCTGCATGAATCTTTTCTCAGGGATCAAAAAAATTATTCTACTTCATCTGGCCAGGATCTTTTCTCAATGTGATGTCCAAAATTTTAAAYAGTATTATATTGGATGTTTCACTGAGAAGAGTGAAAACACTGTGTACATCATCCATTCAGCTCTCTCTTATCTATTTGTGTAGTAAATGACTCCCACYAAAATGCAGCACTTAAGTTTGAATGTATTTCCTGTATTTAGGAATCTAAGACAGCTTTAGTAAGTAGTCCTGTCCCTCTAAAATTTCTTGTAGCTCTCCTACTTTGAGATTAATTGCAAATTAAGTGTTTTCCATCCTGGTCCTTCATGAAAGTTTTGATTTGCACTACAACCAGGTGAGCTATTATCAGAACCCTAATGCATTCTGCCAGCATTACACATCAAAAACCAATCAGAAGCAAATAATCTTTTGATTTTAATCAGATACTGTACAYGTTAATTACAGTTGCCAAAACTATTAGAAAAATATTACTACTGCTGTACCACAAAGTCATTAAACATCTGCTGATCTGAAGTCTTTGCATGCTGTGTGTGGCATATCTGGTCTTTAAACAATCATAGAATCAGTAAGGTTGGAAGGGACCTCTGGAGATCATCTAGTCCAACCTCCCTGCTCAGCAGGGTCACCTAGAGTATGTTAGACAGGGTTGCATTCAGGCGGGCCTTCAATATCTCCAGAGAAGGAGACTCCACAATCTCTCTGGGCAACCTGGTCCAGYGCTCCGTCACTCTCACAGGGAAGAAATTCCCCCTCACGGTCAGGCAGAACTTCCTGCCCAGAACTGGACACAGTACTCGAGGTGAGGCCTCACCAGGGCTGAGTACAG
>NW_028185037.1:0-15264 GCF_003343005.1 Rhea americana | reverse complement strand
TCCACTGCTCTCTCCTCATCTCCCCAGCCAGTCATTCCATCATAGAAGGCTATCAGATTGGCTAAACAGGATTTCCCTTGGTGAATCCATGCTGACTACTCCTGATCACCTTCTTTTCCTCCATATGCCGCGAGATGACATCCAGAATGAGCTGTTCCATCACCTTTGCAGGGATGGAGGTGAGGCTGACCGGCCTATCGTTGCCTGTGTCCACCTCCTTGCCCTTCTTGAAGACTGGAGTGACACTGGCTTTCTTCCAGTCCTCAGGCACCTCTCCAGTTCTCCAGGACCTTTCAAAGATGGGGAGCAGCCTGGCAACAACATCCGCCAGCTCCCTCAGTACCCGTGGGAGCATCCCATCTGGTCCCATGGATTTGTGGGTGTCTAGCCTGCCCAGAACATCTCTAATCCTATCCTCCTCAACCAAAGGAAAGTCTTCCCTTCTCCAGACTTTCTCCCTTACGTCCACACTACAGGATTCTTGAGGGCTGCCCCTAGCAGTGAAGACTGAAGCAAAGAAGACATTCAGTAATTCTGCCTTGTCCGTATCCCTTGTCACCAGGGCCCCCACCTCATTCAGCAGCAGGCCCACATTTTCCCTAGTCCTCCTCTAGCTACTGATGATGTTTGTTAGTATGAGCTGTTTAGTGAAAAGTTGATTTACTTCCCTAAATCTCACCTCTGTACAGTTTCTTCTTTCAAATACGTGAAATCCCCATTGTTACTTTCTATGTTGCTTCTCACTTCGCACCACCAGCTGCCACATGCTTTCTCCCAGCTCCCCTAGCTAACAGCTGGGGCAGGGCCGGGATGCTGTCATGGGCGCTGCCGCAGACTCCCCGCTGCGCACATACTGATGGACCAGGCACTGCTCCTGGGGCTGTCCACCTGGCCAAATTTAACAGGTAACTGTAGGCTTTCTACGCAACCTCTTCTTTCACTAGAGGTGGTACTGTGAGTCTTCCTTTCACTTAAGTATAGTTTCATCACAAAACTTTTAGTAACTTAACTGATACCGAGAGCTGCACCCCCCCTGCCAAACATAGCTGACAGTGCTTCAAAAGCTCTTGGGGGAGAATGGGAGCAAGATAAAACCTGATCACATCTGATTTTTAGTTGGGAATGGSAATTCACGAAGGATGTACTTTATGTGCCTAAAAAAACAGAATTCATCTGTGTAAAGCAGTTTCCTATCACACAAAAACATTATGGGAAAGTCATGCCATCACCAAAGGTACACAGTTAAGGTTTCCCATATAGTATTAGTTTGTTTCCCTCACACAAAACATTAACACAGTATAAACTGTGTCTTCTTGAAGGACTCCATCCTCCAGTCAGAGTATAAACTGTGTCTTCTTGAAAGACTCCATCCTCCAGTCAGAGTATAGAGCAGATAGCAAGAAGTTATAAACAATTACTAAAATATTTTCCTTTATACTAATATAATTCTATGGCCTACAGATAATTGCACAGAATTTGAACCTTGCTCTGAAGACCCAGTTTATAATATTACAATSGCATTATCTACACCAATTATCCTAAGTTTCTGAACACTTAAAAARTTTAGGATGGGTATTCTCCACTTTTTTCTCATCTGTTAAAAAAAAAAACAAAAAAAAAACACAGTAGGGCATAAAACAAATAAGTCAGGTGAAAAACCTCCGTTAAATAAATACTCAGTACTTCACTGAGCAGACTATCTGTGAATTACAGGAATATGATGTAACAGAAAGTGTAGCCAAGTTCTTGCATAGTTCCTCTTACTTTAGAAAACTGTAGTTTGTTCAGAACACCAGAATTCAGAGAATTCAGAGTAAAGCATATTTCTGCCTATCAAACATTGCTTTTCATTATGTTTTCTTTYGTAGCATCACAATATTATGAGTAAGCTGTTGTATTCCTGTCCACGAGACTTCAAAATTCACACAGACTATTCCTCTCTCAAGTCAGTCCTCCTCCTCCTCTGCTCAAACGATGCCACAGCCCAATGCCATCCATTTTTCTGACTTTCAGTTCTGTACTCTCTTCCCCAAGTTCTTCGCTTGGAATACATTCTTCCTAGAAGACCTAAGAAACCACCACTTCCCCAGTCCCTGCTTTTTACCCCATTAGCAAAATTCTATTTCATTTAAAATACGATTTTTTAAGATAACATTTACATTTGAAAGCACAGTATTCAGCCTGCTCATGTCAGAATTCAGAATGGTTGCAGAACTGTTTAAACATTAAAATAACGTTAAAACATTACTACTTCTGATAGTAAGCAGGAAGTAGCTCACTACGACCTTACATCAGAATCCTGTTTACAGGCAGTAAGTGGTATCTCAAGCAGCCACAAGATAGAAGATATTTGAAGTAGAAGAACGCCTCCCRTTCCAAAAAAATCTTCAATCATATTCCACAGTTAAAAAAGATGCTTTAACAAATGGACTAAGTTGAAAGTATAGTACCACTAGCATTTGACCTAATTTCCAAGTTTTTTTTTGTCTGCGCTTTGTACTGTTCCATTCGTAGCACAGTATTTGATTTTTTCATAGCAGATAGATAGCAACCACCTACCAAGTTTCAGAAAAATCACTGAAATTCTCTCTACAAAGAAGAAAAATTCTATGTGAGGAAGCATTTTCTTAAGGAATTCTCCCTTTCTTAGCCACTGGTAAAACACACAGAAAGTATTAAGCRAAGCAATTAACTGAGTATATCTGTTACGCTCAAAAAGCATAACAGATAGTTATAGATTCATGTATTGCCGTATCTATGTTCATCCAATCTGTATCATTTATATAAGCATCCAATTATAATGACTGTTATGTTTCAGTTGTATCAATTCTATTAAAGAAAATCAGATATTTGGATAAAGCAGATATACAAATTCAGCAACACTGATATTATGCCAAGAAATTCCACATGTCTGACTAGACTGAATGGGAAAAAACAACCAAAACGCATACCCGCAGTCTGGAGCTGGGCACCACCTACAATCAGGATCCGCAACTAGCCATCGCCTAAGCATAAACTCTTCATATTTTTCCATCAAGACGTCATCGTTCAATATCAAACGAATATCATGAGGATTAAATCGTTCCGAGCATTCTGGACAACTGATATTAACTCTGCTCTCAGAGATTTCTATCCGGAGATATTGACGCAAGCAGTCCACACAAGATCTATGGTGACAAGTCATGATCTCTGGGAACCTGTCCTTAGAGTGCCGCAAAAGGCACAGGGGGCACTCCATGAAGTCTCCGCTTGGTTTGCCACTAGAGGTTGTTCCATTATCRGAAGAGGTACATGTGGAGAAAATAGAGTTCTTGTCTGTACACATTTCTGAATGAATGCTTTCAATACTTGCAATTCCATCCACACCTCCATTTAAATCTCTTGACTTGCGTTTCGTGTCTTTTTTTCTCCGAAAAAGAGAGCCTAAGGAAATTCTTCTTTTCTTTGGTGCCTTTTTAACTGAAGGCAAACTCACAGAGGAAGCAGAAGACTGCAGGTCCCGATCAGAGCCCATTTGCCGATGTAAACTCATGTCTAGATCACTCATCAGAAACAGGTTAAATTTCACACACAACCCTAATCATTTTTAAGGATCAAAATAATACGAGATACATGCGTAAGTCATATTGTTAAGTAATCCAGTTTGAGAGTCTTCATGCAGAAAAAATTCACACACATCTGCTTTCAGCAAATTCTTCACAGAAGCTCCCTATGTAAGRGGGAAGAACAAGAAAAAGGTAGATTAGAAATCATATCCATCACAGTTTTGCTTCTGAAAGAGCAGGACACACTGAAGACCGGCCATTCATACTAACTACCACTTTCTCCTCCCCATCTGACCCAATTTTTTTTCTATTACCTCGTTCTCATCTTATCAAGACTGAAAAATCCCTGGAGGCAAGAAACACCATGCATTAAACAGTGCTGAGAGCAGCATCTTCACTCCCCTGCCCCTCTGGGGAGGCAGTGTTTTCTGTGTGTACAGAAATTACYATCATCCAAAATGACAACTAAGTAAACATACAAGTTATTCTGCAAAGCATAGTCTATAACAGGTAGAGAAAACAGGAAAGTTTTCAATACTATAAGTTTGTTTCCTGCACATGWGATAAGGTCAAGTACACAGCCAATACAGGTAGTTATCCGAAACAAGTGATTTCTCTGCATTTTTAAAATCCACAATAATTTCTGCTGGTAGTCTAAATGGCTAAATAGCCTAAGATACTCTCAGATATAAAGGATTCACAGAGAAGTAAGCAGCTGCATATAAACATGTAAAGCCTCTGAATATTYCAGGAAACAGAGCTGGAGAGTGAGTAAGTAACAACCACTGCTGCTTTGCTCTTGGATTTCCTTATTACAAGCCAAGCAGACTCTAGAGTTAAGGTGATGACTTCTGAATTTTCCATGAAACTGACTAAAACTGCCCAAAGAAAGATTCTTATCACATAAAGTTCAAGCAATCCTTTTGCACAGTAAGTCAGCAATGACCTGCCTCCCGTCCCTTAACTGATTTCTTCTGAAAGGAGAAAAAGGTGCTTTCCCGTTATCCTCCCACAGAAGTGKCAGATCTCCTCCAATGAAAAAACACTAGCTTCCCACAAACATGCCCAACACTCCCACTTCTCGGCAGTTTATTTGCTCAAGAAGTATTCACCTAACCCTTAGTGAGCCACTTTTGTAACCAAAGAAGACAAGGTATTTCTTAGGAGACATCAGTGTTGCATAGCTACATGGAGCTACTGGAGAGAGTCCAGCATAGGGCTATGAGGATGATCAGAGGGCTGGAGCACCTGCCCTGTGAGGAACGGCTGCGAGAGCTGGGCCTCTTCAGCCTGGGGAAGAGAAGGCGGGGGGGGGCCGGGGATCTTATCAATGTGTATAAGTACCTGAAGGGAGGGTGTCAAGGGGACGGGGGCAAACTCTTTTCAGTGGCGCCATGCGACTGGACACGAGGCAATGGGCACAAACTGAAACACAGGAAGTTCCACCTGAATATGAGGAAGAACTTCTTCACTGTGAGAGTGACAGAGCACTGGAACAGGTTGTCCAGAGAGGTGGTGGAATCTCCTTCTCAGGAGATACTCAAAATCCGCCTGGACGCAATCCTGTGTAATGTGCTCTAAGTGACCCTGCTTGAGCAGGGGGGTTGGACTAGATGATCTCAAGGTTCCTTCCAACCTCAACCATTCTGTGATTCTGTAATAGCTGGATGCAACACCACTGCTGGCATCATTTTCCATCAGTGTTTCCAAGCTAGTCTTCCAGGAAGGTGTTTACTGGGTTTCCATGATTTCACTCGAGTATCATAATATTAAAACCTAAGCATCTAAAATAGGTCAAAAAACAAAAAGAAGAACGCACAGGGCTCACTGATAATGATACAAAACCACAATTTCTAACTTGAGCATTGTGGTATASAGAAGCATCAAGTCAAATACCTCCGTCTAACTGCGCCCAAGTAAGTTGCGTACCAGCTACCAACAGCTCGCAGGCCACCTGACTCACCAGTGCAACATGCGTTACACATGAACCTCTAGGCTGTCCTCAGGTTCCTGTGGCTCCAGAGTACACACGAGCTGCCGGGCAGCCAAGTTGATGCTGTTCAATTTAYTAACAGTATTAGCTTCATCAAGTATAAGAAATTCAAACAGAAAACACATTGCTATTTCCCAGTTTTGCTAAAAAGGAAATCATGTTTGGGCCACTAGAGGTTTTCTTTTTTATTTARGAAAAAAAAGCCACTATATTCTGTTTTTGCAAATGCGGAACTATTACTACTTTTTTCTTTTTTGTAAAGGAAAGTCTTACCACTACTGGACATTATCCAAAAAGTTTTATTTTAATCCTAGGGTCTAAAACAAAGCATATAAAATACTCTTCCTTGCTTCTATATTAAGAGAACATTTTCAGCTTAAAATTTAATCAAAGGGATCTTGGATGTTTTACCTGCTTCTGTTCCCCAAACAATTTTAGTAGTTTTACAGCTGCTGTTTCTCATTAAAGGAATTAAAGCATTCCCTTATCTAAAGCAAAAAAAAAGGTGAAACTGAAAAATCATTAAGCAGCACTGACAAAATGAAGTCTTCCTTGCTGGAGCAATCTTGGCATTACACTGTCACACACATGATCTGCAGTTGGTACAGTACTGGAACCATCCACAAAGACACAAACTCTACAGTCCATGGCTGAAGGTGAATTAAGTTTGAAGGTCTAGAACTGCAGGAATAACGTTGAAAGCATTATTATAACTACATAGTTACTGACACTTAAATAATTTCCCAGATACTACCAGCACAGTAAGAAGTGCCATCCTATTTGAAGCAGAAGAGTCTGCAAAGACGACAAACAGCAGTCAATTTTTTTTTCTTTAAATGTAGGAAGTAAACCAATGACACAGCCAAGACTACACAAGCTTCCCCCTCCCTTTCCCTGGAGGGGGGAGAATGCATACTACAACATTTTTGCCAGTTTCAACAGATGTACAAAATCAAGAAACAGAAATTCTGGTGATGAACCAGTTGTACTTTTTAAAATAAACAAGGATTCTCCCATGCTCTAAAGCAACAGAGCAGTCAGTCCTCCAATTCCCTCTGTGCAATGCGATATGATAAGCACTCTCTCAGGAACAGCGGCTTGCTCCTATAAAGCAAACGGTCGAACTTTTGTCAGGCTTTTTGACTAGAGAAGCTGCCAGTTATTTCAAGGCAATCAACAATGACTCTCTAATAGATATAAAACATTAGTTTTAAAAGCCGTACTCTTCCTGATACAGTAATTTTGAATTGCCGTTTTAGARACATTAGCAGATGACTTCAGTGAAGCAAAAAGATACAGTAGATTTATTACAGGAAAATTGAAGACAAACCCTGCAACAGATCAGAGCTGCACAAAACCATGAGAGCTTTACTAGTCCTGCATGGAGTGCTGGCCAGTTCTCATATTGCCCAACCCAACACAGCATCTACACGCTCCTGCTGACAGGAAAAGGCAAAACATTTCATTCTGTACAGTGGTAGAACAACGCCTGTATTATTCCAGTAACAATGTGTCAGTATGAAGGAGACTGCCTGTGTGAAAAGCAGAGCTGTGAAACCAGAAGACTCGGGAGTCGAGATGCACTATTACAATAATGAACGTGAGTGACATGAATGCTGCTTTTCAGTCAGGTTAAGTGCTGCGCCACTCGCATGGACCAGCGCGGACTTCGTCAATGATACAGAAGAAACCAATACAGACAACAGACGTGGGATAAAAGCAAAACAAAACAGAAATACCAATCAGTAGAACGACACTTAAAAATGTAAGTTCACAACTAATCCCAGCATTTCCTCAAAAGCACTTACAGACTATAGAAAAGACATGGTTTTGGCTTCCTGCCCTGCCTAAAACCCTACCGCAAGAGAAAATTCCATCAGTTACTTGAATTCTCCTCGTGCCACAGACTGCCACAAAACACCAGTGACCACAGCACAAAAGCACCTTCTAATTGAAGATTTCCAAAAGGACAAGTGATATTTATATGTGTAACTCACACAGAGCTCGGTGCATTACTGAAGGAACAGATAGCAGTTATCTCCCCTAATTTATTTCCTGGGGAAATGTACCACTGCTTGCATACAGTTAATTTCCTTTTGTAACTTTTCAAACACACTGCTTTAAGAAAATGCTATTGCTGATGATATAACAGAGGGGAAGGGAAAGAAATAATATTCCTGACAAATGGTATAGGACAAAGCTCTCAATCACAAAATGACTGGGAGTGATAAACATCTCGTAACTCTCCCCGTAACAGAGCCTATGGATGACTCAATCAACTTCAAAACTTTTAAAAAATGCTCTAGGACAGCTGGACATACTGATTTTACAAGAAGGAGAGAGTGGTAAAATTTGACTTCTACAAGCTAGTTGCTGCAGAATAACTCCCTCATGTTCCTAGCTGTCCTCCAAACGTATCAGCGCCACAAGCTTAATATGTTGCCTGCTCTTTCAGTACACGTTCGCTCTAGCATACAGGAGCTACAAGCCTACCACCACAGTGGTCTGACATCTTTGCAAAATAAAGACAGGTTTGCATGTATATGCAGGAAAGTAAGAGAAACCTCCTCACCAAAAACGATGGACGGATACAGCTCTATCCTCACTACAACCCTTAAACATTCCCCTAATGTCACTGGTACTTAGAAGATAAATTCTGACTTTTCTTGCTGTAAGTGAATACCTTTCATTTTAGGCATTCGCTCCTCCCACTAATTTAACCAAATACCAACTTGGAACTGGTATAATGATAACTATTTCTTGATTAAAGCTGATAACAGCTTCCCTCTAACATCTAATAGGCCCAACATCTACACTCTGTAGCTCTTTTGAGATGCATTACTTCAGCTTAAAAAGAGCTGTAACAAAAAACCTCCCAGCGTACAAAGTTCATCCACCGATAACGCAGGAACAGATCTGAAATACATCCTGCCTCCCTATTCCAGCACACAGCTCTTGCTGGGATCATGCAACAACCTTGGAACTTCTCATCTACGACGGTCTTAACGTACTAGTATTTGAAAACACCTACAAAACAGCTTACTCATTTGGGAGTAAACAAAAAGGTATCTATTCAAAAAGCGTAAGTCTTGCGGAACACATTGTAGTTCCTCAAGAAAGAAGCAAGTGCACACTTCAATTTACTAGGTCTAATGCAAATCTAATACATGCTGATATGAAATATCTAATGCTTTTCATCCAGATGGAGAACAGTATTTGCTTTTTGATTTTCAACACATTTCTGATCAGATCCAGCCACATTAGCAGAAACTCATGTAAAGCAGATTGGGCAGAGAAGGTAGCTTTCTTTTAAAATTATTATTTTATGGTGTAAGAACAACAAAATTAAAATTGAATGAAATATAAAACGTAGACAAATGTACAAAAGCTGAAGCTACTAAATTAAATGCCAATACACAGGATTTTTAAACAGCAAAAAAGTCCCATTAAACATTTTTAATGTCAATTCATTCCACAACAGATTCAGATTGGGAGTGGAGCAGGGGAGGGGAAACAACCCTTCAGTCTGTCTCTTTTTAAATAAATCCTCAATTCCTTATTTTTTGGCCTTAGTTTAAATAAAATCTGACATCACTAAGAGTTAAAATAGAGTGAGTGATAGTCTTAAAGTCCTTAATTTAGACGTCTATGTCCTTCTATGGTGTTATGTCCCATTTGAAAAAAAAAATTGTTAATACATAGGTATCAGGCTATGCTGGACTACAGTTCAGTTTAATCACAGATGATTCAGCACATGCAGAACACACCGCAACTTGGAAGTAAACAAACTGAATTATATGGAAAAAATACTCTCACAAAACCATCATATGCACTAAGTTGAGAAAATTTTTTTTAACAGCAACAATGTAGCACAGGTGAAATGCTTAATTGCAACAATTACCAGAACGAACTTATGCTATTATTCCTAATTTTAGTTTCTGAGGAAAAAAACATTGAAGGAGAGTTCCATCTGCCATTTAGTGTTTCCAAGACTGTAAAGACATCTCTACATTCAGAAAGGGAAGGCAATGGGGGTTGGTGTCTAACTTGGATTCCTAATAAAAGATGAAAAATAAAAAGCTAATGGAATCTGAATTAGATTGGAAAAAAAATCTAATTAAGTTAACAAATCTGTATAAGAAGATTTCTCAAGCTTTAGGAAGAGTACCTAGACCTACCGATATTTTTCCTTACCAAATACATAGGGATTTGTAACAGCATGCCCAGGATACAAAAATGCAAAGTTGAGGTGACTTAGTAGTGGATCTAAAAATAAAACTGAGCTCTGTAAAATTACTATAAAAAAATACTAGTGTAAATTTAGCTCATCATAATTTTCCTCTTTTTCAAAAGAGGGCAGCAGTAAGGTTATTAAAATTTTTACAAAATTGATCTAAGCAAAAAGTGATTCTGATCCCTTAAAATAAAGAGATCTTCTGGCAAAAGTGTTTATGTTCTGCTTTGTTCCGAGACCACATATGTGAATGACTCACTTCACACACACAATATTGTTTAGGTACTAACGTTACCAGAGCTACTGTTATTACTAGCAAGTCTTTTTCAGACTGAAGACGATTTCACTGTTGAATTAGGCTTTCACTTCCTTACATATACTGTGCATTAATGATACAAGCACAAGAAGCTATCATTTTAAAAACAGGCATCTAATGTTAGGCTACAGAAACCACACCTGGGAATTCAAGGATGAGTTTTACAAAACCTTCACAAGTCTCTCATGACAAGTCTCAAGCTTCATGCATCAGCTTCAAACAAAAGAACAGATTTAGTGAAATACTTTCATTTTTAGCTTATGCAAGCTCAAAAAATTGGGAGTTGAGTTGCCAACAAATATGATGTTGGAGTTTGCACCCCTGAAGGTGCTGACAAGATCTTGGATAACAGTTTTGTGCTGGCATAGGCACAACAGACTAAACCCATCTGCCTTGAAGTGAAAGGGTTATTGGATATTACTGGCTATCATATTACTGGATATCAAAATTAGACAAAAGGTTTTAACAATTCCCTCAGCACATGCAACCTTTCTTTTCAGCTATTATCTGCTCTTCACCTGGAATGTTCACTAAAGCAAGATTACTATTTTTTAAAGCATTTTTCAGAATGAAACAATGATTTTCCCTAACCAAATTTTTGTCTAGATTATTTCATAATATGATTCAGAATATTGAGTAATAACATTCTGATTTTCTAAAGATATTATCACACGTGAAGACTTAAGAAAAGCAAGCACTTGTGAGACAGAGGTACTTCAATCTCCTGAATATCTAAATGCTGTACTGTTATGTCACAGCTTGTTCTGACTACACTTCATTTTTCTGCAAAGTCCTGTCAATTATCTGGAAATTCTGTTCTCACATACAGAACAAAACAATATTGTTTGCAAGACAATGAAGCAAACACAGACTATGAACCACTTGGGCTCACAGCCTGCGACGGTCAGACTGACCAGCCACGAGATCCAAGTCACTAACAGAAGCGAGCAGACTGCAACACTGCACAATCCCCGACAGATCGCTGATATACGGCCTTCTATTTCAAAATTCGTAATGGCATGTAGCACATGACAAACCAAACCTGACAGCCAGAAGTCTCCAAGTTTATTAAAACACAAACAAAAAAACCCTCTTACGCTTCTTCCTTAGAAATTGATGCGCAATACATCCTGTATCATGTGTCTCTGACAACTGCTGTTAGGAAAGGAAGTCTTGCAAGCTGCTCGACTCATTCTGAAAGTCTCGATCAGCTGCTTGCCAGCTCCAGCAAAACTGCTCCCCTTGCTCTTCAAGGGCCTGTAACTGAAGGAGTGTGGAGTTCTTTTGCCTCCTCTTTTTTTCTTCCACCATCCTTTTAAATCCCAAAGGAACTCTTTATAATCCAAAAAAGCTGCTAGAAGAGAAACAATTTTTTCTATACAGTTCAAATGTTCAGTAGAAGATTTCACCAGGATGGATGTAGATTTTAAGTAAGGTCTGCCATGGTAAGATGGAGGTCCATTGATACTCCCAAAGGCGCTGGCAACTACACATTAAATCCTCCTTAAATCTCAAGAAACTTTAATTTTCCTGACCAGCAGCATTAGATCTGGATAGATCGAGTGCAACGGTTGACCAAATTAAGAACTCAGTAGAGAAGTACTCCTTTCTGTTTACAAGTCTCCAGGCCTACATCTGCTGCAAACAAGATGAACAGGCTCAATTCACCCTCATCTAATCACGCAGAGTGGCCTTAGCACAGCCACGCAGCCCCTCACGCAGGCAAAAGCACCTTCTCTGCACTGTGGTGCATTACTGCAAGCAAGCGTACGCCAAACTCTGGCGGCACAAATCAGCTGTGAGTATCTGGGAGAGGGGGACACCAACAACATGAGCAAAACATCACAGGGACATTTAATTATTTTAATCTTCTAACTATTAACAACCTCACACTAGCACAATGTTTTCATTGCTTCAGTGATGGGAATGCACCTGCTTGAAGCAAGATTGGTACGTACTTCCATTTCTGAATACTGTGGTGAGATTCATATATACTGAATATATAGTATATTCTAAAACATCTGACTAGTGATCTGTAAAGTGGAAGCAATCCTAAGGGACTAAAAACTGCAAAACCTGTCCACGCACAAAAAACACTGTTTTCGTCCAACTGTATTAATACTATCAGTTTAACCAAAGACTGTTTCTGAACCATCAGTAAAGATAATTAGCCTGTAATGAAGAATCATTCAGAAGAACTCCTTTCTTATTTGACCTGCCTGGTATGATTAAAAAGAAAAAAACTTTTGCCACTTCCAGAAGAGTATACAGTAAAATTCTGCTTTTAAAATTCTAGCCATTTTTAAGAACAGTCTATGTGAAAGAGCTAAGAAAGTTTTGTTTCCTGCATTGTCACCAATTCTGCAAATGGAAAATACAACAACACTTCCAAATGCTTAGATCATTCTCAGAGGAAAAACTTCTCCAAAAGTAACCAGGACTTTCAGAAATTCCCAATTTATACACATGTAATAAATGCTATCCTCGGTGCACAGGTGTAACTACATCTGATCAAACAGTGCTATCTATTGGGAGGGGCACAGAAAAGGTGGCAGATTTCAGCTCCCGGCTCCTTGCACTGAGGCAAGATATTATTGATCAGCTGACTGAGTTTTTCTCCAGCAAGCCTGTTTCCTTGCGGGGCGGGGGGGAGGGGGAAGTGGAAGTAGTACACTAATCTTGAAATATCTTTGCCTCTTACTAAGACGTTCTGGGAACTATTCATGTATCACCTTTCAATCCTCTGGTAGTGCTATTTTATCCATTCTGCTAACAAAATGGATACAGACACACTTTGGATTAAACTTTCAAAAGGTACTCAAAATTAACTTTAAAAAAAGAGTAAGTTAAAGAGTTTGAACTCTTTCAGTGAGAACAAGTTAAGCTGTGTTATCTTACACTGGTGTGGGGTAAGAACACAAACATACTTTCTAGAAGCAACTGTGACAACTCACATGGAGCACGGGATTAAACCACTGTAAGCAGACAGTGCATCTCAGCCCCTGGGAACTGAACAGCCACTGAGCACAAGTCTGATTTGAGATGAGTCTCTTTACAAAAAAAGCAATCATCTTGGAAAACACAATTCAATTAAAAAACCTACAGAAAAAATTGGGCGAGTGAATAATCCAAGCCAGTCTATTCTAGCAGCAGCAGGTCCATGATAGAGAAAGGAACTACAGAGTTTTCAAAACCTTGAGACCTTGCCACAGCTAACGCCGTAAGCGCCGAAACCATCGCGACATAGCATCCACATACAGCCTTACACCAGCAAAACTAACCACCTCTGTTCACTCACAAGTGAAGTCAGTGCAAACCTTAACATAACATGCTTAACTCCACTGCTGCCCAACCTATCAATTTATTCTGTCAACATACAAAATGTTAGTGCAAAATCCTGCATGGATAAATCGAAATCACTGGGTCTGTTTTGTGTTTAATGACAGCTCTGGTTAAACTGGTGCAATTCCGAATACAAACCAAGATCACAAAAGAACAAACAGACAACTGGAAGAGAGAGAGACAAAAACAAAGACAGGGAAAGATCTAGCCAGGGAAACAAAAATAATTGGCCCTGCCAGGAACACTGCCTCTAGTTTCCAGACAGGAAACACTCGCGGCCTCCAGAAAAAACCATTGGCGTCAGGAAACGGCAAATGTAGCAAGAAAGTTATCTCACAGCCTAGCCTAGTGTAGAAAGAAATGAGAACACTAGAAAAGGAAGGTAGAGGAGAAAAACTGCCTAGCTGTAAAACAGAAAGCATTGCTTATTAATACCTCAGGGTGAAAAGTTTATTTTTACTGATACTTTTTTGGGAGAGGGAGGTAGAAAACAAAAGAGTGTGCGGGCTGGAAAGGCAGCCCACTCAGCACAGCTAAGGCAAGAGAAGGGGGATGCTCTTACAGCCTTTACAGACAAACTTCCCTGGTATTACAAATAGTGCATACACTAGTTAAAAAGCCCAAAGCAAGAGAAAACTGAATGCCTGTCATCAAAAGTACCTCTGATGCTGTAACTGTGCTGGAATACACAATATACGCCAGCACAAGGAGTTTTTCTGCCAGCACAGTTATACCACCTACAACAACATCATACGCTATACCAAAAAATGTGCTATGTCAGCATACAGCTGGATTTAGCCAGGTTGATGCGAGTTTTTCCCCACATTTTTCACTGACAGCAATACAGAATAACTGCAATGTAGACTGGGGTTAAGCAGATTTCCTCTATGCAGACGTTTGCTATACCAAGTGGCTAGAAAAGTCAGTGCAAAAAATACACTCTCGTAGTTTTTAAACAAGCAACACAGGACAGTTTGAGGGATCCCCTGTAATACACTGTGTATTACGCAGAAACATTACACATTTTCGTGGCATGTACCTGTGTTCCAGCTGACACTCCAGATCACATGGCCATTAATGAAACTTTGGCAATGCTGTGACATTCTCAGTTGTCAGAAAGCCGTCTTATCCCAAACTTCAAATTGTAAATAAATAAAAACACTGAAAGGTTTAGTTCTGTGCTTAATATATTTAATAGCAAAATATAAAGTCAGAAAAAAGTCACAAGACCTTGAATAATTTTCCTCTGAATGTTAGGAAGGATATGAAAGCTCTGGAGCAGTGCTGAGTGCCACAATCAGTGACCAATCACAAAAAAGGGGAAAAATTACTGTTGATCACAAAGTTGTATTTGCACCATTACATTTACTCCATGATTTTTAAATTAGCAAGTTCCACCTCCACAGACAGGCCCCACAACACAGTCAGTATTTTGGAAATACAACCTGCCTGCTTTTGTGCTTTTGAGGGGAAGTTACAAAGCATTTTTTTCTTGACACCCTCCCCCTCCACATGCACACCCATATATACACATGTAAACTCACATATTCTCTTTAAATGCACTTTACTGATGTTGTTTCTACCCCTCAGCCTCTTTGCAGGGTAGGCTGTGATGCATCAACCACTTTGAACAATTACAAGTACAGGAAAAAAAAAAAAAAAAATAAGAAAATAGAAATTCTAGAAAAGCTACTGTGCTTATTTTCCTCAGTGCTAAAATAGCTAAACATTTCCTAATTGGAAGTTACAAAGCATTTTTTTCTTGACACCCTCCCCCTCCACATGCACACCCATATATACACATGTAAACTCACATATTCTCTTTAAATGCACT